>NW_028276110.1:4020000-4395000 GCF_052056855.1 Sturnus vulgaris
GGAGTTGAAAACCTTCTCCTGAGCTGCACCAGATCAGAAGGAAATCAAGGCAGAGCCATGGTTTGTCAGGACTTGCTTGATCCCAATCAGCCCCGTGGTGCATTTGAGGCTGAGCCTTCGAACCTCAGGGCCTGAGGGGAGATTGCACAAACCCTTCCAAGAATCAAAGTCAAAAGAGAAGCCCAAAGTGTCTTGAGGAGTTAATGGGTCCATCCCCAACACAGGCTCGTCATGGACTCCTTGGAGGAGAGAATGGGAGGCCAGGATTGCCCAAAAACCTTTCAGGGAGTCAGAGAAGAAAGGAAAAAGGAAAGTACCTTGGAAAAACTCAAGTACCTTGAAGCAGTAATGAGTCCCACTGAGTGTTGTTACTTATAAAGGTTCTCAAGGGACTAATTAAAGCAGATAATTGGAGGCCATGATCGCACAAAGCTCTCACAGACTGCAAGGCAAAAGCAAAACCCAAAGTCCTCTGAATAACCTGCAGTCCCTGGGAGCATGAAGGAGCCCCCAGGGCCATTCCTGACCAAGGCTCCCCAGGGACTCGTCCCAGCACATCCCTGAGGCCACTGGGATGTGGGGGGATGCTGAGGGCAGGACAAGGGGTGACAGTGGCCAGCCTTGCTGGGGCTGTGCCAGGAGGCCCCAGTGGCTCAGGACAAGGTGTCTCCTCCCAGCCCTTGGTGGCACAGACCCTGCTGTGCCCCAGGGCACCGAGACTTGGCTTCTCTTTGTCTTCACTGGTCATCACTGCCTCCAATTTCCTGCTCTAACTGGAACCTGGGGACACTTTCTCAGTTGTGTCTTTCAGTGGGAACCATTAAAACTTTAGGAAACTTTGGAGTTCAATTCTGACTGAACTCTTGAGAGTTTTCCTAACAAGCCATGGCTCTGCCTTGATTTCCCTCTGGTCTAGATTAGCTCATTAGGAAGGTTTCCTTCTCCAGTTCTGGAGAAATATTTTAAAGAGCTTCTTAGAAATATCCATTGCTATTTTAAAGAGCGTATTTTATTACTGTTCTCTTTAGAGCAGAGGTGATTGCAGCATTCTGTGATTGATATTGATCCAGGGCCTCTTCTCAGGAGATCTGGCCTTCTCACAGAAGCTGTGCCTTGAGATCTCAGCCAGTGTGGACAACCTTGCTGCACATTCCCCAACCCCATCCTGTCTGTCCGCACTCACCCGGGACCTGCTTTGCTTGGAGAACTGACTGCAATCAGGCAAAGAGGAGTTTTATTTTTTTTTTCTCAAAACAATCTAAAACTCCTAATTTTCCCCATTGCAGACACACTCCTCAGGTGTGTGCAAAGCCCAAGGTGCCACCAAGGAGATTCAGCTCTCGGAATCGATTCTTTGGGAGCGGTGCCTGCAGTCGGAGCCATCTTTCCTTTCTGCCTCTAACTCCCGTCATGCCCCGCGGCCACATAGAGCCCCATTGGAGCCGGGACTACAACACCCATCATGCCCCGCGCTCCCCAGAACCCCGGTATCTGCTCCCCATCTGCCCCATACGTGCCCCCGGACCCTGGAGGATCCGTAATTGCCCCCTCAGGGCTCATTCGAGACCCCCAAAAAACGTCCCCAGATCCCCTGAATGCTCCCCTTACAGCTATTTCTGGGAATTCATTTCCTGCCATCCCCCGCGAGCTCGCAGCACCTCATAATCCAGTCCTGCGCCGAAAACTCCTGTCCTGACCCGCGCCCTAAAGAGCCCGGTTAGAGCTCCCCAGGCTACCCCCATGTTCTCTTGACCCGTATATGTTCCCCGCTGAGGATCTGAAGCCGCCACTCCGAGGGAAAACTGTCCCCTAAGTGCCTTCCTAGACCCCCAAACTCTCCGTAAGAAACACTTCCGGGACTACAGCTCCCATCATGCTCCGCTGTTCCAGTTAAACGCCATTCTAACCATGACTTCAACTCCCATCGTGCCCTGCGCCCCAATGTGTGACACTAGAGCTGCGCCTACAACTCCCGTGATGCTCCACGGGTCCATTAAACATTATTATACCTGCGCCTACAACTCCCATCACCACCCGCGCCCCGCAGAGCCCCGTTAGAGCCCCCGAGTGCCCGTCCGGACCCCGAATGGCCCCAGATTCCCCTCCCTGACCGCCAAGGGCCTCCCTGAAACACCCAGGTAACATCCGAAGCCCAGACTTTCCCTCAGCATCTCTAAGTTCTCTGTTAGTGCCCACTCGACGCTCCCAAGTGTCCTCCCGTCCTCACCTTCCTTTTAAATTCTTTCCCCAGACCCAAAATTGCCCGCGAATGTGCCCCAGAAATGTCTCCCTGGACCCGAAGTGCCCCCCTGGACCCTGTCGGAGAAAAAGATGATAATAAAGGTGTCCGAATGACTAGAAATATTACAAATTATCAAATATTACAAATTATCAAAGATTTCAAATTATCATAAAGAGGGAGAAATAAATAACCAGGACAGATTATTTAATTAATGAAGGGAATTGTGTTAATTAGAACCATTGGCCAGTATTTTTTTTTGGTTGTTAATAATGTAAAGAGTTTTATTATAAATACAAAAATTTGGTTATAAAAATATAGAATCGTACTATTGTAAATAAGAAAAATATAATTATATTTTAATATGTAAGAACATTTTTAATTTAAAGAGAAATTTATGAGGTTTTTTTCTATTTGGGGTTGTCAGTCAAAGGTGGGTGATATCATGACACAGTTATGATGGGGGTGAGGAGCAGGTTGTCCAAACAGGGCCAGCCAGCAAGGGGCTCATTCTTCTCTGTGCCCAGAGCTCCTGAAAAGACATTCAGCACCAAGATCACTCTGGAAATGCTTCTCTCTGTCATGAATGTCGTTCTATTTGTACAATTTATCAGTCAACAAAATTAATTTTTGCAGCAATTTTTTTAATAGCAAAAATTGTATATAAATGAATACAATAAAAATATATTGGATGCGTATATCTGAATATATACAAAATTTGGCAGTTAGTAATTTAGTATAATTGAGGTTCCTATAAAGCATAAGCAAAACCAGCCGGGGGTACGGGGAGGGGCTCGCCCTTCCTCACGTACTGAACAATCAAGCCAAAATTCCCACTTATATACTATATGCTAATACATATTAATACAGAAGTTTCTAGAAAACTCCTCCTAGTTTCTATTCCTAAAATCAACGTCACTATGTGTATGGGACATGCTCTACCAATGGGTTAGGGGGTCTCTCATCCTTTTGAGGGTCTTAATTCTGATGAAGGCTCATCGTCTTCCTCAGTGCCCGAGGTTTGACCTGCAGGTAGCACAGGTGCACTGTGTGACTGAGCAGATGTTTTCCATAATAAGACTCTGATTAAATCCCATGCCTGGAATAATCTCATTTTGGCCCATTCCAAGGTCGAGTCTTTCTATTTCTAGATGCTGCTTATCAGACCTACATCCTTCTACTATTCCCTTCCAACATCTGGAGGATTCCATCTTTTTTGTCTCACTCATTTCCTTTCATTTGGCTTTGTAACAATTATTTTCTATTGACATGAGTACAATTTTGCTAATATAGTTACAATTTAGTTAGCACGAATCACATTTATCACATACATACATATCTGTGAGACTTTCCTGTCCAATCATTATCCATCCCAACCCTGGCACATCCCAAGTCTGGCAATTTGCATGCACAGAAAGCCAAAACTCGGCAATTCCCCGGTTCCAGCACCAGCCCTGCTCAGATCTGGTGATTTGTGGGTGCCAGCACTGCAGATCCAGCAGATTGTTGACGCTGGCAGTGCCCAGGTCTGGCGTTTGCCAGCATCGGTGCCGCCCAGAGCCGTCAGTTTCCTGCTGCTGGGGCACTCGGGGGTTGTGGCTGAGGAGGAAAGGTGAGCCTGTGCCGGGAGCTTTTCTTGGCTGGAGCAAAGGCTGGGCACGCAGAGACCTTCCTGGCCCTGTGCCCTGGGCCAGCAGGGATTGTGCTGCTGGAGCCCACCCTCAATTTCTTCTGTCAGGCAGCTTTAGGACATGGAGGAGCCAGAGCAGACCCTCAGCTTTCTGGATTCATCCAGAAGAATCCTGTGTGTGAAGCAGCCTGGGAACAGGGTTTCCATGCCACGGTGGGCAATTCAGAGCCCTTTTCTCCCCCATGGGCTGAGGGTGTGGCACTTGTCATTTGCAAGGGCCCTGCAGGTGCCAAAGGGGCCGTTTTCAATCTGCTGAGAACAGTCAGAACTGAGAGCCTGTCCTAAACCTGCTTTTCCTGCAAATGTGCTCAAGGAATTCTCTTTTTTTGCAGTCTCAGCCCCTGTGTGTGTGTGCAGGTGTACTGAGTGAAGGATGGAACGGGTCTATTGGGGGGGAATGTTCTCCTTCTCTAGTGGTTTTTGGTTTTGTTTTTGTTGTTGTTCTTGTTGGATTGTTTTCTTGGATGGGTTTGATTATTGAGGTTTATAATTTTAAATTTTGTTTTATTTTTTTAATCATCTCCTCCTGGCAGCTGTGGGCAGAGCTCTGTAGCTGTGTGTGACACTTGTGTGTGGCACAGTGAAGGTGTCCAGGGGGGCCTTGCCCGAGCTGTGTGCAGAGGAATCCCCATCAGGCCAGGCTGGGGGTGCTCCGTGGCCGGTGCCTTGCGTTGACTGGAAGCTGCCATGGAGCGTCTCCAGGGATGGAAGGTTGGGGCTGCCAGGGCTGTGGTGTCACAGACAGGGGAACGCTGGGGCTGCCACAGCTGCCGTGTCCCAGAGAGGGGAATGTTGGGGTGCCCTGCTCCTGGCCCGGCCCCAACAGCTCTGCCAGCTCCTCTCAAGGACACAAAGGCTGAGCCAAAGGGTGAGAATTGCGGGAGGGGCTGAGCTGGGAGGGACCCGGTGGGATCCAGGAGTCCAGGAGTCCAGGATGGAGTCCAGGGCCCTGCCCTGCACAGACAGCCCAACAAGGGGAGGCTGTGCATCCCTGGGAGAGGTGTCCAAAGGCTCCTGGAGCTGTGTCAGCCTTACAGCTGGGAGCATTTTTTGGGGAACCTGGTCAGTGATGGAGGATCATTTGGTAGGGGGAAGGAAGGAAGGAAGGGTGGAAGGGTGGAAGGGCAGAAGGAAGGAAGGGTGGAAGGAAGGAGGGAAGGAGGGAAGGAAGGAGGGAAGGAAGGGAAAGATATGAATATTATTCTATTTATCCAATTTATCAAAAAGCAAAATTAAATTTAGCAGCAAATTTTTGATAGTAATTTTTATAAATTTATCCAATCAAAGTATATGAGATGAATACAATCAAAGTATAGAATACATATATTTCAGGATATGTAAAATTTAAGAGTAAGTAATTTAGTAAAATCGAGGATCCTATAAAGCATAAGCAAAACCGACCAGGGGTACAGGGAGGGACTCGCCCTTTCTCTTGTACCAAAGCATCCAGGCTAACAATCCCACTTAGATACTGTAAGCTACAGATGTTTCTAGAAAACTCCTCCTAGTTTCTATTCCTAAAAATCTACATCACTGTGTTGTTTGGTGCATGCTCTACTAATGGTTAGGGGGTCTCTCATCCTTTTGAGGATCTTATTTCCAATGAAGGCTCATCATCTTCATCAGTGTTTGCTGTGTAACCTTGCAGGTAGCACAGGCGCCCTAAGCTTGGGTTATATAACTAATCATAAGTTCCCACAATAAAATTAAGTTCCATGCCTGGAATCATCCCAATTTGACCCATTCAAGGTCAAAACTTTTATTTCTAGATGCTGCTTATCAGACCTACGTCCTTCTACTATTCCCTTCCAACATCCTTCTTCGACTCCCAACATCTGGAAGATGTCCTTTGCCCTGTGTCACCCATCTCCCCCCTCACTCTGTAACAATTGTCTTCTATTGATCTAAACACAATTTTGATAATATAGTTACAATTTAATTAGCACAAATCACACTTATCACAATTCCTCCATTTCTCTTTTTCATCATATTGATTCGTGCTCTAAAAAGTTGTTGCTTGGTATTTTCTATGTTCCTTCATAATAGACTCCAATTTTTCTAATATTTCTCATGCTGCATTCAGCTTTTCACATTCCTTCTCAAATTTTATTAACATTTCTCGTGCCAGGGTATTCTCTTTGCGTTCAGTCACCATTTTCTCGATCTCTCTCCCTCGAGTGTGAGTGGATTGTGCTTTCAGTACCATCAAGAAATTCAGATTCCTTTTTGATGTTGATTCTGGATCCATGGGCATGGCTGTAAATTGCATTCAATGAATTACTGAGTGGATTACTCTAATTAGACAGGGTATCATGCAAGGCAGAAACAATAGTCCTAAACCAGAACATAATAGCATGAATCCCAATTTTTTCCACGACACATCTCCAAAAAGTTTATCCCACCAATCAGCTTTCAGGATAGAATTCTGTTTTTGAACTGGTACATGTGCCACTCTTTTCATTTCATCAGCAAGTTTTGTGATGGCTTCCCCGTGATCATCTATTTCCACACAGCACTCAGATTCATTAAACCTCTCACAAACCCCTCCTTCTTCTGCCAGCAGATAATCTAGGGCAATTCTCTTTTGATGTACAAATGCTCACATTTGTGAATGCTGTTTGGCCAACAACTTCAAAGTGTCTGCCTTATGGTTTGAGATGACTTCCACTACTGCCTGGAGCCTTATCAACCGATTTAATAGGTAAATTTGAGTTCTATATCCCCAAGACCCATCCTGAGCCCAAGCAGTAGGTTCATAATGTTCTATAATACTTTCTGCAGGCCATTCTTCATCTTTCCATTTTTAGTTTCCTCCTGCCATTGGAAAGTTGAAATTTAATTCTCTTTTCTTTCTTTCTAAGGTTTCATAAAGTGGTGTTCCTAGTATATTGCCCTTAGACCTTGGTCTGACAAAGAAGGAGGGTCGTAGAACTCCTAAGGTACAAGTTCCTTCCCACTTTTGGGATAGTTCACTGTATGCTCATTGTCCACAGATCCAATATATTCCATCAGGGGCTTTCCATCTGTTTTCTGTGTTTTCTGGTTGTTCCCAATAAGATTTTAAGTCTTTTATAGATTGGTAGGGGTTAGCTCCAGGACTGTTATGCCAGCACAAATCAGTTTGGTTATTCCACTCACAATCCATTTCTTTCATTATTCCCCAATATCCAGTAGGACTCTTGGGTCGCCAGGTCTTTGTGTTATTGTCTGAATTTACTACTAAAGTAGATAGGCAAGGAGTATATCCCACCACTTCAGTGTATTTTCTCCCTTCCTGAGTTATAGAAACTGTTCCAATGACTTGATGACTCAGAACCCAACCCTCAGGCTGTTTTAATGTCTTAGAAATTTGAGTATGATTCCATTTTAAAAATTGTTCTGGAGCTATTAACCCTCACCTCTCCACGGCCATCTTTCAGCCATTCTAAGTCCTCCACAAAGAAAACATTTAGATAATCCCAATTCTGTGACAACTTCCTGCATCAGATCTACGAACAGATTTTTGTTTGAAGTTGGCAAATCCCAGTTGCTATAGTGCTGGTTTAATTGCTTATACAGCTCATCCAGCTCCTCTAACTCTTTCCCTCTGATCATTTTCTTATCCTTCATTGTTTCTTTTTGTTTTCCAATTAATTTTTTTTTCCTTTGGCTCTTTTCTATTCTTCTCTTTTTCAAACACAAGAAATTTTCATATCTATGATGAAGTTGATCATTGTTAGGATAAGGAGCTCACCCATTGAATTCCAATTTTCTTCTTACCCAATACAATTTTGTACTTTTCACACAAATTTCTAAGAAGCTGCTACGATCGTAACAGGCAGCACTAATGTGTGAATGTGCCACAAAAACTGATTCCATCTCATCCTTGACCCACATGGAATGATTGCATTTGTCACAGGGACCAGGATCAGTTTTTTTCTTTACTGCTGGTTCTTGCGTTGCTTGTCTTCTTGTAATTTGTTCCTGCATGGCTTGTTCTTTTCTGCTCCATGCTGCCCTATGGCTTTGGCCAGTTGCCAGGGGTATTATTGTAAGCACAGTGAAAAGAATCCTCAGGAATTTTAACTTTCTACCTGTCTCAAGGCCCCTTGGATTGCAACCAAGGGCCGAGATGTCAATCTTCTTGGTAGCAAAGCTTTTATCCTGGGATTTGTCTCTTTTTGGCATTCTTGGCCTCATAAAATTCGTATAAGCCATTTTAACTTTTTCTGTTCCAAAGATGGCACAAAGTATTTGTAGTTCTGCAGCACTGCCTTGTCTCTCTCCCTAGATTGATCAGCTATTTTTCCTAATTCATTAAAGCTCCAGAGATATGCCAACCACAACAAGATTTGTTTTCACATGACTTGTCCCAATGGCATTCCAAAAAATCACTAATTTTTTTTTTTAAGTTAGCTGTTTACATACACAACTTAAACAAACCAATTGTCTTTTTTTTTTTTTCACTCTAGTTACTCTTCACTACGAATTAAAACAATAGGTACAAATAACACAAATTTATGGATAACACTTTAAGCCATGGTTAGTAATTTCCCAGTGTGTTAATTATGTTTTTGACCCTCTTAATAACAGGTGTTACCAGTCTCTTTTTCTGGAGTTGTAGTTCTTCAAATAAATCAGTTAATGTTGACTATTGGAGGCTCTTGGAGAAATTTTTCAATCCTCCTGAGCTGTTTCCATTGATCAACGAGGTGTCTGATTCTTTCCCATCAGAGCTGTTCTGCCTTCAGGTTCAATGAGGTTGCAGTTGGCAGCCAATTCAGGATGTCCAGACTTTGATAATGCACCTCTCAAAACAACTTCAAACTGGTATTTCAAACAGCAATGCTATATAATAATATTTTTCACTGCATATACAAAAACCACATCCCCCCTTGGTCCCAAAGTACAGTGGTTCTATGCTAACTTTATATAGACTGTAGCTTTTGGCACCCAGCACCCTCCTTAGCTTCACCATGGATTTCTTACAATTTTCTTGAGTAATTTGTTTCCTAATTTGAAATACTCTTATACACCCATAAAATTTTTTTTAAAATGGTCACAAAGTGCTCTCGTGCCCCAGTGAATCCCCCCATGTGAGCTGCCTGGGATCTGTCGGGCCAAAGGTCCCGGCCCCGCTCTTCTACCGTGGGCAGAAGAATCCATCCTTCTTCCAGGGTTACCCCCAGCTTCTTCACAGCCTCCACTTCTGCCAAGGAAAAGCATGGTGCCCCACCCTGTGCTTCTGCTTCCCCAAAAGCCACACTCACACTGCTGCTTTCTCCCAGGGCTCCCCTCCTGCTTCATCATCAGCCAAATTGTTTCCTCTTATTTTATGATGCTTGTATCCCCAAATAGTCTGTTCAGTTGGTGTTGAATATTGAATTCTGCAGCTTTAAGACTGATTCCAGGAGTGAAAGAGGAGAGAAAAAGTGCAGAATTAGTTATCAGAAACTACAATGACTCCCCCGCATTCCTGCTCACAGACTTAGTTGTCTGCAGTGGACAGCGGGAGAGAACTTTCTTTTGTTTTTGGTTAATTTTTTTTTCCCGAACCAATTAAATCAAAAAAGTTCCCTGTAGTGTCTTTTTCCTCTTTTTTTTTTGTTTTTTTTCCCTTGAATTATTTAATCCTGCTTTGGACTAAAATCCCAAGAAAGCACTGGAAGCTCACACTGTAGCCCACCAAGCCTGGCCTGGGCCATGGCATTTCCCAGCACTGAAGGAACTGATACCAGACTAAGTAAGTCAAGCTGCAACTCATAAAAAACTCTTTTGAATCTGTCATCTCTTCAAAACAAGAAGTTTTGCTGTTCAATATTGTTAATTTTTATACTGAAAAGTGTTTTGCCTGTTAAATAAACAGTTTTCTTTTTTTTTCTCTTTTCCCCACTTCTCTCCGAGGAAATATTTTTCCCCTAACCAACTAGAAAAAAAAGACTGCTTAAATTTGTTTACTAGAAAAACCTTATTTAAAAGTTTCCTCCCAAATTTCCCTAAACTAAAACAAAGTCCCTGTGTTTACTAAAAACATGATTTCTTCATTTTGAGAATCTACTTTCAGCTTTATCAAGGGCTCTTCTTGTGTTTTGGTCCTCATTAAATAATTGAGCCCCTGACACTTCTAGTCTTCTTGAAGCATTTTTTTTATTTTGCTGCCTTTTTTTGTAGATTTTTTTTTGTATATGTCCTTTTTCTATGGCAATAGAAACAAATGGGTCCTGTACCCCTAGAGACAGGACAAGAATTTTGTAAATGTCCTTTTTTGTGACAAGAAAAGCTCATAGGTCTCGTGTCCGCAGAAGTATGACCTGATTTTTTTTTTTTTTATTTTTTTCCTGATAAATTCTTTGTGTTTGTGGTTGCTTGTATTTCTTGGACTGCTGCCATTAGAATCCTGGCTTTTATTTTTTTTCTCATCTCTCCGAACATACGCTTCTTGCACTTCCTTTAACAACGCCTGAAGCCTCCTATCCTGCCAATATTCCAATTTTTCTAACCTCTTCCTGATGTCCCCCCTTAAGACTTAGCTACAAATTGTGTTTTCAAAAGGGCCTGCCCTGCTGGTGTATTGGGATCCATGCTTGAGTACAATTGCAAATCCTTTCTTAGTCTCTCTAACCATTCTGCCAGGCACTCATCTTTCCCTTGGTGCTCACTCAGAGATTTCCCTATATTTTGTCCCCTGGGCACTGCTCCCTGAATACCTTGGATAATCATCTACCTGAAATCTCTCATATTTTGCCTATGTTCTACCTCCTGATTATTCCAATTTGGATCTGCCATAGGCCATTTCTGATCTCCTTGGTTTCGCTTCTAATGATCTCTATTCCAAGCCTGTATTCCTGACTGTCTAATCATTTCTCTCTTCCACTGTAAACAAGATTCCTAAAATAGACTGCAATTCCACCCAGGTGTGACTATTCAGTCCCAAAAACTGATCTCGTCTCTCTGCTACTCCAACAGGATCTTCTAGCATCCTGCCAGTCTCTTTTTTAAATTACTTAACATCCCCAGTGTTCAGGGGAACACTCACGTAACCAATAGGTCCCTGTCCTGGGGCCAGATTTGCCATTGGAACCTCTCTAAGAGGGTATAATCTACCTTCCCTTCCTGCTTCCTCGTCCTCTTTGTCACTTTCTTCCCCCTGTTCCCTCCTGCCTCTAGTTCTGTGTGCTACTGGCTCGTCCTGAATAGGGGGTGCATCAGGGACCAGGGGCTGGACAGGCTGGACAGGCTGTCTGTATGGGGGTGGGAGGTGATTTAACGAGTCCCATGGCTTTAGCCAGTCCCTTCTTGCTGCCTGTCCTTTAGTTTGCAACGGGTATAACAAATAACCTTCTTTTCCTGCCTTTGAACTATAAATTTACCCTCCCCTTTTGGAGATCACAAAGCAGCATATTCACTTTCCTCCTGGTTAAAACGTTCCTTTGAACTCATATATAGATTTAAAACCTGACAAATCCAATCCTCACATGATCCAAACTCTGGTCAGTACAAATTATTTGCACAAATCTTTTCTTTTGTCCACTCAAACATACAGTACTGTATAATTTTCTGTTTACTTTTTTTTCTTTGGGATTCCCTTGTACCCCAGTATTGTAACACTATCCCCAGGGGGCTGTCTTGAGGAATCTCGCTCCCCTTTCTTGGAAACCCTCTCGGTTCCCAGGCACACTGGGTTCTTGTGAATTTTTCTCACACTTCACAACCCCTGGGTCGGAGATTTTACTTTTCCTCTGACCCATCTCTGGCGGCAACATTTCCTTTGCTCTCTCTCACTCGTTCTGCGGTTCAACTCCTTCGCTTAATATACATTTTCTCACTTCTTTTGCCAACCACTTGTTTCCCACCTAATTCCTTCTTTTCCTTTTATTCTCTCTCCAACCTCTCTTCCTGGCCATTCTCCACAATCCTTTCTTAATCACGGACTGAAACTTCCATCTATTATCCTCCCAACAGATAGTTGAACCTGACTCATTCACTCCCTTCTTAAATCACTTCTTCCGAGCATCAGCTCCCTTCTCAAAGACTTTTCTCGTGAGTTCTCGGGCTGGGACTTTCCCTCCCGGTTCCTCTTGGGGTATTTACTCGCTCTCCCCTTTCAGACATTCCTCACTCACACACAAGCACACAGCCGCCCCCTTTACCCAACCCCATGGTACTCACACAGCCCCGTTTTCACACAGGGCTCTTGTGCACAAGACGTTTTACGGGCACCTTTCCCTTTCTGCCGGCGTTCTCACGGGAGCCTTCTTCTTCTGGCACACCTCCTTGTAGCGAGCTTCTTTTGCTTATGCTTTATTTTAATTTGGAACTCCTTCTCCAAGAGAGCCTGGTCTAGCCTTGGGACCACCTTAACAATTGGTGGGGAGCTCCTTCCCAAAACTAGCCACTCTTCACTTGGACTGGAGTTCCCGGGTTTCGGCACCAAATTGTTATGAATGATGTTCTATTTTTCCAATTTATCAAGCAACAAGATTAAATTTAATAGTAAGTTTTTAATAGTAACAAAATGAATACAATCAAAGTATTGGAGATGACAATTAAAGTATTGGAGATGAAACAATCAAAGTGCATATATTTAAGAATATACAAAATTTGGCAGTAAGTAATTTAGTATAATTGAGGTTCATATAAAGCATAAGCAAAACCGACCGGGGAGGGGCCCCCCTCCGACCGGGGATACGGGGAGTGGCTCCCATTCCTCACGTATCAAAGTATCCAGACTAACAATCCCACTTATATACTGTAGGCTACAGAAGTTTCTAGAAAACTCCTCCTAGTTTCTATTCCTAAAATCTACATCACTATGTGTATGGTGCATGCTCTACTAATGGGTTAGGGGGTCTCTCATCCTTTTGAGGGTCTTATTTCCGATGAAGGCTCCTCGTCTTCATCAGTGACCAAGGTGTGACCTGCAGGTAGCACAGGCGCACTGTGTGACTGAGCAGATGTTTTCCATAACAAGACTTTAATTGAGTCCCATGCTTGGAATCATCCCATTTTGGCCCATTTCAAGGTCAAAACTTTCTATTTCTAGATGCTGCTTGTCAGACCTACGTCCTTCTACTATTCTTGTTTGACTTTCTTCCAACCTTCTTCTTCGACTCTCAACATCTGGAAGATGTCCTTTGCCCTGTCTCACCCATCTCCCCCCTCACTCTGTAACAATTGTCTTCTATTGATCTAAATACAATTTTGTTAATATAGTTACAACTTAATTAGCACGAATCACATTTATCACAAGGTCAAAATGACACAAAATTTTACTGGCAAATAGAGAAAATCAAGGAACTTTTGAAAAGGACTATATTAATACAACCTCCAATTCAACATAAAACACTTGTCATAGCAAGAACTTCATTAACTTAACCTATTTAACCTTAGAAATCTTTAAACGCTTAAATTGTTGAGGTACCCTGAATTGTTCCATATAAAGAACACTAGAAGGAGAGGAAAGAGAGGCAGTTTGACAGAAGTTCTATAGACAGACACACACATGGCTCCCAACCCCTGGGGTTCCAGTGTGAGTGAGACACAGACCCCAGGAGAAGGCAGGGTATGGACCATGGGCTGAGCGCCTGCTCCGTGTTTTAAGCCCCTGGGCCTTCGTGGGCCTCCCCCAGGTGGGACTTGTGATTGCTGGGGCAATCAGAGCCTGGGTCAGCACCAGCCCACTGTGTGACTGATTGACAGCTCATCCCCAGGTGTCTGGGACATTGATCTCATCCAGCCTCTGACAGCGACCATGGTGACACTGCAGAACCTCATGGAACCAAAGAGACCATTGTGACACTCTGGTGACTCATGGAATAGGGGGGGCATTGTGAAACTCAGGACCCCAAGGGAACCAAGGGTCAGTGATGAAGCTGTGGGGCCCAGAGAACCAAGGAGCCATTGTGACACAGCAAGGATCCCTGGGGCCATGGTGACACTGCAAGAACTTATGGAAGCAAGGGGCCATTGTGACACTACAGAAGCAAGGAGAATATTGTGACAAGGAGAATATTGTGACAATACAGGGACTCATGGAATCAAGAACATTGTGACACTGTGGGGCCCATGTAACCAAGGGAGCATGGAACAGGTCTGGCTGGTTGGGCCTCCCAGGGGCCTCCTGACAGGTCTGGCTGATCTTGGCATGTCGAGGGCTGCTCTGAAGCACTGGGGCTCTGTGCTTTCCTTCCTGTGGAAAAGAACTGTCCTTCTCCTCCAGGTGTCCATCGGCAAAATTGGGATTCCTCCTCTAAATTTCCTTATATGCCAAGATTGTTCCCAGATGAAATCTGGCTGGTTTGGCCACCTCTCATCTACCTTTGAAACACTGGGACCATGTGCTTTTCTTTCCTACAGGAAAGAAAACCACCTTGACATCCAGGTGCCCATGGCCAAAATTGGGAATCCACCTCCAGAACTCCATATATCCAAGGACAGCTCCCATACAAAAATTTCCCATGACTGACAAGTCTCGCTAGCCTTGGCTTCCTGAGGACTGGCTCTTGTCTGCCTTTTGAAACACTGGCAGTCTGTGCGTTCCTTCCTAATGAAAAGAACTCTTCTTCCATTCCAGGCCCCCACAGCCGAAATTGAGATTCCACCTCCAAAATTCTCTACATCCAAGGATAGCCCCCAGATGAAAGGTGTCAGGAGAGACAGGTCAGGCTTGGCCTAAGGATGGCCACCTCTCATCTTCTTCCAAAACATTTGGGCTTCATGCTTTTCTTTCCTATAGGAAAAAAAAATCCATCTCAAGCAGGCGTTCATGGTCAAAGCTGGGATTCCACCTCCAGAACTCCATACAACCAAGGATTGTTCCCAAGTGAAAGCTGCCAGGACAGACAGGTCTGGCTGCACTTGGCCTCTTGGTGGCTGCCTCTCAGTTGCTTTTGAAACACTGTAGCTCACTGCTTTCCTTCCAATGGAAAAGAACCGTCCTTTTCATCAAGGTGTACAAGGTCAAAATTGAGACTCAGCCCCCAATATTCTGTATATCCAAGGATTTCTCCATCATGAAAGCTGCCAGGACAAACAGGTCTGGCTGTCTTGGCCTCCCATGAACGACCAGTGGCCTCTTCTGCCTTTCAAACACTTGGGCTCTGTGCTTTCCTTCCTATAGAAAATAATCGTCCTTCTTATGTACACAGAAATGGCTAAATGTGGTATTCCACCTCCATAATTCCCTATATTCAAGGGTTGCTTTCAGACAAAAGCTGCCAGAACAGAGAAGTCTGACTGCCTTTGGCCTCTGATGGCCACCTTTTATCTCCTCCTGAAACACCAGTATTCTGTGCTTTCCTTCCTATGGAACAGAACCATCCTTCTTCTTCAGACAACCATGTCTGAAACTGATATTCCACCTCTAAAATTCCATATATCCAAGGATAGATCTCAGACAAAATCTGCCAGTATTGTCTCATCTGGCTGGCCTTGGCCTCTTGATGGCTCTCTCATCTACCACCAAACACTGGGGCACAGTGCTTCCCTTCCAGTGGAAAAGAACTGCCCTTCTCACCTAGGTGTCAAAAGCCAAAACTGGGATTCTACCTCCAAAATTCCATCTATCCAAGGATTGTGCCCAGACAAAAGTAGCCAGTACAGACATGTCTGGCTACCTTGCCCCCTTGTGATTTTCTTAAGACAATGAGCAGAAGGTTTTCATTTTCCAGCCCCTTAGAGAGAGCCCAGAGATCTCCCAAGGTGGGGTTTGGAGGCTGAAAGCACATCAATACTCTATAGGGACAAAGGAGCTCAGAGTGCCCAGTGGACTGTAGATTTAGGACAGAGTAGGAGACCCCTGGAAAGGACTGAAGAGTGGTTTAAGAGATGATTGATCCTTTTCCCATAGTAGAAATCAGCCAGAGATAGAAAAAATAATGTCAAGGGAAGCTGGGGACGTCCATACTGGTCCCAAGGAGAAAGGAATTTCTCACCCAGGGCAAGGCTGTGATGCAACACATCCCTCATAAGGAGTCTGGAGCAGCCCAAGGCTTTGTGTGTGCAGGCAGAGGCAGGCAGGAGGCAGAGCTGTCAGCAAAGGAAGGGGCCAGCGAGGTGGGGCAGCCGGGGGATGACGACAGCCTGCAGGGACAGAGGCGCAGGGCATGGACACCGTAGGACAGCCTGGGCTGCAGAGGCCACAGGGATGGGCAGCAGCTGAAAGGCCCTGACAGAGCCAACTCCTGCAGCACTTGGGCCATGCAGGCTGGCCCTGGGCCTGAGGCCAGCAGGGGACAAGTGAGCCTTGCTGTGCTGGGGCCTCATTGCCTCCTTGTCCCTGCTCAGCAGCCTGGCAGGGGCCGCCCCATGGTGCTGCCCTTGGCATTGCACATGGCCAGAGCCCAGTGGGCCGGGAAGAGCCCTGAGCAATGAGGGAGGGACAGGATCTGCCTTGCCAGGGGCTGGGGCTCAGCCCTTGGCCCTTTGCATTCCTGAAACACATCCAGGTGTGCTCAGCATCAGAGACACCTTTCCCTTGTTTGTCTCCACCTGTCATCAGTGCCACCAGTGTTCTGCCCTAACTGGAACCTTTCTCAGTCATATCTCTCATTGGGATCCATTAAAATATCTAGAAACTTTGGGGTTTGAGTCTGACCTTGAGTTCTCGAGAAGTTTTCTTTCAGCTCCCTCTCAGGGAATGATGTCCAGGGACTCAGCACTGTTGAAAAATCCCAGCTCTGCAGAGATTGGGCAACTGAGAGGTGTTTTAAAAAGATTTTCTTCCATTATCAGTCTCCTTGAAGGGTGAAACTCCAGGACATTCTATTCAAAGCCAATTTATTTCCTGTTTACAATACTTTATAAATGATTTTTATTTTATTAGCTTTTGCCACACAGTGGAGCAAATAATCCTAACACCAATCACCTAGTATTTTACTCCACATACTCTAGGCACAATGCATCTTTCACAGTTCTAATTCTCCAAAATATATGTTCTTTTTGCAAGTCCATTGTTTGAAACTTGTTTCTAGTTCAATCTCTCTCTCAGCAGTGTCTTCTCTATTCCAGGGCCATTCTGAGTCAGCACACCTTATCTCAGAGTTTGCATCCAGATGTACAAGACTGTGTGAGCTTTCAGTCAGGCTTTGAGAATCCTTTACAAATCCATTTCTCACAAATATCAATCACAGAATGCTGCAATCACCTCTGCTCTGAAGAGAACAGTAATAAAATACATGCTTGAAAATTGGAATGGATATTTCTAAGAAGGTCTTTGTCATATTTCTCCATAAATGGAATTGAAAAACTTCTGAATGAACTGGACCAGACCAGAGGGAAATCAAGGCAGAACTGTTGTTTTCTAGGAAACCTCTGAAGAATTTGGACAGAATCGAACTCCAAAGTGTCTGATGCCATTCATGGGTCTCACTGAGGGCCACGACTGAGAAAGTGTCCCCAGGTTCCAGTGAGAGCAGGAAATTGGAGGCAGAGATGACAGGTGGTGTGGGAAATGCAGGCACAGAGAGCTCTCAGGGCCTTGTGCAAACAGGCTCAGAGACTGAGATGGAAACCTGGTTTGACCTAAGACCTTGGAGAAATCTTGGACAATCAGATGATTAAAAGTAAAATAGATATAAAACAAGAATAGAAGTTTTTAGTTTAAGCAGAAATATGTTTTAATCAAACAGAAGTATGTATTATGTAAGCAAAGCAGTATGTTAAGATAGTAAAAGATTGTAAAGCTTAGCAATAAAACCTGTTAAAAGTTAATTAGAAGTTTAAGATGTATCGATGTAGGTTTGTGAAGTGTTATAGGATTGGTTCAAAAATGATGCATTGTGGCAAAGCCATGAGAAGGAAAACAATTAATGATTGGTGTAAAAGGATGCTGGCAAACTTCACAGAAGTATTTGATTGGATAAAAAATATACATAAAGCATTGTAACTAAGAATGAGGCAGGTTCTGATATTATGGTGTTGGATGTAACACCTTTAATGTCTCACCCTTCTATGAGACTGACACCATGAGGCCATAAACCATCTTTTACAACGTCTCTCAGTTGCCTCATCTCTTGTAATATCAATCTCCCAATGAACATTTTTTTGGCATCAGACATGACTAATGAAATCAATAGGGACTTATGGACACCAGGTGTATCCCATTAAAGTCAATAGGGATTTTGGGACACCTGGTCTATCCATTAAAGTAAATGGCTTTTGGTGAAGTTTGGTCCTAAAATGAAGAAAATTTGGAGGAAATCTTGGGCTGAATTCTGGGAATTTCCACTCCAGGATTGCAGGGCCGATACTCTGGATGTCCTGGATGAATTCCTGGAGGCCAATCCCAAATCCCAGATCCCTCACCTGTGGTCCATGCTGGAGCTGCGCCTCCAGGTAAGCTCAAAATTGTCCATTTGCAGTCTGAAATCTGGGAATTCTGAGCCCAAAACTGGGATTTTTAGCACGAAAAATGTTGGGACATCAGTTCTACCCACTGAAGTCAAAGGGGATTGAAGGACACCAGGTCTACCCCTGTGAAGTCAATAGGGATTTAGGGACACCAGGTCCATCCATTAATAAGGCTTGATTGGGAAGAGTTATTGTTTAAACTGGGAGCACTGGGAAGGGCTGAGGGGGACACTGGGGTGACTGGGAGCACTGATACAAAAGTGGGACCACTGGGAGAGATTTGTAGAGATAAATAGAGATAAACAGGACTCCAGAGGTAACCCATTGAAATCAATGAGAATTTAGGGACAGCAGTTCTACCCTTTAAAGCCAATAACGTTTAGGGGCACCAGGTCTACACAGTCAAAGCAATGAAGATTTTTGAGACACGAGTTTTGGGAGGCCCCAGGGTTTTTTGGTGATCCACGTATCCAAGGGGTACCCAGGTGTACCCAGGTGATTTCTGGGGGGGATCCAGGTGATTTTGGGCAGTATCCAGGTGTACCCAGATAGTTTTTGGGGATATCCAGGTTGTTTTTGGGGCATCCAAGTGACCTGACTCACCCTGACAGGCCAGGAGAAGATGATGGCCACTGTCCTCCCAGTTGACGGGGACACAGATGACCCTTGGCAGCTGTGGGGCTGTCGCAGGGCACCCCAACATTCAGGGGGTGCCCCAAAACTCCAGGTGAGGGCCTCAAGGGTGGGAGGGAGCCCTGAGTTACCTCAGGAGAGGATGCAGCACAGATACAGCCAGGTGCTTTTGTGCATGGGGTTGGTGAAGATGGTATTCTGCAGCAGCTCCAGCTCTGTGTGGGCAAAGGAGGCACCCCAAAATCTCAGGGGGGCAGTGGGGAAAACCCCAATGTCTCAGTGGGGACACCCAGGTATACAGGAGTTCAGGTGTACCCATTAAAGTCAAAGAGGATTTAGGAACACCAGGTCTACCCATTCAATGCAACAGAACCAACCAGCTCCCACTTTAGGTGAGGGAGGAGCTGGAAAATTTTGGAGATCCTTCAAAATTGTGGGAGTTTTTTGGGGAATCCCTCACCTTCCTTCAGCCTTCCAGGGGGCAGTGCCCTTGCCATAGTTCCTGGTGGACATCAGCAGCCCCAGGCAGTGTTGCCAGGCTGAGAAATTGGAGAAGCTGCAGCTCAGCAAGGCCCTGGTGAAGGCCAGCTCAGCCTTGAGGTCCTGCCTGACTGCAAGTGCCTACCAGTGTTCCCACATGTGGACTGGGAAGGCACCAGTATAAACCAGTAAGCACTTGGAGCCACTCCCGAGCTCCTGAGGCTCATGGCAGCAGTTCCCAGTATAAATCAGTAAGGCCTCATGCACCCAAACCCATTCCCAGTGTAGTCTAGGGGCTCCTTGTGTGGTCGTGGGGCTTCCAAGCTTTTACTGGGATGGCACCAGTATAAACCAGTAAGCACTGGGAGTCACCCCTGAGGCCGTGAGCCCTTGGTGACAGCTCCCAGTAGAAACCAGTAAGGCCAACACAACCCGAAGTCGCTCCCAGTAGGTCCCAAGCCCCAAACCAGTATAAATCAGCAAGAGCAGCATCCCCAGAATTTGCTCCCAGTAGAATGCCAAGCATCCTCAAGCTCCCTCCCAGTATAACCCAGGACACCCCAGTTTAACCTAGTAAAAAACAGAATATGCCAGTATAACCCAGTATAAACCACTACAACCCAGTCACCTCAGGACCACATCCCAGTATAAACCAGTATAAACAAGTATAACCCAGTGACCCCCAGCACCCCATCCCAATATAAACCAGTATAACCCAGCATAAACCAGTCACCCCTAGCACCACATCTCAGTATAACCCAGTACAAATCAGTAACCCCCCATCAGCCCATCCCAGTACAAACCAGTATAACCCAGTACAACCAGTACACACAGCCCTAGGTCCTCCTGGACACTCACAAAACCTCTCCCAGTATAAACCAGTACAATCCAATGACCCCAGCCTCGTCCCAGCAAACCCTGGACCCCATCCCAGCACAAACAAGTACAAACCAGTACAAACCAGTACAAGCCATTCACAGTTGCAGGGGTCGGCCACCAGGAGGTGCTCGCACAGTGCCAGGTCCTCCCGGCCAGCAGGGGGCGCTGCAGTGTCCATTGTGACCCTACAGAACCAAGGAAACCCCTGTGACACTGCGGGGCCCCACAAAACCAAGAGTCCATTGTGAGACACCTGGGCCACGTGGAGCCAAGGAACCATTGTGACACTGGGGAAACTCATGGGACCAAGGGGCCACTGTGACATTGTGGGGCCTCATGGAACCTGTGAGCCATTGTGACACTGCACGGCCTTGTGGAACCAAGGAGACCACGGTGACACTGTGGGGCCACCTGGAACCAAGAGTCCATTGTGACACTCTGGAACTACAGAGACCATTCTTGAGAGTATGGAACCTCGAGGAGCCAAAAGTCCATTGTGTTAGAACATGGCCCTCATGGAACCCAAAAGAGCATTGTGACACTGTGGGACACCATGGACCCAAATCTCCATTGTGACAGTGCAGAACCAAGGGCCCTTTGTGACACTGCAAGGCCTCAGGGAACCAAGGAGTCCAAAGGACTCAAACATTTCTTGCAGGGTTCTGCCTTGGGGAAGGGGAAGCTGCTTGGTGGCACCTTGGCTTTAGCACACACTAATAGAAGGTGTCTGTTTGCAATGGGGACATTAAGGAGTTGTAGATTGCTTCAAAACAAAAAAAAAAAGGGGGGGGGGAACACTCCTTTTGGCCTGTGTGCAGCCAGTTCTCCAAGTAAAGCAGGTCCCAGGTGAGTGAGGACAGACAGAATGGAGTTGGGGAATGTGCAGCAAGGTTGTCCACACTGGGTCAGACCTCAAGGCACAGCTTCTGTGAGCAGGCCAGACCTGAGGAGAGACCCTGCATCAATATCAATCACAGAATGCTGGAATCACCTCTGCTCCAAAGAGAATAGCAATGAAATACACTCTTCAAAATAGGAATGTGTATTTCATAGAATCTCTGGGAAATATTTCTCCATAACTGGATTTGAAAATCTTCCTAATGAATGGCACCAGCCCAGAGGGAAATCAAGGCAGAGCCATGGTTTGTCAGGATGAGCTTGATCCCAATCAGCCCCGTGGTGCATTTGGTGCTGAGCCCTTGAACCTCAGGGCCTGAGAGGAGGTTGCACAAACCTTTCCAGGAGTCCAAGTCAGAAGAAAAACCCAAAGTGTCTCAAAGCATTAATGGGTCCCACTGAGGTCCATCCCCAACACAGGCTCCTCATGGACTCCTTGGAGGAGAGAATTCTCTACGTCATGATTGCCCAAAAACTTCTCAGAGAGGAAAGAAAAAAGGAAAGTATCTTAAAAAACTAAAGTACCTTGAAGCATTAATGAGCCCCATTGAGTGTTGTTACTGACAAAGGCCCTCAAGAGACTAATTAAAGGAGATAATTGGAGGCCATGATTGCACAAAGCTCTCAGAGACTCCAAGGCAAAAGCAAAACCCAAAGTCCTTGGAAAAACCTGCAGTCCCTGGGAGCATGAAGGAGCCCCCAGGGCCATTCCTGACCAAGGCTCCCCAGGGACTCGTCCCAGCAGATCCCTGAGGCCACTGGGATGTGGGGGGATGCTGAGGGCAGGACAAGGGGTGACAGTGCCCAGCCTTGCTGGAGCTGTGCCAGGAGGCCCCAGTGGCTCAGGACAAGGCGTCTCCTCAGAGCCCTTGGTGGCACAGACCCTGCTGTGCCCCAGGGCACCAAGAATTGGCTTCACTTTGTCTTCACTTGTCATCACTGCCTCCAATTTCCTGCTCTAACTGGAACCTGGGGACACTTTCTCAGTTGTGTCCCTCAGTGGGACCCATTAAAAATTCAGGAAATTTTGGAGTTTGATTCTGACTTGGAGTTCTTGAGAGGTTTCTTCATCTCCCTCTCAGGGACTGATTTTCAGAGCCCCAGCACAAACCTCAAGAGGGTCATTAAAGTCCTTGTGCTGTGTCTGTGCTGATGAGCTGGGATGGGCTCCTGGCTCAGAATGTGATCCTGGCAACCAAGAAGAGCTTCAAAAACACATTTCTCTTCATGAGCAGCTCTTCTCCCAGCCCAGCAGGGTTGAGGCACTGCCTGCAGCCACCCCGGGCACAGCACAGAGGCACAGAGAGCTTCAATCAGTCAGGGCTGGGAAGATGCTCAGAAGTGACTGGGGCAGAATCACTCCCAGCCCTTGACACAGGAAGCCTCTGGCTGCAGGACAATGCAGCTGCAGCTCCTGCAGTGATCTCCTAAAGCTGGAACATCCCAATGCCTGCAGACTCTGTGAGTACATTCTCTGATGATCTCTTGTGCAGAGCAGCCAGGGGTGCCCAGTGCTGTGGTGCAGAGCAGGGTCCTGCAGCCCAGGGCGCTGTGCTGGGGCAGGGACTGCTGCCTGCCAGGGACAGCTCTCAGTCAGCCCTGGGAGTTGCTCCTAGCACTGGGGGACAAGGTCTGGGTGGAAGGAGACAGCTGGTGAGGCTTGGAAGGGTTGTCTTTGTGTGGTGAGGATAGTGCAGGGCTGCTCTCAGCATGACTTTTGACTGCAGAACATTTCCAAGGAGATTAAACAGGGAGCACAGTGAGGCAGGGGCTGCATAAAAGGGAAAGTCCTGCTTTATTAATCTACTGCACTGGGCTGCATTGCTGGGAGATTGCACATTGATATTCATCTCTCAGTTCAGGTTGAGAAAAAATTCTTAAAATTCTCTTAGATCTCAATAAACCAGGCAATGAAAGAAATCAGCACAGGACCCCATACAGGAAGGATCACTTTCGCTTTTCCAGCCTCCTCAGGGTTGTTGTGATATTGCCATCTGAGCCTGCAGAGGCAGAACTGGCTCAGGGCTGTGCCCTGTGCTGGGAGGGGAGTGCAGGTCAGAGCTGAGCCCCCAGGGCTGGGCTGAGCTCTGGCAGCACCGGCAGGGCCCAGCCCTGGGCACAGGGAAGCAGCTGCTGGCAGGGACAGCTCCAGGCAGCAGAGCCCTGGGCAGGCAGTGGGGGGAAAGTGCCACCAAGTTGGGCTGGGATATTTCAAGTCCTCTCCAAACTGAACTGTTCCATGATTATTTTTTTACAGATCTTCATGCCAAGACACAGCAAATGTCCAACAGCAGCTCCATCAGCCACTTCCTCCTGCTGCCATTGGCAGACACGCGGCAGCTGCAGCTCCTGCACTTCTGCCTCTTCCTGGCCATCTCCCTGGCTGCCCTCCTGGCCAACGGCCTCATCATCAGCGCCGTAGCCTGCGGCCACCACCTGCACACCCCCATGTTCTTCTTCCTGCTTAACCTGGCCCTCACTGACCTGGGCTCCATCTGCACCACTGTCCCCAAAGCCATGCACAATTCCCTCTGGGACACCAGGAACATCTCCTATGAAGGATGTGCTGCTCAGGTGTTTATGCTTATCTTTTTCCTTACATCAGAGTTTTCCCTCCTGACCATCATGTGCTACGACCGCTACGTGTCCATCTGCAAACCCCTGCACTACGGGACCCTCCTGGGCAGCAGAGCTTGTGCCCACATGGCAGCAGCTGCCTGGGCCAGTGGCTTTCTCACTGCTCTGCTGCACACAGCCAATACATTTTCCCTGCCCCTGTGCCATGGCAATGCCCTGAGCCAATTCTTCTGTGAAATGCCCCAGATCCTCAAGCTCTCCTGCTCCAACTCAAACCTCAGGGAACTTCTGCTTCTGGCTGTTGGTGCCTATTTAACTTCTGAATGTTTTGTGTTCATTGTTTTCTCCTATGTGCAGATCTTCAGGGCTGTGTTGAGGATCCCCTCTGAGCAGGGACGGCACAAAGCCTTTTCCACCTGCCTCCCTCACCTGGCCGTGGTCTCCCTGTTCTTCTGCACTGTCATGTTTGCCTACCTGAAACCCCCCTTCATCTCCTCCCCATCCTTGAATCTGGCCCTGTCAATTCTGTACTCAGTGGTGCCTCCAACCCTGAACCCCCTGATCTACAGCCTGAGGAACCAGGAGCTCAAGGATGGCCTGAGGAAAATGATAATGAATGCCTTTCAGAAGCAATAAACTCTCATTCTCCTGTATAGCTATTATGATATTACTCATTAATGCCCACTCTGTGTTTTTTATGCTTGCACAGGTATAATATTTTTTAGAATTTGTTCACAGGAAAATCTTTGTACCATTTTTAATTCAGTACTTGCATTTCTAGTGTGAACTACATTCTGTATAAACCAAGAGTTCTACTACCTATGTGCTTATACAAAATAAAGAACTCTGTATTGCCCTGTTCTCCTGACATTTTTCCTCCTGACTTCTCTGGGGCTGCACGTTCGGTGCCTCTGGGCAGAGCTGGAGAGAAAAGGAAACCCCTGTGCTCCTCACTGCCAGGCAGCCCCAGGACTTCTGCTCCATAACCTCCCCTTCCTTCACTTCCACAGTCCCCTTCAGAGCCCCTGTGTTGGTTTAAGGCCTCAGGGCTCTCTCAGCTCAGTCCCAGTCCTGCTGCGTGACTGTCTAGGGACTGCAGGGAGGGACAGGCCATGGGCACTGGTGGGACAGAGCTGGGCTCTGCAACTGCATTTCCATCATGCAAGGGCATCTCCCCAGTGCAGGGTCTGAAAGCTTCAATCTCCTTCCCAGTTTGCTCTCAAGGGTGTTCCCAACACAGCACCCTGGAAAGGAGAACAGCAGTGACCAGCAGAAGTGTGGCAGTGTTCAGGGTGGGGCTGTCCCAGCAGTGCCCTTGCAAAGCCAGCACCACTCCCAGCAGTGGCCTCTCACCCCAGGGCACAGAGGTTGTTCTCTGCGTGGAGGGACATCAAGTGACAGGGTCAGGAGTCTGTGTTTGCGGTGCAGGGACATTCCACAGCCCTGAACATCCTGTGTGTGTGAGGGGACATAAACCAGTGAAAAAACACCTGCAGCTGTTCCTGGAGTTCCCAGAGAGTAACATCCCCTGGGAGCCCCTGGATGCAGGGCTGGGATGAGCTCCTGTGCCCAGAGCTCCCCGTGTCCATCCCTCCAGCCGTGGGGCACCTCAGACAGGGGCAGGGCAGGGTGACACCCACAGGGCTGAGGTCCCTGCCAGGCTCTGGCAGTGGCAGCAGAGCCCAGGGAGCCCCTGCCCGTGCTGGAATGAACTGTGTGTGTGTGTGCCGGGGAAGGACTCGTGTCCCTGGACACCCCTGGGGCTGTGAGCAGGGCATGAGCCCAGCTCAGGGCTGGGCACCTGACAGAGCCCTGACATTGCTGGGTGTGCCCCTAAGAGCAGAGTTGGGCAAGGTGACTGTGGTTAAATCCCTCAGGGGATCAAGTGACAGCCAAGTGTCTCTGTCACTTTTCCTCATTAATCAGAAAACAAGAGAAAATATGATGAAAAGATTAGGGGTCACCATAAAGAGAGATTACTGTTAAGGGGACTAAAAAAGCAAAGGCCATATGCAGAAGCAAGGAAGATCATGGAGAGACAAGAATTCAGCACACGTAGTGTTTGCTTTGGAAGACAAATGTATTAATACAGAAAATCCAGAGACCCTCTTGTCCCCCTCAATTCCCTGTTGATCAGGACATCCCATGGAATGGAAGATCCCGTGTGTCAGTCCAGCCCAGCTGTCCCATCCCTATGTCCCCAGGAACATTTGCCCACCCCCAGGACATTGGTTGGGGTTTGCAGAGATGCCTCATGTGGGGCCAGCCCTGCTCAGGAGCAGCCAAAGCCTCGGGCTGGGACCAAACCCACTCCAGCCACGAGAGCCAAGCACAGCAGGACAGGAGCTGCTCTGGGCAAAGGGAACTCCATCCCAGCCACACCCACACCAAGGGGGATCAGGGGGCTCTTCCCACCTCTGTTATTCCACCATTCAGTGAATCTTTTCCTTGGAGAGATCTTTGAAGGCAGAATTGGCAGAGAGGCAGCAGCAGAGCTATAAAATGCACCAATACAAACAGAGCAACTCCAGTGCGGAGTGAACCCTCCCAGGGCAGTGCTGTGGCAGGAGAAGCAGCCAGGAGGAGGAGGATGAGCTCAGTGCATGTGTGTGTCCCAAGGCACAGAGGGTGAGGGTGGCCAGAGATCAGAGCAGGGCTGGCAATGACAGGGCAGAGGCAGGGGCAGCCAGATGGGAGTGTGCAGCCTGCAGGGACACAGAAGCAGCTGTGGGACAGCGCAGGACAAGCTGTGCTGGACATGGCCAAGGGCCCTGGCAGGGCTGGCAGTGCCCAGGAGAAGCCAAGTCTTTGTGCCCTGGGGCACAGCAGGGTCTGGCCACCAAGGGCTGGGAGGCGACACCTTGTCCTGAGCCACTGGGGCCTCCTGGCACAGCCCCAGCAAGGCTGGCCACTGGCACCCCTTGTCCTGCCCTCAGCATCCCCCCACATCCCAGTGGCCTCAGGGATGTGCTGGGATGAGTCCCTGGGGAGCCTTGGTCAGGAATGGCCCTGGGGGCTCCTTCATGCTCCCAGGGACTGCAGGTTTTTCAGAGGACTTTGGGTTTTGCTTTTGCCTTGGAGTCTCTGAGAGCTTTGTGCAATCATGGCCTCCAATTTTCTCCTCCAAGACTCCAGGAGGAGCCTGTGTTGATGATGGACCTCAGTGGGACTGACACTGAAACTGCATGGAAAACAGGAACTCCTCAACAACATCTTCTCAGTGTTACAGAATTTAGGCATTACTTTCTTCTGGCCAGGATGTTTTTGTGCCCAGCACGTGCAATAGAAATCATTCCATCCACACATGCCTGGCTTGGGCAGTGAAAATCATTCCGTCATACATGGTTCTTTACTAGGGTTTTCACATATTTATACAGACAAAACCCAAAGAAATTAATATTCATTGATTTTAAATTACACAATTCTTAGTATTCAATCTCCTGTTGCTTATTGATCCCTTTGCCCTTGGAGTGAATTAGGCCCTCATTTGATTCTCTTACCAATCTTTTCCCAGACCAGGTGTCTCCAACCACACTGGGGGTGATGCTCATTAATGTTCATTTACCTCCTCTGTATCTTCTGGCTACTCCCAATCTGTAGATGTTAAACTCATCAGGCCTCACCCAACCTTGGTGAACCGAGTCTTTTGAAGAGAAACTTCAATTCCCCTCCTCCTGGGCAAATGCGAACAAAATCCTGACTGAAGTTACATTAAAAAATTTAAATTTGTATCATTTGCAGCAACTCCATTATGTTCCTTACTGTCCCAATTCTGTCCTTGGTTCCATGAGGGCACACAGTGTCACAACAGCCCCTTCATTCCATGAAGCCCTGCAGTGTCACAAAGGTCTCTAGAATTCCATGAGGCCCCACAGTGTCACAAGGTCCCCTCGGTTCCATGTGTCCTGCACTGTTACGTGAATCCTGAACTCCATGGGGTCCTGTAGTGTCACAATGGTCTCCTCAGTTCCATGGTGACACAGTTGCCCAAATGTCTATGGTACCACAACTGCCCCTTTGTCCCACGAGGCCCCACCGTGTCACAATGGCCCCTTGTTTCCATGACAGCTTGTAGTGTCACAATGGTCTCCATGATTCCATACAGTCCTGCAGTGTCACAATAAAACTTTTGTCACTGAGACTCCACAGTGTCACCATGGCCCCTTGGTTCCATGGAGCCCCATGGTGTCACTGTGGTCCCCTTGGCTCCACAAGACCCTTTGGTTCTAGCAGGTCTTGATGTTTCAAAATGCTCTCCATGATTTCATGAGCACCCTGTGTCACAACAGACTCTTGGTTCTGTGAAGTTCTTCAGTGTCACAAAGGCCCCTTGGTTCCATGAAGCTTGGTAGAGTCACAATTCACTCCTTGGTTCCATGAGGCCCTGCTGTGTCACAATGCCCATGGTTCAATCAGTTTCCACAGTGTCATCACGATCTCCTTGGATCCACAGGATCTCAATGGTCTCCTTGGTACCTTCCTGCCCCAATGTCACAATGGATTTTTGGTACCATGAGGTTCCACAGTGTCACAAGGGTCTCCTTGGTTCCATTAGGATACAAGAGCTTTGCATAAACATTGAGCAACACCAGCTTAACACACCTGGGAACATCTGTCTGCATTCAAAAGAGGGGTTGAAGGTGAGAATGGCACCAGCAGCTTCCATTTGCAACAGAGATCCAGGGAAAGGGCAAGGACGGAGAATTCAGCTGAAAGACTCAGAGGATTCACAGAATCACAGAATCCCTAGGTCTGAAGAGACCTTCAAGATCATCTAGTCCATCTCATGCCCTAACACCTCAACTAGACCATGGCACTGAGTGCCATATCCAGGCTTTTTTAAACACATCCAGGGATGGTGTCTCCACCAACTCCCCAGGTAGATCATTCCAGTACTTTATTACCCTTTCTGTAAAAAGCTTTTTCCTAATATCCAACCTATATTTCCCCTGATGCAGTTTAAGACTGTGTCCTCTCATTCTGCCGGTTGCTGCCTTGAGAAGGAGACCAACCCCAACCTGACTACAACCACCATTCAGGGAGTTGTAGAGTGATGAGGTCTCCCCTAAGCCTCCTCCAGCTCCTTCAGCCACTCCTCACAGCACTTGTGTTCCAGACCCCTCACCAGCCTTGGTGCCCTTCTCTGGACATGCTCCAGCCCCTCCATGTCCTTCCTAAATTGGGGACCCAGAACTGGACACAGCACTCGAGGTGCTGCCCAACCAGTGCCGAGCAGAGGGGAAGAATCACTGTCCTGCTCCTGCTGGCCACACCATTCTTGATGCAGGCCAGGAGCCATTGGCCTTCTTGACCACCTGTGCACACTGCTGGCTCATGTCCAGCCTGCTGTCCATCAGTGCCCCCATGTCACTCTTGGAGCGGACACGACATACAAAAGGACTCACTACATTTCAGAAGGCAAATAACTGTTAATTACAACAGCAAGCGGTTGTACCCTCTAAAAAGTTTACATTTTATTCATGGGTTACAATAAATCAACATAACCTTCATTGGTGTAAAACAATCTCCACTTCTGTTTTTTCAGAAAACTTTTCTAAACTTTTAACTTTTCTTAACTTTTACTAAAGAAAACTTTTCTCAGATGCAGGTTTCTTCTTGCTTATCTCCCTCCCCTTCTTCTCTTCTCAGTCTCCATACCACAGGCTTTCTTATAATTCCTTTCAGAAGTAAACTGTAGCTATTAACTCTAGCTGGCTCACAGACCAGCTGCAAGCCCCCTTCCATATCCCCGTGTCCCTTTCTGCCTGGCTGCTGTCCAGCCACTCTGTCCCCAGCCTGGAGCACTACAGGGGTGGTCATGGCCAAAGTGCAGGACACAGCACTTGGTCTTGTTAAACCTCACCTTGTTGGATTTGGGCCCTGGATCCAGCCTGTCCAGGTCCCTCTGCAGAGCCCTCCTACCCTCCAGCACATCCACACTCACACCCAGCTTGGTGCCATCTGCACATTTGCTGATGCTGCACTCAATGCCCTCATCCAGATCATCAATGCAGATATTGAAATCCACGCTGGCTGCCTCTGATCCCTCAGCCATCCTGTAGGTGCCCTGTGATGGCACTCAAGGTGATCTGTTCCATCACCTCACCAGACACCCAGGTCAGGCTGACAGGCCTGCACTTCCCCACATCCTCCTTCCAGCCCTTCTTGGGCATGGGCTCCCATTGGCACCTCCAGTCCTCTGGCACCTCCCTGCTGAGCCAGCACTGATGAGAAATGATGGAGAGCAGCTTGGGGAGCTCATCCAGCAGCTCCCTCATCCCCCTAGGATGGATCCCATCTGTTCCCAGAGACACCTGTGAGTATCTGAGTGGCTCAGCAGGTTCCCAGCTGCTTCCTCCTTGATTACAGGGGTCTGTTCTGCTCCCTGTCCCCATCTCCCAGCTTAGGAGAACACTTGTCCTGAGGACAACTTGTCCTATTGCTGAAAACTGAGGCAATGAATGGGTTAAGTGTCTCAGCCTTTTCCTCATCTTTGGTAACCATATCCCCCCTAATAAACAATAGAGGTTCTCTTTTTCCCTTCTTTTGCCATTAATGTATTTCTAAAATCATTTTTGTTATCCTTCACAGAAGCAGCCAGGTTAAATCCTAGTAGAGCTTTCACCTCTCTAGTTTTCTTTCTGCATGACTTAGCGACATCCTGAAATACTTCTTGAGTTGCCTGTCCCCCTCTGTCCAAAGGTGATCCACCTTCTTTCAACCCTGAGTTCCTGGAAAAGCTCCATGCCCTACTAGGCCACTCATTTTCCTGTCTATCTGACTTTTTGGCACACAGGGACAGGCAGCTCCTACAAGACTTCTTTCTTGAATTGTCTCCATCCTTCCTGGGAAACCTTGCTTTTTAAAGGCTGTTTCCCTTAAAAAAAATCAGTAACTGATTTGGTACTCTCCAAAACAGCATCCTGAATAGGCCAAATCCTGCTCTCTCTAAGTCCAATGTAGAAGTTTTGTAGATGCCCCTCCTTCATTCACAAAATATTTAAAAACTCAATAATTTCATGGTCACTGTAGCGCAAACAGCCTCTGACCACCACATCTCCCACCAGCCCTTCTCTCTTTGTGAAAAGCAGGAGACAGAGCTTCCTTGGGAGTGGGAAGAGAAGGAAACCTCCCCAAAGTGCAGCCTGGAAGATTCAGCCTGGAGGTGAGGAGACAAAAAAGTCCCTCCCAGGGCAGAATGTTGGTGCCCGAGGTGTCCCAGCGTGAGGCTGGGCCATGCCATGGCTCTGTGTGCCAGGAGCCAGCAGCGCTGGGTGCAGGGAGCCCAGGGAGGGCACAGCAATGCTGGGCTGAGAAATGCTGGGGGGGTGTAAGGGTCAGTCCGAAGTTCCCCTCGATTTTGCCTCCCGACCGTCGCAAGGAGACCTCGAGGACCCCACCCAGGCTGACTCCGAACAATGGTTTACTGGCCGGGCCAGGTGGATGCTCGTGACTGTGTGCTGGTGTATTGTGTTCACTGGACCGTGCTGTCGTGGCACCAACCAGAGACTGTGTTGTACCAACTGAGGACTGCTTGACCATACCTGTCTCCTGCAGCACCACACAATGGTCCATAAATCTTCCCACCTTTTGGCCAGAGGCCACTCGCTTTGGAGAAGGACTATAAAAGAGCGACCCTCTGGGAAAGACCCTTTGAGATCTCTCCACTGATGAAGACCCCTGAGATCTCCCCACGGACGAGGACTCGTCTATCGGATGACCCGCGAGGACGCCCGTCTCGTCTGTTGGTAGCTATTCTCCCATCCCTTCCTTTCCCTCCCCTTTCCCTATCCTGTACCTCTCCCCTTTACCGTAACTGAATTGTTGGCATTTGATGAAATGCATTGCTGTTGTTGATTAAACTGATTTTCTGTTGTTGAATAAACTGATTTTGTCCCCTGCATTTTGCCTGTTTGCACCTTTGAGATCAAAAGAACCATCACGACCCCGCTCTGCATTCATAGCGGATCGTGACATTAAATTGGCATCACGGACAGGATTTTCTGGCAGACAGAAGGGATGCAAGGTTGTCTGTAGTCTGTATCAGGGGAAGGAAGTCTTACTCCAGCCGCACCTAGCTGGCCACCTTGGATGGGTGAGCCTGTCTAGAAAACAAGGGGGGTTTTTCTGATTTCCCGCAGACTGCAGACACCTTGGTGTGGAGCATCCCCAGACTCGCTTGAGGGTTCTGTCGTCAGAATTTCACAAAAGATCTACTGGTGCAAAAGGCGGGACACTGTTGTTGTTGTTGTTGTTGTTGTTGTTGTTGTTGTTGTTGTTGTTGTTGTTTTTTATGATGTTTGACTACTTGGTGCAGTGAAGAGACAACCTGGTGTTTTGTAACTAAGGAGTACCTCCCAAGTAGTTTGGTCTCTTCACCCACACAGGGAAGCGAAGGGGGGCACACAGCAAAAGCTGTTTCGTTGTGTGTGGTAACTTAAGCAATAGACCTCCCTGTTGTGGTTTTTACTTATCCCTTCACAAAATGACTGAGAATTCCACTGCAACAGATAAAACTGCATTTTATGCTCTATTAGCTAAGTATAGTGCCAGACCGTCCCAAGGTGGGGAGGAATGGGCGAACAATAATTGGTTTAATCTGGAGAATGTGATTGATAGAATATATTCTCTGCAACATGAGTCAAGGTTCAAACTGGGCAAAGATAAAACCATGCTCTGCTCGGTTTTAGGAGCTTGTCTTACGGCAGCTATAGAAACTCGCTCCGAGCGCAGAAATGAGGAAAGAACAATTATAGACTCTCTACAAAATCTTGTTCAAATTTTGCAAAAACAATTAGATCAAGAAAGGAATGAGAACCATTTGTTGCGAGATGAAAATAATTTGTTAAAAGCTGCCTTAAGAGAAGAATGGGATGAAAATTCAAAGCGTTCAAATTATTCACATTAATCCAATGTACTCTCCAAAAGACCCAATTTTGATGAAAAATTGTGGGGAACACTGCTGCCCCATCTTGAAACCTGTGATTAAAATAGAATATGATTATATCAGTGATGCACCCCCCGAGCAACCTTCTCCACAGGTTCTGGGCAGTGTACCAGAGCAAACTTCTCCACAAGTTCTGAACAATGCACCAAATCAATCTCCTGCACAGGCTCTGGGAGTTGAGCCAAAGCAGTTCACCTGCACTGGGCTTTCCCAAGGGTATGAACATTCCCCCACTTCGGCCCACCACACTTTAGCCCAGGAATTAGAAAAGATACCCAAACCTGACAATACAGCTGTCTATCAATACATTGATGATATTCTGGTGGGAGGGGATGAAATAAAAGTAGTGGGGGATACCCAACAAAAAATAATCTCTCATTTGGAAAACCCTGATTTGCAAATTTCCTCAGAGAAAATTCAAAAACCTTCTCAGGAGGTGAAGTTTTTGGGAATTTGGTGGAAAGGAAGTATGACATGTATTCCACCTGATACTCTAACCTCTCTGGATCAAATTAAATTGCCTGAATCCAGGAAAGAGATCCAACAGGTTCTAGAATTATTAGTGTTCTGGAGAAAACACATCACAGTCACTATTGAGACCCCTCCCCCTGACGGGGTGGCCCAGAGATCCTCAGTTGGGAAGTGGTATGCCCAGATCAAACATTACTGTAACATCTTCTCAGTGATAGAAAGAGCTGTAAAAAATCTGGCAATACAAGAAACTGAGAGCTTGGCTAATACCCATGACAAACCTGCCTTGGTAAGTAAAGTAGCCACTCCTTTCTCCCCTGAACAATCAGCAAATTCTTGGTTCACTGATGCTTCTGCCAAACGAGAGGGAAAGGTGGGGAGATACAGGGCAGTGGCCCTCCCCACTTCTGCTGGTGAACAAATTATTACTGAGGGAGAAGGCAGCTCTCAGACCGGTGAGCTGACAGTTGTTTGGAGTGTTTTCCAACTTGAGGTACAGAATATCTCTCTTGTTTACATCTACACTGACTCCTATGCTGTGTTTAAAGGAGGTACAGAGTGGCCTCCTTTTCAGCAGCAAAATGATTGGGAAGTTAACAGAATTCCAGTCCACGCTATACACTGGATAGTTCCATCATTTTAATCTCCTGCCTCCTGGAGGCAGACTCTGTTTGTGTTTACTTTTCACAGAAGAACACCGAGGGACATGAAGAAGCACCCCCTTAGTGTTGGATGACAAAAACAAGGTTTTTCCTCCTTTCATGGTGACACAAGGTGATGATGTCACAATAACTTGTAAATTAGCAACTGGATCCCTCACCGAACCTGCATACAGTTATGGCATAGGATCTCATGGCCAGACTTTATATTGCAAAACCCAAAATCAAGACTGTTGGCTAAATCTAACTGCTGTAAAATAATATGTATAAAATAATAAAATACGTATAAAATAATAAAATAATGTGTGGAAAAAATGATACAAAATACTGGGGAGAACTTGATGTTAATGTTGTAACACCTACTACCCAACCACCGGTTGTGCTAAGCCCTACGATTTTTCAATTTGGACCTTATGTAATTAGAAAAACTGGCCAACAACAAATATTGTTTAATCCGGCATGGTCTCTCAAACAAATCAAATTGCTGATGCAAAATAATGTCTCAGAAGTCCAACCAGCTTGTTCACCCTTTCTACAAACTTCTTTTGAGGGATGGACAACCTGGCTGCGGAAATGAAATCCTGCTAAAAAACGAATGGCAAGAGACATAACCGGTGTTGTGGGAACAGGATTGGAAATTTTTAATAGCATCGATTTGGAAGTACTAATGAATAAATTGGCTACCACAGCTGGAGATGTAACCAAATTACAACAGCGCCTGCAAACAGCCTTAACAGCTTTGGGGACCCAACAATGGTTGTTATCAAACATATTACCAAGTTGGGAAAAGGTAAACGTAAATGACCACAAATTGATAATCGATGCACTTGGTGCTACACAAAATAACATCTCTTTGGCTCTCAATTGTATCCAGGCCCAGTTGTGGATGCAGTCAGTTGCTGCTTTAGTTATAAGAGAAGGTGAGGAAGGCACTTTTCCCACTGAAATTCGAAAAATAGTCTGGGACAGTGCCACTGATTTTGAAAAAGAATTCCAGTCCTGGTGGAACTTAGTAAATTTTACCTATGATCCCAGCACAAACACTGCCACAGCCTTTGTACTGACAATTCGTAATGCTTCAGTGCATTCAATATCCCCCATCATTGCATTGGGGCTGAACCATGATGGATCTATTCTCTATCCTTTCGAGCATAGGGAATGGGCCTGTCAAATTGGTGGGAGGTGGCAAACTGTCAATTTGGAAAGTTGCATTGTCCGGGAACAACAAGGGTTTATCTGTGAAAGTAATGCAATCAGAGCTCAAGATATCTGCTTGGACACAGAACAGAATGTTTGTAACTTTGAAATCCATCCAAATGAGATTCCTGAAACTGTATTAGTATATATAGGTAATGGATGTGCATGCTTTAGAACTGCTTGTGATAGTGTTTTTATGGAAAATTTGGTACTGAATACTAAAAATCATTCAAACTTTTGTGTCTGCAATTTTACTAGGATTTCAGGATGTGATTTTTCCTATGTAGCCCCAGTTACTTCTCACCATCTTTTGCAGTCAAATTACACACTGATCCACCATCTATTGCCCACTCCAATTGGAATGAACCTCTCTCTGGTGAAGCAATTGTTGCTCCACCAAGATCTGATCGAAATTTTGGAGAAGATTAAGAAAAACGGACAGAAAACTCTAATAGCTGTTCATCACAATGTGGAAAAAATACATCGTGTTTTAGAAAGAGTAAAGACAGATGCTGAACACAGGTGGTGGGATACTCTATTTGGGTGGTCACCTACTGCTACAGGTGTCCTGAACAAATTGTGTCATCCCATCATTTTTCTCTTGATTTTGGTTTTAATTGGGTTTGTTTTATCAGCAATCCTATACATTATGAATTGGAGAATGATGAAACAGTTTGCACAATTGGCATCTGTGATAGATGTACCCAAATCAGTCACTGTTGACATCCCTAGGGTTATTGACACAAGAACAATTACATGAGTAATCTAAATAGGATAAAATATGATTCTTAACTAAAATTGCTTATCTTTTAATTGTAATTAAAATTGTTTAATCAAAAATTTGCTTTGTAATGAAAAATTTATTTATAATTTTAAAAAATTGAAAAATTAAAGAATTGAACAAATTGTTTAAAATTGTTAGCAATCAAAAATTGAACATAATTGATTTGCTTTGTTGTCCTCTTTTTCTCCTTTTCCTTTCCCTTATCTTTTTCCTACTTTCCTGTCTCTGTTTTCCGGGATATGCTACCAACTTGGATGAGTCCTGAAGACACCACAACTGAAGACTTCACCACAACTCTACAAAGGAGCGCTCTTGACGACGATCGTGAGTCACGGGGTGGTGTAAGGGTCGGTCCGAAGTTCCCCTCGATTTTGCCTCCTGACTGTCGCAAGGAGACCTCGAGGACCCCACCCAGGCTGACTCCCAACAATGGTTTCCTGGCCGGGCCAGGTGGATGCTCGTGACTGTGTGCTGGTGTATTGTGTTCACTGGACTGTGCTGTCATGGCACCATCCAGAGGTTGTGTTGTACCAACTGAGGACTGCTTGACCGTACCTGTCTCCTGCAGCACCATACAATGGTCCATAAATCTTCCCACTTCTTGGCCAGAGGCCACTCACTTTGGAGAGGGACAATAAAAGAGCAGCCCCCTGGAGAAGACCCCTGAGATCTCCCCATGGATGAAGACTCGTCTGTCGGATGCCCATCTTGTCTCGTTGGTAGCTATTTTCCCATCCCCTTCTTTTCTTTTTCACTCTCTATACTTTGTTTCCTATATCTCTCCCCTCTACTGCAACTCAGTTGTTGGCATTTAATGAAAATGCATTGCTGTTGTTGAATAAACTGATTTTCTGCTGTTGAATAAACTGATTTTGTCCTCTGCATTTTGCCTGTTTGCATCTTTGAGACGAAACAAACTATCACGACCCTCGCTCTGTATTAATAGAGGATCATGACACCAGCCAGACCTGTTCCATGCTCCCTTGGTTCCATGGTGGCCTCACAGTGTCATCATGATCTCCTTGATTCCATGAGTCCCTGTATTGTCACAATGTTCTCCTTGTCACAATATTCTCCTTGCTTCTGTAGTGTCACAATGGCCCCTGGCTTCCATAAGTTCTTGCAGTGTCACCACGGCCCCTGGGCTCCATGCAGCCCCGCTGTGTCACAATGGCTCCTTGGTTCTCTGGGCCCCACAGCTTCATCACTGACCCTTGGTTCCACAGGGGTCCTGATTTTCACACTGGTCAGCCTGATTCCATGAGGCACCAGAATGTCACAATGGTCTCTTTGGTTCCATGAGGTTCCATGGTGTCTCCATGGTGTCCTTGGACCCACATTGTCACAACTGACCCATGGCTCCATGAGGTTCCGCAGTGTCACCATGGTCGCTGTCAGAGGCTGGATGAGATCAATGTCCCAGACACCTGGGGATGAGCTGTCAATCAGTCACACAGTGGGGTGGTGCTGACCCAGGCTCTGATTGCCCCAGCAATCACAAGTCCCACCTGGGGGAGGCCCACAAAGGCCCAGGGGCTTAAAACACGGAGCAGGCGCTCAGCCCATGGTCCATACCCTGCCTTCTCCTGGGGTCTGTGTCTCACCCACACTGGAACCCCAGGGGTTGGGAGCCATGTGTGTGTCTATCTTCAGAGCTTCTGTCTTTCTGCCTCTCTCTCTTTCCTCTCCTTCTAATGCCCTTTATATAGAACAATTTTGCGTACCTCAACAATTTAAGTGTTTAAAGGTTTCTTGGTTAAATAGGCTAAGATAATCAAATTCTTCCTATGATAAGTATTTTATGTTGACTAAGATGTTGTATTAAATCTTTATAAAAAGTTCCTTGATTTTCTGTACATTGCCGGTAAAATTTTTGTGTCTTTTTGACTTCTACAGAATATCTGGCTGGGGTTTCTCCTCTGCATGAAGCCCTAGGGAAGAAACCTTTGGTCACCCCCAGCATTTCAGTGTTCTGGGGTGTTCCAGCCCTGCAGGCTCACCATGGCCTCTTGTTTCCATCAGGCCCTGCTGTGTCACACTGGCCCTTGGTTCCATGAGCATCTGCAGTGTCACACAGCTTGATGACATTTGTCCTTGCTGCCCCTGCCATCCCACTGCCCCAGCAACAGCCCCGAGCCCCCCGTGAGGGACAGGCCCTGCTGGGCCAGGCCTGGGCTCAGGCCTTGGCCTTTCTGCTTCCTCCAGCCAGCCCAGGCCTTGCTCAGCATTGCAGTTCCCTGCTCACAGCCTCGGGCTCCTGCAATCCTGCCCTCAAGGATCTGCTCTCACCAGTCCCTGGGGAGCCTTTGGCACTCCCTGCCCTCAGTGGGGCCATTGATGCTCCAAGGGACTTGGAGTTTTGCTTCTGACTCCTTGAGCAGCTTCTTCAACCTTCTCTCAGTGCCTGGGGCTCCTGGACTCAGCCCCAAATCCACTGTGGGGATCATTAAAATACAGAAAGTCCTCAGGAGCTCTTTGTCTTCTTCCAGTTGTCTTCAAGTTATGAGGGATTGGGCAGATGCTTCGAGTCAATTTGGAGTTTTGTTAATGAGGAAGGATTTCAATGTGCACCTCATGACTATTGTGTTTTTAATCACATGAATATTTTTTTATTTTTCATTATAGAGGAGAGCTGACTGAAGCATTCCCCATGTGATCTTGATGCTGAATGTCTCCTTAGGAGTCTGGGCATCCAGAAGTTCGAGCCCCTAGAGGGATGACCTCTTTTGGACCTGCTCCTCACCCCCAGCCTCAACACGTCTCACATCACCTGCCTCGGACTGACATGCCAAAATAAAGATTATTAATTTATAAAATTAAAATAATATTTTTTCATAATAATATTATTCTATATTTTTATTACCTTAGTTTTCTATTTATGTAAAAAAATCCATTCATTTTTGGCAACCTAATAATTTTTTGGTCATTGCTTCTAAGTAACACAATTCCCTTCATTAGTAAGTGACCACTATTGGCTATGGGTTTCTCCAGCTTTATGATTATTATTCCTATTTTTAGTACCACTGTTATCTTTTTAATCATTTTCTCAGACCGTATGAAAGGGACCCATTTGGGGTTCATGGAGACATTTCTGGGGTATATTTGAGGCAGTTTTGGGTCTGGAGAGGGAATTTAGACAGAACTTTAGAGTCTGGAGGAAACTTGGGGGACATGAGTGGGCACTAGGAGGGGCACTGAGGGATTGTGATGGACACTTCGGGGCCTGGGGGAGCTCTTGGAGGTCCAGGAGAGCATCTGGGGTCAGGGAGGGGAATCTGGGGCCATTCGGGGTCCAGGGGGGCACTTGGGGGTCTCTAACGGGGCTCTCCGGGGCGCAGGGGGTGATGGGAGTTGTAGGCACGGTTCAATAGGGCCGTGGAGCATCATGGGAGTTCTGTGCACAGCTACAATGGCTCTCGGCAGGGCGCGGGGCATGATGGGAGATGAAGTCACAGCTGGAATAGTACTCTAAGGGAACTGCGAAGCATCATGGGACCTGTAGTCCCGGAAGTGGCTCTGACGAAAAAAGAAAACTCTGCCAGACCTCCTCTGAGACCCTGGATCAACATCAATCACAGAATGCTGCAATCAGCTCTGCTCTAAAGAGAGCAGTAATAAATACACCCTTGAAAATAGGAATGGATATTTCTAAGAAGCTCTTTCAGCTATTTCTCCATAACTGGAGTTGAAAACCTTCCTAAAATGAACTGCACCAGACCAGATGGAAAACAAGGCAGAGCCATGGTTTGTCAGGACTTGTTTGGTCCCAATGAGCCCTGTGGTGCATTTGGTGCTGCCAAGCAGCTCCAAATAATATTTTGGAAATATTGGCTCTCTCTCTGCAGTGCTGCCTTTGCCAGGAGCCCAGCCCAGCTCATCAGCACAGACACAGCACAAGGACTTGAATGACCCTCTCGGGGTTGGGGCTGAGTCCCTGAACATCAGTCCCTGAGAGGGAGTTGAAGAAACCTCTCAAGAATTCAAGGTCAGATTCAAACTCCAAAGTTTCTCTTACTTTTAGTGAGTCCCACTGATAAACATGAAGAAGAAGGTTTCCCAAGGGTTGAATTAGAGCAGAAAATTGATGGCAATGATATCAGGTTGGAAAAAATAGGGTAAAGGAGGAACAGAAACCTCTCAAGATTTCCAAGTCAGATTCGAAGTCCAAACTTTCCTGAAGTTCTAATGGGTCCCACTGAGGGACATGACAAAGAAAGTGTCCCCAGGTGCAGGTTTTATTGTTTTTATGTTACAATTTTAAAGTATCAATTTTTTCATTTTATGATTTAATTCTTAAGTGGGCTTATTGTTTTTATATTACCTTTTTTGGTCTGGATTTTTTCTTTTTCTGAATGAAGCAGAGAGATGGGACTTCTGAGTTGCTTTAGAAAGTTTGGTTTAATTTTTTTATTTTCTATCCAGTCAGAAAGGGTAAATTTGTCTTACAGATGTTCACAGCATGGCGTAAAAGTCACAGGACTTATGGTTACAAGGTCTTTTAAGTATTTATTAAGCAATAAAACACTGTCAATAGAGATATTTAAATTTCTAATTCAATACTAAGTTATTTTGTCTTACTGACTCATGCTACAGTGTGAACTTTCTTAGCCAATTATATCCCGACACACAAACTTTCATTGCTGCACTCTAAAACTTCTTGTTCCCTTTGTAACTACCTTTATTTTTTCTATATCTTAAATTCTAAAGCTAAACCTATCCCTACTTAACTATGCATAGTTCTAAGCTTCAGCTTACAGACCCAGTGTTCTGAGAATTCCTTGCATTTTGAATTTCAACACCCAGGTCCCAGTGAGAGCAGAACACTGGAGGCACTGATGACAGGTGGGGACGAACAAGGGAAAGGTGTCTCTGATGCTGAGCACACCTGGATGTGTTTCAGGAATGCAAAGGGCCAAGGGCTGAGCCCCAGCCCCTGCCAAGGCAGATCCTGTCCCTCCCTCATTGCTCAGGGCTCTTCCCGGGCCACTGGGCTCTGGCCATGTGCAATGCCAAGGGCAGCACCATGGGGCGGCCCCTGCCAGGCTGCTGAGCAGGGACAAGGAGGCAATGAGGCCCCAGCACAGCAAGGCTCACTTGTCCCCTGCTGGCCTCAGGCCCAGGGCCAGCCTGCATGGCCCAAGTGCTGCAGGAGTTGGCTCTGTCAGGGCCTTTCAGCTGCTGCCCATCCCTGTGGCCTCTGCAGCCCAGGCTGTCCTACGGTGTCCATGCCCTGCGCCTCTGTCCCTGCAGGCTGTCGTCATCCCCCGGCTGCCCCACCTCGCTGGCCCCTTCCTTTGCTGACAGCTCTGCCTCCTGCCTGCCTCTGCCTGCACACACAAAGCCTTGGGCTGCTCCAGACTCCTTCTGGGGTATGTGTTGCACCTCAGCCCTGCCCTGGGACGGAAATTCCTTTCTCCTTGGGTCCATTCTGAATCTCTCCACCTACACTTGGTGTCATTATTTCTATCTCAGGCAAATTTCCACTCTGAAAAAGAGATCCAATATATTTGAATCCACATTTGTAATCCTCACAGTCTATTCTTGTTCTGTCCTCAGTCTCCTTTCAAGTGATCCAAAGACTTCCTAGCTCCCATAGAGTGATCCTTTTCTTGGGGCCTCTAAACCATGTCCTGGGAGATCTCTGCGCCCTCCCAAAGTTCTTCAGCCTTGACGATTTTGTGATTTAAGTCCAGGCATGGTTGAGTAACCTTTTTCCTTAAGGTTTTATTGCCAGAATAATAGAGAATATCTTTAAACTTAATGAGGGCAGGTTTAGATTTTCCATACCAATGAAATATTTATGATGAGGGTGGCAGGACACTGGCACAGGTTGTTGCCCTCTGAATAGAAACCCCATTCCTGGAAGTGTCCAAGGTCAGAGGCTTTGTATTACCTGAATGAGTGAAAGTGTCCCTGGGTAATGGACAGGGAGTTGGACCAGAGCCTCTTTTTGGTCTCTTCTCACTCAAACCATTTGACAATTTTTTTATTCTTATATCCCCCACTGCTTCTCCACAGGGTACAGCCAGGGGGCGGCTGGGCACTTCTTCCCAGGGAGCAGTGACAGGACAAGAGAATACAGCCCTAAGCTGTTCCAAGGGAGGTTTAGGCTGGACATTAGGAAATATTCTTCACAAAAAGGGTGATTGAGCATTGGAATGGGCTGCCCAGGGAGGAGGGTGAGTCACTATCCTTGGAAGTGTTTCAGGAAAGACTGGATGTGGCACTGAGTGCTGTGGTCTGGGTGACAAGGTGGTGTTGGATCACAGGTTGGGCTTGATGCTCTCAAAGGTCTTTTCCAGCCTGGGTGAGTCTGTGATTCTGTGATGATTGTGACACTGCAGGGCCCTGAAGAAGCAAGGTCCCATTGTGACACTGTGGGGCTAAATGGAGTCCATTGATGACTCTGAGTCATTATGAAACCACGGAGGCCACAGGGACACAGTGGGCTTTGTTGAACCAAGGGGCCATTGTTACACTGCAGAGACTGTTGGAACTAAGGGAACAATTTTGACACCTAGAATGAAGGGCCCACTGTGATACTGCAGGGCCTCATGTACTTAGACACCACTGTGACACTGACACTGCAGGGTGTCATGGAACCAAGAATCCATTGTGACACTGCAGGATCTTGTGTCACCAGGGCTCCATTGTGGCACTGTAAAAACAAGAGTCCGTTGTGGTCTTCTGGAGCCTTTTGGAATTCTAGGGCACCTGTGACTCTGTGAGGCCTCATGAAATCAAGAATACAGTTTTGACACTTTTTGGCCTCGTGGAAACATGAAATCCATTGTGACACTGTGGAACCTGATGTAACAATGGGGCTATGCTGACACTGCAGGGCCCCACGGTACCAAGGGGTCAGTGTTACTCGTTGGGGTCTTGTGGAACCATGGAGACCACTGTGACACTGCTGGACCTTGCAACAGAGCCCCAGTTTTTCAAAGGCACATGAGTGCCAGCTCTCAGGAAGCCACGGCCAGCCAGATCTGTCTCTCCTGGCTGATTTCGTCTGGGAATTATCTTAGCATATATGGAAATTTGGAGGACGAATACCAATTTTGGCACTGGACACCTGGAGGAGTTCTTTCCCATAGGAAGGAAAGCACTGAGCCTCAGTGCTTCAGGGGCAGATGAGAAGTGGCCCTGGACATACCAAGATCAGCTGGACTTGCCAGGTGGCCCCCAGGAGGTCCAGCCAGCCAGATCTGTTCAATGTTCCCTTGGTTCCATGGGGCCCTGCAGTGTGACAATGTTCTCCTTGCTTCTGAAGGGTCACAATCGCCCCATGCTGCCATGACACCTTGCAATGTCACTGTGGGTTCTTGGTTCCACAAAGCCTTCAAGTGTCACAATGGCCCCTTGGCTTCATGTGCACTCACTGTGTCACAATGGCTCCTCTGTGACACTACGGGCTCCACAAGGTCACCATAAACCCTTGGTTCCATGGGGCCCTCAGGTGTCACAATGGTCTCCTTGGTTCCATGAGTCACCACAGTGTCACCATGGTGTCCTTAGACCCACATTGTCACAACTGGCCCTTGGTTCCAGGAGGTTCCGCAGTGTCACCATGGTGGCTGTCAGAGGCTGGATGAGATCGATGTCCCAGACACCTCGGGGTGCTCGGAATGCCCGTGTGGGGCCAGGGCTGGGTCAGGCCTGGGATTGTGGTGGGACAGAGCCCCGCCCCCAGCCTGTGACTGGCACAGCTGTCAATCAATCACACAGCAGGGGCGGTGTTAACCCAGCTCTGATTGGCCGAGCTGTCAATCAATCACACAGCAGGGGTGATCCTTTCCCAGGCCAAATTCTCTTTCTATCAACCTTGTCTCCTGCTGTTCTTCTCTATTTCTTCTCCTTCTAATCTGCTTGCCTGGAACATTTTTGGATACCTTAGAATCTTAATGGTTAAAGGTTTCTAGGTTAAATGACATGAATGATGTTAATGATATGATAAGACACTTATTTTGAATTTGATCTTCTATTAAACCCTTTGCCAATGTTCCTTGATTGTCTATATTTTGCCTGTAAAATTTTGTGTCATTTGGACCTCTTAGCTCAGTTGGTTGGAGAATGGTGCTGGTATCACTGAGGTTGTGGGTTCAATCCCTGTGTGGGCCATTCACTCAAGAGCTGGACTTAATGATCCTTGTGGGTCCATTCCTACCAAGAATCTTCTGTGCATCTGCCCATGTTGAGAATATCTGTCTTGGGTTTCTCCTGTGCATCAAAGTCGAGTAAAGGAACCTTTGGTTACCCCCAGCATTTCAGTGTTCTGGGGTGTTCCAGCCCTGCAGGCTCACCATGGCCTCTTGTTTCCATCAGGCCCTGCTGTGTCACACTGGCCCTTGGTTCCATGAGCATCTGGAGTGTCACACAGCTTGATGACATTTGTCCTTGCTGCCCCTGCCATCCCACTGCCCCAGCAACAGCCCCGAGCCCCCCGTGAGGGACAGGCCCTGCTGGGCCAGGTCTGGGCTCAGGCCTTGGCCTTTCTGCTTCCTCCAGCCAGCCCAGGCCTTGCTCAGCATTGCAGTTCCCTGCTCACAGCCTCGGGCTCCTGCAATCCTGCCCTCAAAGATCTGCTCTCACCAGTCCCTGGGGAGCCTTTGGCACTCCCTGACCTCAGTGGGGCCACTGATGCTCCAAGGGACTTGGAGTTTTGCTTCTGCCTCCTTGAGCAGCTTCTTCAACCTTCTCTCAGTGCCTGAGGCTCCTGGACTCAGCCCCAAATCCACTGTGAGGCTGATTAAAATAGAGGAAGCCTTCAAGAGCTCTTTGTCTTACTTCAGGGCTTGTGCAGATGCTTGGAGTCAGTTTGGAATTCTGTTAAGGAGGAAGATTTCAAAGTGAGCCTCATCACTTTTTTTCTTTAATCAAGTGAGTATTTGTTTTAAATTACAGTTCAGAGAAGAGCTGATAGAAGCATTTCCCAAGTGATCTTGATGCTGAATATTTCCTTAGGAGGTCTGGGCCCACAGAAGAATGAGCCCCTTGCAGGCTGACCCTGTTTGGACAACCTGCTCCTCACCCCCAGCCTCACCATGTCTGACATCGCCCACCTGGGACTGACATCCCTGTGCCCTGCAGCAGAACCTTGTCCCCTGAGCTCTGCAGCTGGCTGTCCCAGCCCATTGCACCATGTCCCACCTGCTCTCCTCAGGGCTCTGCCTGCACACAGGCCCAGGAGAAATTTTCCTGTTTGTGAGGAAAGAATGGAAAAGCCTGAGCAGGTTTCCTGAACAACAAACCCCACTGAGGAACCACACACTCAGTCCAGGCTGTCTGGAATGATGTCACCTTCCTACGAGGGACAGTGTGACCAGCAATGATCTCTGTAAGCAGAATTCTGAGTCTTTCAGCTGAATTCTCTGTCCCTGTCCTTTCCCTGGGTCTTTGGTGTAGATGGAAGCTGCTGGTGCCATTCTCACCTTTAATCTCACTTTTGAATGCAGACAGATGTTCCCAGGTGTGTTAAGCAGGATTTGCTCAATATTTATACAAAACCTTTGTGTTCTGTTGGAGCGAAGGGGCCATTTTGACACTGAGGAGGTGATATGGAAGCAAGGAGTCAGTTGTGACACTGGGGTCCCATGGAACCCGGGGCCATTTTTGCTCTGCAGAACCAACACAGCTGCTGGACCTTTCCTGATTTCAGGAATCAGCACTTGACACTGCAATTGTAGAGAGTGTTTCATTGCCAGCCTGGACACCTGGGGGGATATTTCCTCCAAACCACGTGTACCTGGTCAAGACAGGTTCCAGGTATAAATACACATTGATCCCACAAGCCCACACCTCCCTGTCCACCCCTCTCCACCTTCTCTCCCTTTGTATTATAATTAGCTGCCACCCCTCCTGGTGGTTGTGTTTGGTGGTTTTTGGGATGAAGGCTGTGTGTCTTCCTCAGTAATCGCTGTTTGACCTCTGCTTCTGGGCAGGTGCAGTGGAGGTTTGGCTCTCCCTCAGGTCAGCTTGTCCCACTCAAAACCACCCGTCTGGTCCTGTCTGGTTTCTGGAGCCACAGGTTTCTGTTTTGTTGGGTTTGTACAATAGCCAGGTCTTGCTTTGCTGAATTTTTGCAATATATCTTAATGTTTTTTTCCTGGTGTTATGAATGATGTTCTATTTTTTCCAATTTATCAAGCAACAAGATTAAATTTAATAGTAAATTTTTAATAGTAACAAAATGAATACAAAGTATTGGAGATGACAATTAAAGTTTTGGAGATGAAACAATCAAAGTGCATATATTTAAGAATATACAAAATTTGGCAGTAAGTAATTTAGTATAATTGAGGTTGGTATAAAACATAAACAAAACTGACTGGGGAGTGGCTCCCATTCCTCACGTACCAAAGCATCCAGGCTAACAATCCCACTTATATACTATAGGCTACAGAAGTTTCTAGAAAACTCCTCCCAGTTTCTATTCCTAAAATCTACGTCACTGTGTGTATGATGCATGCTCTACTAATGGGTTAGGGGGTCTCTCATCCTTTTGAGGGTCTTATTTCCGGTGAAGGCTCATCATCTTCCTCAGTGACCGAGGTGTGACCTGCAGTAGCGCAGGCACACTGTGTGACTGAGCAGATGTTTTCCATTACAAGACTTTAATTGAGTCCCATGCTTGGAATCATCCCATTTTGGCCCATTTCAAGGTCAATACTTTCTAGATGCTGCTTGTCAGACCTACGTCCTTCTACTATTCTTATTTGACTTTCTTCCAACCTCCTTCTTCAATTCCCAACATCTGGAAGATGTCCTTTGCCCTGTCTCACCCATCTCCCCCCTCACTCTGTGACAATTGTCTTCTACTGATCTAAATACAATTTTGTTAATATACTTACAATCTAATTAGCACGAATCACATCTATCACAGCTGGGACTCATTGGATCAAATCCTTGTCTATCTCCAGTTCTGTCCTATCTCTGTTCCTTGGAGGCCTGTCTGTCAGGTCAGGCTGTTTCTTCCATATGTGACCAAATTAACTGCCCTGTACAAGACAGCTTGCACTGTGACAATTCCCCGTTTCTTTTTTATTAGTTTGAAGAAACATTTGGAACACCATCATGCAGCTTGTTCTCTGTTATCTTACCTGCAAGGGCCCTTTGGCATGCAAGATGACATTGACAGCAGAAATTTAATTTGGATGGGGTTTTTATTTAGCTTAATGAATTTGGCCTGCTTAGGTGGTGATGAGTTCCACGTACCAAAAGCTGCAGTGCTCATGTTCAGGAGCGGTTGGGTGAATTTAGTACCTTCTGGTTTCACATATAACCATTTAACTGCTTAAAATAGAGATTGTGGAACAGCAGACTGAGAGCCTGGAGCTGCTCACTAATGCTCTGCACATCCTTCTGGCTAAGTCCTGCAGCCTCTTTGAAGTCATGACTAGCATTTCCAGCTGTAGTCAAAGAGCAGCAGCTCTGTCGTGGGGCAATAGCATATATACCAACAGCCAGCTGGCCTCACTTCTGCCAGTCCATTTTTGCCTTCTTGATGTCGTTTCTGAGGAAGTCCATTGGAGCAGTTTGGCTGCCAGTGGAGATTGATGCAGTACAAGAGCAACACGTTGTGTTCTGAAAGAGGGATGATGTGCACAGGAGAGATAAGCAGCTATGGCTGGCTTCACAATCAGGGCCAAGAAGGACTTGGTCTCTGCTCAAGAGTGTAGATGCAGCAGGACTTTGTTGGCCTTGAATTGCAGGGGAAAGCCTGCTGCAGTACCAGGACTCTGGCACCTCTCTTCAGCTCCTGAAAGCAGAGCACTTCCACGTGGGTTTGGAGTTGGTGCAGCAGATCAAGGAGCCTCTCTTGGCAATTCTCTTGCACTCCACACAGGTGGAGGCCACGTGGCTGCTCGTGGCTTGTCTTGCTCTGGTCTCATTTGACTGTGGGCAAACTAAAGGACTTGATCAGCTGAGGGGATAGAGTCAGGATAGTGTGTGTGCAGGGGAGGGGTTTGCACCCCAAATTACATCTTGTTTCTCTGTCTCTTTCCTGCTTCCAGGATTTCCATGTTGGGCTCCAGACTTGAGGAGATTCCATTCAGAGAAAGCTGAAACTCCCAAATGTGCCTGCTTCAGCCCTTGCATGTACAGGGTGAGTTTTCTTAGTGGGGTAACAGGGCAAGGTGAGTGAGTGCAGACAAAAAGCAGGTGAGCAGAGTTTTCTCCTGTGCTCACTGACATACAAAAGACTGAATGACAGACACTGATTATTTGCATCCTGTTTTGTGGCTTGAGGTAGCAATTGAAGTGACATAGTGGTGTAGGGAAAGCAGAAAAACCTCTGCTTGTATGCAGCTCTGACCCAGAAAGCTCCAACACTGGCAGACTCAGTTATGGAAGTTGCTCTCCCTGGACTCTCTTGAGTTTCTTTGGATGGAGATGCTGAGACCATGACAGTGGGGTGTTGTGGGGCTGGGTGGTGGCTGGTGCTCACAGCAGAGGCTCTGCTCTTGTGCTCTCCTTCTCAACAGGCAAAACCTCAACATCCTGTGTGACTGCCCCAACACAGATGAAGGTGGCAAGGAGGCTGAAGATGAGGAGTGTGATCCACAGTGGCAGGAAGACTATGATGATGACCTTGATGAAGACAATTTTATGATTGATAATGATTTAGATTGTGATTCTTACTTTAATGATAATGATGTCCAGTGGTAGCTACAATAGCTGTGTTCTGTCACCCAGCCTGCCACCTTGGACCTCTGCCTCTACTTTGTCTCACCCAGTTTGTGTTCGTGTTTTTCCTCGAAGGCAGGGAGGAGCTCTCAGATGGAACAAAACATTTCCTCTGAGAGGTTTCTTGCTCAGTGACTCTTGAATATGCAGGAACATGCTCTGGGCAGCTGGTCTGTGTTACTGTGGCCACCTCTCTCAGAAAGGCATCTCCTTGCCTTTTTCCCTTTTTCTCCAGTTCTGCCTGTAGGTATTTGAGTTAGAAAGTCACAGCCCACCTGCAGAGTGAGGACCACTTGCCACCTGTTCAAGGGCTGCTCCTTGTGCTTGGTGTGCCCTCCCCAAGGGATGGGCACAGGGGAGGGTGGCATGTGTCCCAGCACAGCCCTGTCTAGCAATGGCCAGTGTCTAGAAATGCTCTAAGAAGATGCATTTACACTCAAGTTCAAGCCTCCCAGCTGGAGCTGGTGGGATGCTCTCCAGCCACAGATGGATGTGGTTCAGTTCCTCTGGTTGAGAGGGGCTGCATTTTTGCCCTTTGTTGGAGTTTTCTTCTCTGTTAGGAAGCAGGAAGGGCTGCTGTGAATGACACAAGGTTGCAGAATTGGTCAAGTTTATAAATATATGCACACACATATATTTTATATATATGCTGAGATTGTTCAGATAATACTCTATCTCTGCCAAAAAAAAAGAATGAAAACCCAGAGGTTTGAAAAACAAGTTTTATTATAAAAAAATAAACAGTTTTCTTCCAGCACAAGCCTTCTTCTTGTCTGTGGGGAACAGGGGAGTGAAGGGAGAGCAGGATATCCTCAAGTGAGGATGTGACCTGCATGTGCTAATCCCAGGAGTTATTTGTGAAATTCGTGTGGCTTTGGAATCCTCAGGCAGGCCACACAGTCTGCCATGCCAAGTGGCTTTTCCTTCCTGGGCAGTTCAGGGAACAGTGAGAGGGTGTGGGGTGGGCTGGCAAAGAGGGCAGGGCACCAGGCCATAGGGAGGGGTGGGGCTGCTGTTTCTGGGAGCAGGAGCAATGCAGGATGCCTGCATGCTGATGGAGGGGTAACATCTGGTGCCCAGAAAAAGGCATATGACCAACATTGAACTTGTCAACTTCCATGTCAAAATGGGCTCTTGGAGGACATGGAGCTGTTTTCCCTGGGTACTTTGATCAATAGCATGGAAGGGGGAAGGATGAAGAATTTGGGCAGTGTTGGAGCCAAAATGGCATTTTGCCACTTGTGATTTCCTCCCAGCTTCTGCAGAGGGGTGACAGCTCCAGCCCTGCAAACCACTCCCTTTTGCAAGGCACACTCAGACCTTGCTGGAAGCTCAGGGTTCTTGAAGGGGCTGCTGCAGTTGGCAACAGGAGCTGCTGTTGAATTTTTCACCTTGCTTAACCCCCTATCCCAAATGCCACCACGTGGCTAAGGAAGGACAGAAAAAGATTTCCGTGGAAGAAGGGAGGCCAAAAGCTTAGAAAAGGATGAAAGAAATGCTCTGATGATGATGATAATAACAAGAAAAATATTTATTTTTGGCAGCAAATGAACACCTGCCGCCCTCCAGCCCTCCCAGATGGGCAGGCCCAGCGGTGCCGTTTCCATGGCATGAGGTGCTGGGAGCCTGGGGAGAGAAGCCAGAAAGCCACGGTCACTCACAGAAGGCTCCTGTCCCCCCTGTCCCACCAGGGCCTGTGCGTGGGCCAGGCTGCTGGCTGTGCCCAGAGCCCAAACCTCCCAACCCATTCTGTCATTTTTAGAGGAGAGCAGCAGGGCAGGCCACGCTCCACCTCTTCTGCTTAAGCACGGCACAGCAACCTCCTCAGCAGCTGCAAGAGCGAGATTCTCGTGTGCCCACTCCCATCTGCCCCTGTGCCACCTGTGCTGTGGAGCTGGGTACCCACCTCTGCAGAGCTGCTGCCAGGAGAGGAGCTGATCCCACACAAGGTCCTCGTCCTTCTTGAAGGGGATGTCCCTGCACACCGTGGCTGCCCCGGGTAGCGCCGGCACCTCCGTGGAGTGTGTCCAGTGCCGGCGCTTCCCCACCCGGTCTGAGCACAAGGTGCAATCTTCCTGGAAAAAACAAAGAACAATTGCATGAAAGTCAATTCAAAATGAGCCCTAGAAAGAAGAAAAACCACCAAAGCTTATCAATGTTTCAATAGGCCTGAGGAGGGTCTGACCACTCCATGCAAGAATTAAACCTCTCCCCAGGTGGGGAAAAACCCCACCTTTCCTGCCTGTAAGTCCACCTCTTCCTCAAGGGCCTGAAAAGCAGACCAGCTGGGGCATGGCTTTGGAACCCACCCCCCTCTGCTGTCCCCCATCCTCATGGATGGATGCTTTTGTCAGGCAGGCTGCCCCCACCCCAGCCCACACCAGGCTGGCTGGCAGAAGCTGTAGGCGAGGCCAGGAGCCGGCTCCCCTTCCACAACATCCGTCCCCTGTCCCGCCAAAAAGCAGCTGGGCGGGCGGCGCAAAGATGAATATTCCCCATTGCCGCCGAGCGGGGAACCTCCGGCGCGTGGCCAGGCCGAGCCCTGGCATGCCTGGGAGCACGAGCATCCCCCCGCCCCTGCACCGGCTGGGGACTCATCTTGATTTCGTCGGGGCACAGAGCTTGTCCTGTCCTCCAGGAAGGGGCCACAACCAAAGCCCGTGGGCTTTGCCCCGCCAGCGGCCAGCTCGAGGATGGTGTTCTCCGGCTCCACGTCGTGCTCCAGAAGAACACGCCAGCTGTGCCTCGGCTTGCGGGGACATCACGATGCCATTGAGCTGCAGGGAGATGTTTCCCCTTGTCCAGTCTGTGGCAACTTCACTGCACTGTGCCACCACTTCTCCAATAGGACGGGGAGCCCTGAGCTGCTCCCTCCACAACTCCTGGGGACCCACGGAAGCGTCTCCTCGGCCGCGCTCTCTGCTCCGTGCCACGGCCACAGGGAAACGCTCTGGGGTTTGCTTTGAGCGCCATGAGACATGAGAGCTGGAACTTGCTGGGCTCCTGGATCCTACTGTGCAGAGGGATGGATCTCTGCTGTCTCCTGGGCCACCTGGGGGTTCTGCAGCCAGGAATGCTCAAAAAGCTCTTCTAGGCATGGCCTGTCTGCAGGGTCCATGGATAAACACCACCTGATCAGGTGCTGGCACTCTGCAGAGAAAAACCAAAAACCCCTGGTCAGCTCCTGTCCAGGCTCTCCCAGATTCCACAGTGCCCACCCCACACTAGGAGTGCTGGGGGCTGCACCCAAAGCTTCCCATCCATCCTCCCTTTTGGAACAGAGCAGCACACATGCCACCTCCTCCAGCTAAGCCCAGGAGATCAACCTCCACCCTAGCTGCAGGAGCAGGACGCTTATGTGCCAGCTGCCATCTCCCAAGCCCATTCTTGCTCCCTTGCCTTGAAAACATATCCCCACCTTGAGACACCTGGGGTGGCAAGAAGAACTGGCCCCGGATGATGTCCTCAGGGGTTTTGAAAGGAAGGTGCCCGCAGACCAGATCATAGAGCAGGATGCCCAGGGACCAGATGGTGGCTGGCTGGCCATGGTAGCAGCCGAAGAGGATCCACTCTGGTGGGTTGTACTGCGGCGTTCCTATGGGACACGGGCACAGATCATCACGCCCATGCTGCTCCCTCCCTCCCAGCCAGCTCAAACACAGCCAGCCTCTGCCCCCGCCAAAAAACAACTTGGCTGCAGCCGGCTGAAGAAGGATTCCCCCTACCTCCCTCCCTCCGTCTTCCCCTGTGCCAGCAAAGGGGAGAACCTCCGCTGCCCAGCTGGGCCCTGGCTTTGGGCTCACCTGCCATGTGGGTGTAGAACGTGTCCTGGAGGAAGGTTCCGCAGCCAAAGTCAATGAGCTTCGCCTCGCCCGTGGCCAGGTCAACGAGGATGTTCTCGGCCTTGATGTCGCGGTGCAGGACGCCGCGGCTGGTGCAGTGCCGCACGGCCTGCAGCACCTGGCGGAACAGCCCCCGTGCCACGGGCTCTGGCAGGAACCCCCCCGCGTCCAGCAAGTGCCACAGGTCCCGACAGCGCTCCGGACGCTCCATGACCAGCGCGAAGCCGTCGGGCAGCTCAAACCAGTCCAGGAGCCGCACGACGCCGCGGAAGCCAGGGCACGACACCACCCACAGCAGCACCAGCTCCAGTGGCACCAGGGCGCCCTTGTGCTGCGGGGGGACCGCGATGCCGTCAGCGGGGCCGATGCTGCGCCGCGCCTTCGGCACCCCCTGCCCGGCGCCACCGCAGCTCACATTGCCCGGCCCGGGACGCTGCGCGGCCCCCGCTCACTCCACGCTCGCTCCCCTCGCAGCGTCCCGGCTCCCACCCTGCCGGGCCTGGCCTCAGCCCCGCCCGGCACGCCCCGCCGGCTGCTCCTGCTGGCCCCGCTCACTCACCAGCCGCGCCCACTCCCAGATGCGATCCCGGCTCACTCGCTTGATGGCCACCTGCAAGCCAAGACAAGCGGCGGGCTGAGTTCATCGCCCGCCGATTCCCCCCTCCCCGCTCCGAGCCGGCCCCGTCTCTTACCGGGGCGCCATCGGCGAGCCGGGTCCCGGCGTAAACGCTGCCGCAGCCGCCCCTCCCCAGCAGCGGGCCCTGCCGGTAGAGCTGCTCCAGGGAAGGCTTCTCCGCCCGTGCGGACGGCACCGCGCTCTCGGCATTCTGCCCGGGGCACCCACTCGCCCCAGGCGCTGCTGCTTGCCCAGCCGCCCCGGGCTCCGGCGGCTCGGGGCCGGCGGCCGAGCTGACGGGCGGCGGGGCTCGCACCGGGGAAGCTGCCGGCGACGGGGCGGGAGCCGGGCGGCTGCGGGGCGGCTCCGGGCGGAACCGCGGGAGGGGCCTCGTTCGGGGCCGGGGCCGGGCCAGGGCCCGCGGCAGGCGGAGCCAAAAGGCGATGATGCTCCAGCACCACCACCAGCAGAGTGAGGAGGTCCTGCTGAGGCTCTTCAAAAGGCGCCGCAGCCAGTGCGGACAGAGGCGGGCAGGGGCCCGGCTCGCCCTCGGGCGCCTTGCGCAGCGCGGCATGAGCCGGGCTGGGGGAGGCGGAACACGGACAGGACGGAACGGGAGTAGAGGAAGTGTGAAAGGGAGAAGGGGACGGAGAGCGAATCGAAATTCGAGCGGAAAACCGATCGAGAGAAGCGCTGCTGCTGCTGCTGCTGCCGCTGCTGCGGAGCCGCCGGAGCGCGCGGCCGTTCTTCCTCCGCGAGCCCAACGGAGGAGCGGCCGCGCGCCCCGCGGAACGAAAGAAACAAACAAAGAAATAAAAAACGGAGCTAATTCGTATTAGAGTGAGAGGAATGTTGAATTTGTCTTTACAAATGAGCTGTGGATCTGCTTGTAGATAAGGCGAGCACTGAGAGATAAAAGAAACAATGGGATGGATTCCACTGATTGATTAATGGAAAAAGATATTTGCCTTTACAAACAAACTGCAGGGCTGCTGATAAATGAAATTGGATATCGAAAGATGAAAGAAGGAACGAGGGAAAAACTATGAATTCTATAAGAATTAAAAATTAAAAGGGAGGGTTATACATTAGAGGGGAATTTCAGGTATCAGGCGTTCCGGGAAGTCTGTGCCTCTCAAGTACCTCAGCCAATGGGGAAAGAGAGAGGGAAATGCGGCCGGGAAAATAGGATAAAAAGGAGGCTGTGCCCTCCAAAAATTGGAGAGATCCCAGGGGAATGACCCATGGCCTCTTCCTTTATTCGAATAAAGCAAAAAGGACTCCTCTGTCTCCTTTTTGGACATAAACCTCTGGTGTGTGTGGATTAATTTTCCTGAAAGCACTCTCAGGGCCCATTCAAGACTCCCCAAAAATGTCCCCAGATCCCCTGAATGCTCCCAACCCCATAGATGCCCCTTTACAGCTATTTCTGGGAATTCATCTCCTGCCATCTCCCACGAGCTCGCAGCACCTCATAACCCAGCCCCCCGGTGAAAACTCCTGTCCTGCCCTGCGCCGTAAGGAGCCCGGTTAGAGCTCCCCAGGCTCCCCCGAAGTTCTACCTTCCCGTATATGTTTCCCTCTTAGGATCTGAACCGCCACTCAGAGGCAAACGTGTTATCCAAGTGCCTTCCCAAACCCCCAAACTCTCCGTAAGAACCACTTCCCGGACTACAGCTCCCATCATGCTCCGCTGTCCCGGTAAAACGCCATTCTAACCATGACTTCATCTCCCATCGTGCCCCGCGTCCCAATGAGAGACACTGAAGCTGCGCCTACAACTCCCGTGATGCTCCACGGCTCCATTAAACCTCATTATACCCGCGCCTACAACTCCCATCACCCCCCGCGCCCCGCAGAGCCCCGTTAGAGCCCCCGAGTGCCCGTCTGGACCCCGAATGGCCCCAGATTCCCCTCCCTGACCGCCAAGGGCCTCCCTGAAACAGCCAGGTAACATCCGAAGCCCAGACTTTCCCTCAGCATCTCTAAGTTCTCTGTTAGTGCCCACTCGACGCTCCCAAGTGCCCTCCCGTCCTCAACTTCCTTCTAAATTATTTCCCCAGAACCAAAATTGCCATGAATGTGCCCCAGAAATGTCTCCCTGGACCCGAAGTGCCCCCCTGGACGCTGTCGGAGAAAAAGATGATAATAAAGGTGACCAAATGACTACAAATATTACAAATTATCAAATATTACAAATTATCATAAAGAGGGAGAAATAAATAACCAGGAGACGTTATTTAATTAATGAAGGGAATTGTGTTACTTAGAACCATTGGCCAATAATTATTTTGGTTGCTAATAATGTGTAGAGCTTTATTACAAATACAAAAAATTTGTTATAAAACTATAGAATAGTACTATTATAAATAAAAAATATAGTTATATATTAATATTTAAGAACATTTTTAATTTAAAGAGAAATTTACTTTTATTTTCTAATTTGGTTTGTCAGTCAAAGGTGGGTGATATCATGACACAGTTATGATGGGGGTGAGGAGCAGGTTGTCCAAACAGGGCCAGCCAGCAAGGGGCTCATTCTTCTCTGTGCCCAGAGCTCCTGAGAAGACATTCAGCACCAAGATCACTCGGGAAATGCTTCTCTCTCTCATGAATGTCGTTCTATTTATACAATTTATCAGACAACAAGGTTAAATTTTGCAGCAATTTTTTTAAGAGCAACAGTTGTATATAAATTAATACAATCACAATATATTGGATACATATATCTGAATATATACAAAATTTGGCAGTTAGTAATTTAGTATAATTGAGGCTCCTATAAAGCATAAGCAAAACCAGCCAGGGGTACGGGGAGGGGCTCGCCCTTCCTCACGTACTGAACAATCAAGCCAAAATTCCCACTTATATACTATATGCTAATACATATTAATACAGAAGTTTCTAGAAAACTCCTCCTAGTTTCTATTCCTAAAATCTACGTCACTATGTGTATGGGACATGCTCTACTAATGGGTTAGGGGGTCTCTCTTCCTTTTGAGGGTCTTTTCCCGATGAAGGCTCATCATCTTCATCAATGACCGAGGTGTGACCTGCAGGTAGCACAGGCGCCCTGTGTGACTGAGCAGATGTTTTCCATAATAGGACTCTGATTAAATCCCATGCCTGGAATCATCCCATTTTGGCCCATTCCAAGGTTGAAACTTTCTATTTCTAGATGCTGCTTATCAGACCTACGTCCTTATACTATTCCCTTCCAACATCTGGAGATTTGTCGCACTCATTTCCTTTTTTTTGCTTTGTAACAATTATTTTCTGTTGATATGAGTACAATTTTGCTAATATATTTACAATTTAGTTAGCACATTTATCACATTTATCACATACATACACATCTGTGAGACTTTCCTGCCAAATCATTATCCATCCCAACCCTGGCACATCCCAAGTCCAGCAATTTGCATGCACAGAAAGCCAAAACTCGGCAATTCCCCGTTTCCAGCACCAGCCCTGCTCAGATCTGGTGATTTGTGGGTGCCAGCACTGCAGATCCAGCAGATTGTTGACGCTGGCAGTGCCCAGGTCTGGCGTTTGCCAGCATCGGTGCCGCCCAGAGCCGTCAGTTTCCTGCTGCTGGGGCACTCGGGGGTTGTGGCTGAGCAGGAAAGGTGAGCCTGTGCCGGGAGCTTTTCTTGGCTGGAGCAAAGGCTGGGCACGCAGAGACCTTCCTGGCACTGTGCCCTGGGCCAGCAGGGATTGTGCTGCTGGAGCCCACCCTCCATTTCTTCTGTCAGGCAGCTTTAGGACATGGAGGAGCCAGAGCAGACCCTCAGCTTTCTGGATTCATCCAGAAGAATCCTGTGTGTGAAGCAGCCTGGGAACAGGGTTTCCATGCCAGGGTGGGCAATTCAGAGCCCTTTTCTCCCCCATGGGCTGAGGGTGTGGCACTTGCCATTGGTAAGGGCCCTGCAGGTGCCAAAGGGGCCGTTTTCAATCTGCTGAGAACAGTCGGAACTGAGAGCCTGTCCTAAACCTGCTTTTCCTGCAAATGTACTCAAGGAATTCTCTTTTTTTGCAGTCTCAGCCCCTGTGTGTGTGCAGGTGTACTGAGTGAAGGATGGAACGGGTCTACTGGGGGGGATGTTCTCCTTCTGTAGTGTTTTTGGTTTTGTTGTTCTTGTTGGATTTGTTTGTTTTCTTGGATGGGTTTGATTATTGTGGTTTATAATTTTAAATTTTGTTTTATTTTTTTAATCATCTCCTCCTGGCAGCTGTGGGCAGAGCTCTGTAGCTGTGTGTGACACTTGTGTGTGGCACAGTGAAGGTGTCCAGGGGGGCCTTGCCCGAGCTGTGTGCAGAGGAATCCCCATCAGGCCAGGCTGGGGGTGCTCCGTGGCCGGTGCCTTGCGTTGACTGGAAGCTGCCATGGAGCGTCTCCAGGGATGGAAGGTTGGGGCTGCCAGGGCTGTGGTGTCACAGACAGGGGAACGCTGGGGCTGCCACAGCTGCCGTGTCCCAGAGAGGGGAATGTTGGGGTGCCCTGCTCCTGGCCCGGCCCCAACAGCTCTGCCAGCTCCTCTCAAGGACACAAAGGCTGAGCCAAAGGGTGAGAATTGCGGGAGGGGCTGAGCTGGGAGGGACCCGGTGGGATCATGGAGTCCAGGGCCCTGCCCTGCACAGACAGCCCAACAAGGGGAGGCTGTGCATCCCTGGGAGAGGTGTCCAAAGGCTCCTGGAGCTGTGTCAGCCTTGCAGCTGGGAGCATTTTTTGGGGATCCTGGTCAGTGATGGAAGATCATTCGGTAGGGGGAAGGAAGGATTCCAGGAAGGAAGGATTCCAGGAAGGAAGGAGCGATTCCAGGAAGGAAGGATTCCAGGAAGGAAGGAAGGATTCCAGGAAGGAAGGAAGGGTAATGAATGTTATTCTATTTATCCAATTTATCAAACAACAAGATTAAATTTAGTCGCAAATTTTTGATAGTAATTTTTTTAAATTTCTACAATCAAAGTATTTGAAATTAATACAATCAAAGTATAGAATACTGTCCTGGTTTTGGGCAAATTTGGGGGAAAACCTCCAGAAGGAGCCCCCAGACAGCAAACCCCACGACTCCTCCCCCCCCCACCACTGGGTTCGGGAAGAATTTCCTCAGAGAAGAGTGGGAGAAAAAAACCTGTTTATTTAACAAGCAAGACACTCCCCAGCACAGGGAAAAAAAAAAAAAAAAACAACACCAGCTGACAAAAAAAACTCTTTCACCGTTCTGAAGGGATGACAAGTTCAGTCTCTCTGGCGAGTGGTCGCTCAGTTATCAGTCTCCGGCACTGGGGAATGACTGCTGCAGGTGACAGAATGCAGACTCCTGGTGTTTCTTGGGGTTTCCCAGGTCCCCGTCCAGAACAGGTTCAGATGGTATCCAGGAGAGGGAGGGGATGGGGTGGGAAAGAAAACAGTCCAGGGAAAAAGTTGGACTGCCTAGCTGAACTAACTAATAAGCAAAAGCCAGGGCAAAGCGAAGGAAAGAAAAAGAGGCAGAAGCGAGCAAGCAGGCAAGCAAGCAAACCGAGCTAAAACCTCTCCTAAACATAGACCATGGGGGAGGTGAGCCGGCTGATAACAAGACAAAAAAAGCTTCACTTTCAGAGTCAGTCCTGGAAGCACAGGACATAATACCAAACATAATCAGGACACACGATTGGAGATACAAACACCATAACATCACCCTAGGACATTCCACCCCTTATCTCCATATCGTGAACATACTAAACAGCATGTAAAAACGTCAGCAAGTAGAAATTTCCATCTTTCACTTACTCGGACACATTTCCTTCTATCTCACTTGCTCAGACCTTTGACACTTACATATTTCCTTCTGTCTCATGCTGCCTCACCCCACAATCAGATCTCCCTGAGGCACACATCGTGTTGTTCCATCTCTCTGCATTACCCACCATGTACAACCTGGTCCTTGAGCAAAGACAATCCCACGAATGGGTTTGTCTGTACTCGGGGCAGAATTGATCCAAACTGCCTTCCCTAACAAACCTCTGATATGTGCCACTGGGACTTTGTCTCCATCTACTATATTCAGGGACTTAGACTGGGCAGGGCCCGCTCGGTTGGTGGAACCCCGGGTGTTAACTAACCAAGTGGCCTTTGCTAAATGCTGCTCCCAGTTTTTGAAAGATCCCCCACCCAATGCTCCTAAGGTGGTTTTTAACAGTCCATTGTACCTTTCCACTTTCCCTGCAGCTGGTGCATGGTAGGGGATATGGTACACCCACTCAATGCTGTATTCCCTAGCCCAGGTGTTGATAAGGCTATTCTTGAAATGAGTCCCATTGTCTGACTCAATCCTCTCAGGGGTACCATGCCTCCAAAGGACCTGCTTTTCAAGGCCCAGGATGGTGTTACGGGCTGTAGCATGAGACACAGGGTAGGTTTCCAACCATCCTGTGGTGGCTTCTACCATGGTGAGCACGTAACGCTTGCCTTGGCGTGTCTGGGGCAGTGTGATGTAATCAATCTTCCAGGCCTCCCCATACTTGTACTTGGGCCACCACCCCCCATACCAGAGGGGCTTCACCCGCTTGGCTTGCTTGATGGCAGTGCACGTCTCACAGTCATGGATAACTTGAGAAATACTGTCCATGGTTAGATCCACCCCTCGGTCTCATGCCCACTTATAGGTGGCATCTCTGCCCTGATGACCTGAGGCATCATGGGCCCATCGTGCTAGGAACAACTCTCCCTTGTGTTCCCAATCAAGGTCTATCTTTGACACCCCTATCTTTGCAGCCTGATCTACCTGCTGATTGTTTTGCTGCTCTTCATTAGCCCTACTTCTGGGAACATGGGCATCTACATGGCAAACCTTCACAGGTAATTTCTCTAACCGGGTAGCGATATCTTTCCACTCTTCGGCAGCCCAAATTGGTTTTCCTCTACGCTGCCAGTTAGCCTCTTTCCATCTCTCCAACCATCCCCACAGAGCATTGGCTACCATCCATGAATCGGTATAAAGGTAAAGCTTTGGCCACTTCTCTCTTCCTGCAATGTCTAAGGCCAGTTGAACCGCTTTGAGTTCAGCAAGTTGACTGGATCCACCCTCTCCTTCAGTGGCCTCTGCTACCCGTCGCGTGGGGCTCCATACGGCTGCTTTCCACCTCCGATTCATCCCCACAATGCGACAGGAACCGTCGGTGAATAGAGCATAGCGTGTTTCCTCTGCTGGCAGTTGGTTATATGGTGGAGCTTCTTCAGCCCGTGTCACTGGTTCTTGTTCCTCATCTGTGACACCAAAACTTTCACCTTCAGGCCAATTTGTAATTACTTCCAAAATCCCAGGGCGATTCAGTTTTCCAATCCAGGTGCGCTGTGTAATGAGGGCAATCCACTTGCTCCATGTAGTACTGGTGGCATGGTGGGTTGAGGGAACCTTTCCTCTGAACATCCACCCCAGCACCAGTAGTCGGGGTGCCAGAAGGAGTTGTGCTTCTGTGCCAACCACCTCTGAGGCTGCTTGGACCCCTTCGTAGGCGGCCAAGATCTCCTTCTCTGTTGGGGTGTACTTAGCTTCAGACCCTCTGTAGCTCCGACTCCAAAATCCTAATGGTCGGCCTCGAGTCTCACCAGGCACCTTCTGCCACAGGCTCCAGGACAGACCATGGTTCCCGGCTGCAGAGTAGAGCACGTTCTTCACATCTGGTCCCGTCCTGACTGGGCCAAGGGCTACTGCATGAGCAATTTCCTGCTTTATCTGGGCAAAAGCTTGTTGCTGCTCAGGGCCCCAATGGAAATCGTTCTTCTTGCGGGTGACCAGGTAAAGAGGGCTCACAATCTGACTGTACTCAGGAATGTGCATCCTCCAAAAACCTATGGCGCCTAAGAAAGCTTGTGTCTCCTTCTTGTTGGTTGGTGGGGACATAGCTGTGATTTTGTTGATGACATCAGTAGGAATCTGACGCCGTCCATCTTGCCACTTCACTCCCAGGAACTGGATCTCTCGAGCAGGTCCCTTAACTTTACTCTTCTTGATGGCGAAGCCGGCTTCCAGGAGGATTTGGATGATTCTCTCTCCTTTCTTGAACACTTCTGCTGCTGTGTTCCCCCACACAATGATATCATCAATATATTGTAAATGTTCTGGAGCCTCACCTTTTTCTAGTGTAGTCTGGATCAGTCCATGGCAGATAGTAGGACTGTGCTTCCACCCCTGGGGCAGTCGATTCCAGGTGTACTGCACTCCCCTCCATGTGAAAGCGAACTGAGGCCTGCACTCTGCTGCCAGAGGAATGGAGAAAAATGCATTGGCATTGGCGATATCGATAGTGGCGTACCACTTTGCTGCCTTGGACTCCAGCTCGTACTGCAGTTCCAGCATGTCCGGCACGGCAGCGCTCAGTGGTGGAGTCACCTCATTCAATGCACGATAGTCTACGGTCAGTCTCCATTCTCCTTCAGATTTACGTACAGGCCAGATGGGGCTGTTGAAGGGTGAGTGGGTTTTGCTGACCACCCCTTGGCTCTCCAGCTCACGGATCATTTTATGGATGGGAACCACAGCATCTCGAGTTGTTCTGTATTGTCAGCGATGCACTATGGAAGTGGCAATTGGTACCTTTTGCTCTTCTCCTTTCAGAAGTCCTACAGTACTTGGATTCTCAGACAGTCCAGACAAGGTGTTCAATTGCTGGATGCCCTCTGTCACCACAGCTGCTATCCCAAATGCCCACCTGAATCCTTTTGGATCTTTAAAATACCCCCTTCGGAGGTAATCTATGCCCAAAATGCATGGGGCCTCTGGGCCAGTCACAATAGGATGTTTTTTCCATTCATGTCCAGTCAAGCTCACATCAGCTTCCACCAAGGTAAAGTCCTGTGATCCACCTGTCACACCAGCAATAGAAACAGATTCTGCCCCCACATATCTTGATGGGACTAATGTGCATTGGGCACCAGTATCAACCAAAGCTTTATACTTTTGTGGTTCCGATGTGCCAGGCCAACGAATCCACACAGTCCAGAAGACACGATTTTCCCTCGCCTCTCCCTGGCTAGAGGCAGGGCCCCTCTAAGCCTGTTTATCCTTCTTTCCTTGGGCATATGTCTTAGAGGTTCCTTCAAGGGGATCAGACATATCATCATCATCATCATACTTGGCAGCTTGGCTACGGGCAACTGGAGCTGCTCTCCTTTTGGTGGAACTTCCTCTTTGGGTCTTGCCTTCCTTCAATTCACGCACCCGTTGTGCCAGAGCAGCAGTAGATTTTCCATCCCATCTCCTCATGTTTTCTCCGCAATCACGTAGGAAGAACCACAGCTCAGCTCGTGGGGTATACCTTCTCTCCCCATCAGGGGAACGTCTGCGTTGGATACCAGGGCCTCTAATTTGTACTGCTGAGATTTGGAGAAGGTCCTCTTTAATCTCCTCCCTGAGTCTTTTATGATTCTCCTCTATCTTGTCTTCTAATTTCTGCAGACGTGTTTCCACAGCTGCTATTCTGGCATGTGTTGGGCCATGCACAGCATCTGCATATGCTCGGAGCTTCTTTGCCATATCAAGCACGGTCTCATCCCTCTCGTCCCGCTTCATTATTGCTAAAGCAGAAGCGTATTCATGGGGCCCAAGTCGTACAAGTTTTCGCCACATCACAGATGTACACGGTACCAAGTCCGGATTCCTAGTTGTTATGTCATCTGAGAAGATAATCTCTGCCACTGCCATTTCTCTCAGGCGTTGGATCCCTTGTTCTATCGTCTTCCACTGGGTCTGCTGCATATAAAGATCGTCTGCACACAGGTATCTTTGTGCTACACTGTCCAGGACCCGTGCCCAGAGGCTGTGAGGGTTAGGCCCCCTCATCATTCCTTGGTCGATGACAGGATCATGTGACAGGGATCCCAAATGCCTGGCTTCAGTGCCATCCAGAATTGTAGCCTCGCCTGCAGCATCCCAAAGACGGACCAACCAACTAATTATAGACTCATCAGGTCGTCGGGTGTAATCCTTTCTTAGGCCACGGAGGTCCTTTAGGGAAAAAGACTCAATATTGGCCTCTGATCTTTTACCAGTTGCTTTGACTCCTGGTTTTATGTCAGGAGGCGTCGAGGGTCCTTCTCCTGCATCATCATCATCATCATCATCATCCACTGGTCGATCAGTCTTGTCTGTGCACTTTCCACTTCTCGTGCTGGTAGCAACAGCCATTGGTTGAGGCTTACTGACAGGTTTAGCTGCTGGCTTAGGCTCACTGTCTGGTGTAGTTGTTGGCCTCGAGCCTGGGGTGTTGGCTGCAGCCTGAGTGACTGGGATAGTGGCTGATTTATCTGCCTGTCCCCCTTCCTCTGTCTGCTGCCCTACAGTATCTAGCAGGGTACGGTAAGCATATGCCAGGGCCCAGCTCACTGCAATGATCTTCTGCTCCTTAGAATTACCATGGCACTTCTCTTTCAGGTACTTTGCCACCTCAGCTGGGTTCTGAATTTGTTCACATGGAAAATCCCAGGATGTAGGGTCAGAAAATTCCTTTAAGATTTGGCCCATATCCTCCCATTTCCCACACCATTCAGGATTCCTCACGCCTGGCTCTACTCTGGGGTCAGGGGTCTCAGCCCCTCTAGAAATCTCAGCTCTCATTCTAGAGAAACTGCAGACTGTATAGAGAAAGCTTACTATATTAAACACCAGAAAGATGGTCTCTTTAACACTCAGGGGGAACTGAACATTCTCTAATAAGGATGTAACAAATTCAGAGGAGAAGAAGGAGAACAAAGGCTGAAAAGCCTCATCCCCTGCTTCTCCTCTAACAAACTGAGTGCACAACCACAACCAAGAACCATACATTCCTGGAACAGACTCCAGCACCTTTATAAATCTCCTGCAGGCCATTAAAACCAAGCCCAGCCCGATGGATATTCTGGTCAATGCCCCTCTGCTACAGAAACTACGCATTAGGGACAATATCGGAGCTATTTCTGGATAAGCAAATAAACCCAGGGACCACAAAGGTATTAAGACTTCAAAAAACCCTAGGGACCAAAAACCCATGCAGGCCTCCACCCCAAAAGACATGAATTCCAACAACATAGCCAATAACTGCTCTATACCAACACAAAAGAATTTGAACCAAATTATTATTATTAGAACAGGGTTTTTTCCCACTTTCTCGAGCCTCGAGCTGGGCGCCAATATATTTGTCCGGGTTTTGGGCAAATTTGGGGGAAAACCTCCAGAAGGAGCCCCCAGACAGCAAACCCCACGACTCCTCCCCCCCCACCCCACCGGGTTCGGGAAGAATTTCCTCAGAGAAGAGTGGGAGAAAAAACCTGTTTATTTAACAAGCAAGACACTCCCCAGCACAGGGAAAAAAGACAACACCAGCTGACAAAAAAAACTCTTTCACCGTTCTGAAGGGATGACAAACTCAGTCTCTCTGGCGAGTGGTCGCCCAGTTCTCAGTCTCTGGCGCTGGGGATGACTGCTGCCGGTGACAAAGTGTAGACTCCCGGTGTTTCTTGGGGTTTCCCAGGTCCCCGTCCGGAACAGGTTCAGATGGTATCCAGGAGAGGGAGGGGACGGGGTGGAAGAGAAAACAGTCCAGGGAAAAAGTTGGACTGCCTAGCTGAACTAACTAATAAGGAAAAAGCAAGGGCAAAGTGAAGGAAAGAAAAAGAGGCAGAAGCGAGCAAGCAAGCAAGCAAGCAAGCAAGCAAGCAAGCAAGCCGAGCTAAAACCTCTCCTAAACATAGACCATGGGGGAGGTGAGCCGGCTGATAACAAGACAAAACAAAGCTTCACTCTCAGAGTCAGTCCTGGAAGCACAGGACATAATACCAAACATAATCAGGACACACGATTGGAGATACAAACACCATAACATCACCCTAGGACACAGGTATTCTTTATTACAGCATAGTGGTCACTTGGGCAATCCTTGCTCCATCTTAGTGCCCAGAGCATTGAATGAACATTGAATGAACAGAGTTTTTATCAGACACATTGATTATGTGATTTATTAGCTATCCCACTTCCTTTGACTTTATTTGACATAGTTGCACCCCTTATTGAAAGATTTTATATGGTTCTTTGGGGTCTGTCTTCAATATCCTTCAGTGTCCTTTTTAGATGGCTGTTCCTCTATTCCCGCTTTTGAGTAAGGGAAATATTGTTGTTTTGTAGAACTTCTGTTTTGTCAGCCTTGCAGAGCTGAGCTGGCATCCTCCTTGCATTTTGTGTGACTTCTGTATGCTGGAGCTACATCCTTTATCCATTTCTCCAAGACTGTTCTGTTCTGTTCTACTGTCCTTGACAAGAGTAAATGTTGTTCTGTTCTCCTGTCCTTGTCACAGTGCTCGCCCCACATGAGGCGAGTCTGCAACCCCCTCCAACCCATGGGCTTGGGGAGGGCAAGTGTTCCTGAGGGAACAGGGATGGGACAGCTGGGCTGGACTGACCCAAGGGATGTTCCATTCCATGTTATACCACGATCAGCAATAAACTGAGAGTAGTGGGGGGCTAGGGGCGTAGGGAATTGATGCATTTTTAAAGACATTTTTATTCAAAACAACACCTACACGTACAGAATCCACTCCTGCCACAGCATGGTTAAATATTTTCTGCTGCTAGGAGATTTCCTGTGGATTTATTTTGCTTCTGTGTATGGCCTTTGCTTTTTTGTGCTTGCTTGGTTCATGGGGATTTTTGCTGTTGTGGCTGGGTCTTGCTTTGTTTTTATTTTTTGGTTGGGTTTGATTTTTCCCTATTGAACTGCCTTTTAACTGATACATAAGTTCTACCTTTTCTTGTTGCTTGATTGGCCCCTGATGGCAAGAGAAATTTACCCAACTCAGTCATTTTGCCCAATTACATTTTGCAGTCACCATTAACTAGATGAGTTTGGTCACAGACTCCCTGCAATTTGGCAGCATCTACAAAGGAATTGAAAGTGCATTTCATGCCCTTATATCGATAATAGAAATGTTCCACACTGGTGGTCAAGGACTGGTCACTGAGGGAGGTAACCAGGGAGTGGCTGCCCAGAGGACTCTGTGCCATGGATGACATTTGACCCTGATTGTTCAGCCAAATTCCCACCCACCCCATGTTCCTCTCCTGCAGCCCAGCTCTCTCCAATCTGGCTCTGAGGGGAGCACAGCAGACCATGTCCCAGGCCTGGCTAAAGACTGGGCACACAACATCCCCTTCTTTTCCCTCCCACGGGGGTTCTGCAATCCCTGCCTTTGCTGCCAGTGCCTGGAATGGCTGCAGGAGGATTTGCCACCTGCCCTTCCCTGCTGAGCCTGACCAGTCTGTGACTGTCCCAGTGCCCCTCCCTGCCCTGCTTGCAGACTGGTTCCATGTCTGCCCTTCCCAAGTGCCCAGAACCCTCTGGGATGGCTCTGCCCTTTCCAACGGGTTTGAGAGAGGTCTCACAGTGACACTTCCCAGCCTTCTCAACATCCCTGACTCCAAAGGCCTTTTCCACATCCCTCAGTTCCAGTTCAGTGCCCAGAGCACAGCACAGCCCTGTCCAGGTCCTTGGGATGGTTCAGAATGGAGACAGCTCTGATTTCTTCCCACAGACCAGGGAACTCCAATGGTCTCTCTGTGCAGTCCATGGCTGTCCTGAGCATTTTTTCCTGGAAACTCCCTGCCAGAATGTTTCTCTCTATGCAATCCTAACCACAGCCCAGTAATGAATTCAGGTGTTTCTGAGAGTGTAGTGGCCTCAAGGCACTGTTTGTGCCACCAGAACTGTGCCCCCCCCGCCATGTGCTGATGATGGTGTTTGTGCTCACTCGGGTTCATCTCCCCACACACACACGATGCTCTGCTGAAATCTCCTCAGTACACACCAAACATGGCCTGCTGGCCTGGTCACTTGGTGTCCCTCCATGCAGGGTCAAACAACCTCCTGCAGCTGGGGGAGAGGCCAGTGCTAGGTGTGGTGTTTGCTGCGGCTGGTGTGGGACAATTGCCCTGGGACACCTTCCCAGGCTGTGCCCAGAACAAAGACACAGCCCAGGCCCTGCCCTGCTGCTCCTCAGGTCCATCCCAGGAGCTCTGGCTGTGCCAGGACACTGCTATGTGCCTCCTGCACACTGCCCCTCTGCCCCAGGCTCCTCACTGTCTCTGCTGAACACAAGCACGGTAGATACTGATGGAGCAATACTGTGACTAATGACATCCCTTGGTGGAAAATATAATCAGAAGTTAAAAAGAAAAACAAGTGGAAAAATAGAATACACCAAATAGAATAACAAATAAGACACATGGCCCAAAGCAGTGTGGGCAGTCTGTAATGAGTTCCATTCTGAATGCTATGCAGAACAAACAGGCACTTTATTGTTTCTGAAAAGCACAGAGTGGTCATATTCCTCAGGGCATCCTCAAGCTCCTGGTCCCTCAGGCTGTAGATGAGGGGTGCAGGGCTGGAGGCAGCACCGAGTACAGAACTGACAGTGCCAGAGGCAGGGATGGGCACCAGGGTGGCACAGGTGACCTTTGGGCTTTGCAGGGCCCAGGCACAAGGGCTGTGCCAGAGGCAGGGATGAGGTCACACTCTGTGGGCTGGGGCAGAGCCCAGCCAGCAATCCCCCCTGAGCCAGCAGCTCTGCAGTGGTGGCCACCAGGCTGGCTTGCCCAGGAGGCTTCTGGCCATGGCCTGCAGGGAGCTGCTGCTGCCAAGGTGCCTTTGGTGCCTCAGGCTCTCCCTGGCACAGGTCCCACCACGGCTCTCTGCTCTTGTGCCCGAGCCCTTCCCTGTGCTGCGGCTGGCCTGGGGCTTTTCCTGCAGCAGGACCTGGGCTGGCCATGGCACAGGAAAGGCAATTCCTGCTGGAGCAGGAGGCTCTGCCTGGAATGGGCTCAAACAACTCCAGCAAGGCCCTGTTTACAAAGCCCCAGGGAGAAATGAAGGAGGGGGGTTCGCGCTGCTTTTGGGGTGAATAATGCTGAAACCAGCCTGACTCCTCCATCCCAAAGTTCAACATCCTGAGAGGGAGCTGGAGCTGTGGCAGAGCTGGTAAAATCCCCAGAGAAAGGAACAACCAAGTGACACCACTGAGAACTTGTGCAGAGCTGCTGAGCTGGCACAGCCTGGGCACATCTGACTGACAGGGCAGCACTTCAGACTGGAAAAGCCCCATCCCAAATTTTAGTGGCAGCATCTCCTGACATTTCCCTTTTCCAGAAAGTGGAGACACCCCTCAGGGTCACTGCTTGAGGCTGAGCTAAAGAACACTGAGCCCAGGGTCGTTGGTCTGGGGGAGTGACACCCATCTCTACTTAGTTCTGCTTTGATACAATTGCTTCAAAATTGCTTCCTAGAGCACTACATTAAAATAGATGTTACAGCTCCTGTACTGCAGAGTAAATAATTCTGATTCAGACCTTTATATCTAATCATGATCATAATCAATCATATCTCTATGTATACAAATATTTGTGGTTTGCCATTCTTAATGTTGAGGGACAAAGTTGTACAAAGATTCAATTCCATCTGTTTAATCCTTTACACATAAATCCTTGACAAAGTCTGAGGCTGGGATTGGATCCAGGCACTCCCAGGCTCCTCTCACAGGAGTTTAGAAAGCCTGGGGGTGCTGGTTTGGGGGAGGTTGGGGGTGTAATTGAGGTGTTGGGGGTCCTTTCTGCAACTCGTGACCCAACAGGAGCTTCTCTAATGAACTTTGTGTGAAGCTCCCACTGTGCCCATGACAGGAGCCCCTGTGAGTGTCTGTGACATCCTGGCTCTTTGGCAGCCTGGGCACTCCTGGGGTGTCACCCTGGAACCCCTGTGAGTGTCTGTGACATCCCGGCTCTTTGGCAGCCTGGGCACTCCTGGGGTGTCACCCTGGAACCCCTGTGAGTGTCTGTGCCCTCACTGTTCTTTAGGAGCACAGGGATGTCCCCACTGCACTCCTGACACTGCCTGTGACAAATTGGCTCCTTGGCAGGGCAGAGACACCTCTGTTGTCACTGTGGAGCCCTGTGACTGTCACCTCATGAGCCTTAGGAAGATTAAGGAGCCCTGGGATTTCCCCATGGAGCCCCTGTGACTGAGTGTGACCAAACAGATCTTCAGGAGCCCAGAGACCCCTCAGATGCCCCCATGGAGCCCCTGTGGCTGCACGTGAGCTCACAGCTCTTGAGCAGCCTGGAAACCCCTGGAATCTGTTCATTCCTGCTCTGCTGAGGATGGATCCTCAGCAACTTGGAGGTTCCCTGATGGATTTCAGTTCTCCAGAGACTTGTTCATTCTTCAGCTCTTCAGTTCAGGAATTCTGTGACAAAGACTCATTAATATATCAAAACACTGTATCAAGACAAGCTTCTGGGAATATTTTCTTTTTACTGAATTAAATTCTTCTATGGTTAATTATACAGATTTCAGAAGTGTATTCAAAGAGAATATGCTATATATTTTTTTAAATGCAGGGGTTTTTTGTCCTATTTAGTTTTGTTTTCCTGTTTATAGATTGATATCAGCAATCTCCAGTTGATATTGATCCCCAGCACCTCCTCATACAGTCTGAATAGATATGAAAATCAAGACCCTTTATGGCTGACAATCAATCACACTCTGTCCCTACCCCCACCCCACCATTTGCCCCATCCAACCCCTGGCACTCAGAGCAGTCTTGTGCAAATCTGATCTCCCTCCCCTCCAGACTGTGCCTGCAGCTTTCAGCTCCTTGGCACCAACTCCCACCTGCTTTCCTTGGAGAAGGAGCTGCCCCAGACACAGAGGGATGTTCATTTATTGTCAGCAAACAAAACCAAAGGCAGGCACAGCTCCATAAAAAACAGAATTCCAGCCCAAGGAGTGCTGGGCAATGGAGCCACATCCAGGGGTGTCCCCAGGGCTCAGGATTGGGGCCAGGGCAGTGAAATCTCTTTCTTGCTGATCTGGACGAGGGCATGGAGGGCACCCTGAGTCAGTGTCCAGGTGAGGCCAAGCTGGGCGGGAGTGTGGCTGTGCTGCAGGGCAGGAAGCTCTGCAGAGGGATCTGGACAGGCTGGAGCCATGGGCCCAGGACAATTGGATGAGGTTCAGCAAGGCCAAGGGCTGGCTCCTGCCCTGGGCTCACAACCACCCCAAATCCCTGCCTGTGCCCTGCCCCTGATCCCCACAGCCTGTCCTGTTTCCTTCATCCCTGCATTGCCAGGGAATTTCTGGGACAAGGCAGCTCTGCTGTGGGGATGGAGGGAGGTGCAAGTGCCAGCACTGCAGTGGGAACCACAACTCATCAGGTTTGTGTCCTTTGGGGGTCAGCAACTGGTGATACTCAGAGGCACAGAAGGTTTCACTTCGTGACCAATATAAAAAAAAGTACCCATGATAAAAGTCAATAAACTTTAAAATTCTTTCCTCAGCTCTGTGCAATGTCAAAGCAGTATCTGATGTACCCACCATGAACAAGGTATTTCCATACAGGAATGAAGGCTCTTACTCGGCCCCAAAATAGGGGTTTTCACCCTTCCTCCGGTCTAGCTAAGGTGTTAGGGTGAAATTCCCCTGGGCCCTAACCTCATGGACGTAGTTAAGATATCAAAAGAGGATCTTTCCCCTAATAAAGTTACAGGTTTATTTCTCGTGGGTAGTGAGTGAAAAAGGAAAGGGAAAAAGGGAGAAAAGAGCGGGGGAAGAGAGCAAAGAGAGGGGGAAGAGAGCGGGGGAAGAGCAAAAGAGAGGGAAAAGAGAGCGGGGGAAGAGCAAAAGAGAGGGAAAAGAGCAGGGTAAGAGCGGGGTAAGAGAGGGAAGAGCAGGGGAAGAGAGCGAGGCCAGGGGGTACTGACCTTTTCTAGGGTCTGGAAAGGGGGGGCGGGGAGAAATTGGATCCCAGCCAGCTCTGTGTGGCCAGGAGGGGAAAGGGACCAAGATACAGGGCACAGCAGGGGTCACGGGATGTACCATTTACAATGTATATATGAAACGCAACATCTCCCCTTTTTTTGTTTAACAAAGTTGAAAGAAGGATATTGGTATCATTCAAATTATGATTTTGCCCACCACTTGTAGCTGGCAGGAGAGTTAGATTGTTCCAAGTTTTTCATTTCTATGTGATTGACTACTGAGGTAGAGGGAATGAGACTATGAATAGCCTTGAAAACCAAGTGATGTAGGATCCCGAATGCCATTATTACAAGAAAAAGAATAACAAAAATTAACATAATTGTTTTGACTATAGATGTCCACCACCCTGTGAGTCCCCAGCCTTTGAACAGTCCATTGAACCAATCTTCAGATTCTTGCTTCACTTGTCCGATCAAGTTGTTTATGTTTCGGAGGGCAGCATGGATGTTAGGAGCTTTCGAGGTCAGGTCCATACAGCAAAGTCCTTCAAATTCCTGGCTCTCATGTCCGTGCAGTAGCAAGAGAAAATCTATAGCAGCACGATTTTGGAGTGTGGCCTGCCTGGTGATTTCCTCGTCTTCTAGGAGGGAGCTGATTGCGGTGGATGTTAAGTTTGCCTGTTTGACTACCCAACACTCTAGGTGGCCCAATTCTCCTAGAGCTTTAGCTGCTGCAACCCACGGAAGAAACAGGGATGCAGCAATTCTTTTGGACTTGGCCCAATGGAAAATTTCAGAATTACAGTTTGGGTCCATATTGTCTGCACTTCGTTTTTGGATTTTATTACCTGATTTGTTTTTGTGAGTCCAATCGCTAATTAAGGTTTCGTTGGGTGCCAACAGGGACAACCGCCCGAAGGTGCATGGCCCTCCTAAGGGCCGAGAAGGAATTCCTGCCCACGCCCGGTCTCCACAAATTAAGAACAATCCCTTTGGGAGGCTTTTGGGGCTTGAATAAGTTGGGGTATCAGCTGCAATATGGCTTATAGTACTGCACCACCTTTTGGCAGTGAATTCCCCACGATGTTGCATTATGTTGTGGAATTCCTTTATGCTAGAAGGTTTTGGGAAGATTCTAAAGTGAATGCAATATTGTGCTGGGTAGGAACCTAGCAGTTCTAATTCTTGGGGTTCTTGAGCTGTTTTGGGCAAACTTGGCAGCAGCTCTTCTATGGGGTTTTTATTTACTCCAGCTTGCTGCCTATGATTTTTGTGTGATGAAATGGTGTGTGACTCAGGAATTTCATTGGGCAAGTATGTTTCAAAACTGGCTGAATATTCTCCAGCCTTCAATGGGATTCCTACCAGGCAGGTGGACATAGGGTTTGCTGTTGCTGCTGTGGACAGACATATGTTTTCTTGTTGGAGTGTCTGTGCCAGGGTCACCCAGATGTTCTGACGTGGCTGAGGGACGATCCATGCAGCTGCTAGACTGTTCAGTGTTAGCAGGAAGACAGCTTGGATGGGGTTCATCACGGGACTGAGAGAAGAGAAGCTTTTCTCTAGAAGGAAAGACAAACATTATAAAACCTATTAAAAGTCTCTATTTGCCGGAATGCCACCTTCTATGAGGATTTCTTTTCCTTTTTTCCGGCGGCATCTTCTTTTTGAAGCCACTGCTACCTGCTCCTCGTTCTCTTCAGTTGGAGCAGGATGTTTGGGAACAAACGGTTTCACCCACTTTTGGGGAATCCACCGAGGGCCTGAGGGAGTGGATACACACGCATAGCCACGCCCCCAGGTAACAAGCTCATAGGGACCTTTGATTTCCCAGGTTTCTGGGTCCCTAATCAAAACTGGAGGATGTTGGGATAACTTGAATTGTTTACTACTGTTAAAGTGACGTACCACAGGTGGACTCATGTTTTCAAATGAACAATTCAGGAAATTGATAGTAAACATGGCTTTGCAGAGCTTCTGCTGTGGAGACATCCACACAGTTGAACTGCTCTGTTTAGCCAAAACCTGCTTGAGCATCTGATTGGCTCGCTCCACTATACCTTGGCCTGTGGGGGAGTGGGAGGTGCCAGTTTTATGTTCCACTCCCCACTGCTGGACGAATTCCAGGAACTCCTTGGACTTATACGCTGCGCCCTTATCAGTTTTGATTTCCCTAGGGATCCCCAACACTGAAAAGGCTTGCACTAGGTGTTGTTTGGCATGCACCACCCTTTCTCCCATGTGGGCAGAGTCATAGACTGCGCCTGAATATGTGTCAATGCTAACATGCACATATTTGAGGCGACCAAAACTAGGAATGTGTGTGATGTCTGTTTGCCATACCTCACAACTGCCAAGACCTCGGGGGTTTACCCCCATGCCTATTGAGGGCATGGTGTGCAGCTGACAGTTGGGACAGGTGGCCACAATGGCTCGAGCCTGACTCCGTGTTAGCTGGAACTGACGCATTAGACCTGGTGTATTCTGGTGATACTGCTGGTGGCTCAGCTTTGCCTGTTGGAAGATGTCAGGAAGGCATGCTTGTTCTGCTGGGGTTGCTTGTTCTGCTGGGGTTGCAAGGGAGTCTGCCTGACGGTTCCCTTCTGCAATTTCGCCTGGCAAATCTGTGTGTGATCTCACATGCATCACATAGAACGGGTGTTCTCTATGAGAAATCAAATAAATTAGTTTGGAAAGCAACCTGAATAGCTGCTCATTTTCGATGTCTCTGAGCACTGCCTGCTCTGCCCTGGACACTATCCCCGCTACATAGGCTGAGTCTGTCACCAAGTTTATTGGCTCTGAGAACTTTTCAAAGGCTCTCACGACTGCTGCCAGTTCAGCTACCTGGGGTGACCCTTCCACAAACTCGACATCAGCTTCCAAATGCAGAGTCTGAGGATCTCTCCAAGTCATCACCGACTTGTGGGATGCCCCAGATGCATCCGTGAACACTGTGAGAGCTTTGAGTGGTCTCCGACTCCTCTTCTCACGAGGAATGAGGTGGAATTCCTCATTAAACAGCTTGTGAGACGGGGCATGGACTGATATTTGTCCTCTGTAGCTGTCCAGGGCTAATTGGAGACTGGCATTGCTCTGGAGCAAATGCTCAAACATCTCTTTAGTCAATTTGTCAGGAGAGTTCTTTCCCTCCTCAGACAGTTTAACAGGGAGGTGAATACATGTGAAGTCACAACCAGCTAGTTCATACAGTCTGATCCTTGCTTTCCGAATCAGCTGTGCTATTAACTCTTGTGGCTTAGTGATAGTTTTGGATCTCTGGTGGGAGAGAAAGACCCACTCTATGATTAAGAGTGACTCTCTCTGCTCCTTGATCCATTGGAATATTAACCCGTGTAAGTGTGGCAGTTTTCCTAGGACAATGAATTTGAAGGGCAGCTCGGGCTGGTAACGGTGAGCTTGCCTCTCTCCTAAGGTCTTTTGTACCTTTTCGACTGCAGTCTTTGCCTCTGGGGTCAGTTCCCTGGGAGAAAGCAGCTCTCTCTCCCCTTTCAATAAATTGAAGAGAGGTTCTAGGTCCTCATTAGTGAGGCCTAGCCAGGGCCTAACCCAATTCAATGACCCACACAGGGAATGGAGATCTGCTAAGGTTTTTGGATTACAATTAATTTCCAATTTCTGCAGAACAATGGTCCGTGCAGTAATTTCCAGGCCCAGGTACTTCCAAGGTGGCATCCTTTGGACTTTGTCCTCCTGCAATTCAAATCCAGCAGAGGTTAAAACTTTAACCACTAGGTCAAGTGTGTCTTGGAGTAGAGAGTTATCGGGTGCACACACTAGCACATCATCCATGTAATGAAGGATGATGGCCTCCCCTCTCTGGGCATGCACCTGGGACAGCAATGAGGCCACATACCACTGGCAGATGGAGGGACTACATTTCATTCCCTGTGGAAGAACTCTCCAGTGGTAGCGCTTCATTGGGGCCTCTCGATTGATGGTAGGAATCGAGAAGGCGAGCCTTGGGGCATCCTCTGGGTGTAGGGGAATGTGGAAGAAACAGTCCTTGATGTCTAGAACAGCCAATTGCCAATCTCTGGGAAGCATTGTTGGAGAAGGCATTCCAGGTTGGAGAGACCCCATGTCCTCAATTACTTTGTTTATTTCCCGGAGGTCGTGGAGCAGCCTCCACTTGTCTTTCCCTGGTTTCTTTATCACAAAAATCGGGAAATTCCATGCACTTGTGGTCTCTTCTATGTTGCCTTTTGCCAATTGTTCCTCCACAAGCTCCTCAAGCGCCCTGAGCCTCTCCTTACTCATCGGCCACTGTGCTACCCACTTTGGGGTATCATCTAGCCATTTCAACTTTTGGGTAGGGCGCCTCACAGTGGCCGCTTCTAAAAATCCCAAGGAGTTTTAGGAATAATCAATTTCACCCCCCACTGGGACATGGTGTCTCTCCCCCATAGAGGGCATTTATAATCTGTAACAAATGGACGGATGCTAGCCAATTTTCCATCCGGCCCCTCAATTTGTACGATGCTTTTTGATATTTTTGCCAATTTGACTCCTCCTACACCCTGGATTCTGCCTGCCACAGGCTGAAGTTCCCAATGTGACGGCCACATCCTTTCGGGTATGATAGTCACATCAGCACCCGTGTCCAGTACCCCCTCCACATGGAGGTGATCTGATCCACGGGTTAGGTTGCACGCCAGAGAGGGCTTGTCCTCACCCACCACTTCTGCCCAGTAGACTTCAGGTGATTTTCCATCTACTGGGACCTCCTGTGGAACAGGAATGGCCTGGGCAAGGATTTGTCCCTCAGCCAGGTAATATGGTGGTAGAGGACATCGTGCCAGGAGAATGAGGCCAGTTATGCTTCCCTTGATGGTCATGGGAACCACCTCAATCTCTAGGGGTGCGTGTGCTGTGTCACCGACAACAAAGTACTCACTGTCCAGTTTCATGTGGTTTAACGTCACGTCCTGTGTACTGTTAGGTAAGTCCACTGTTATGACTGTCCAATCAGGTGACCTGAAATGAAAACCTCTGGTAGTCACAAGCCTAAAACGGCCTAGTGGCTTCCAAACCTTGTTAACTGAACATTTGATATTTTCATTGCCATACATCCCCACACCCTCTATCCCATCCTCCCCCTTTTTGTTTATGAAGAGAGAGTCTTTTGCCAGTGTGGAGCCCGCAGTATTTATAGCCGAGCGCACTATGGTGTTAATGGCGGGTACGCGCTGTAAAGTTAGTTTTTTTGTTTGTTGGTCTTCTTCTGTTTCTGGTTGTGTGGACAGTCCCTGGAGTAGTGTCCTGGCTGCTTGCACTGGAAGCAGATGATGTGCTGCAGTTGCTTTGGTGACATTGGTTGCTTCTTGGCTTCTGGTGTCACAGCTGTCATGGTTCTTGGGTGTGCCAGTCCTGGATTTCTTTCGTGTCCACTGAACAGTTCTGCTTTTCTGGTGCAGGCTTCCATCATCTGTGCTAAGCTAGGTGCTGGCTCCAGGGGAAGGCCAAGGATAACCCTACAGCAGGTTTCATTAGCATTCCTCTGAGACATTTCTTTAATTAATTCAGCTTGTAATACTGGATCAGACACTTGTCTTTCTACTTGCATACGAAGGCGGTCCACAAACTGTAAGAAACTCTCAGAAGTAAACTGTTTAATGTTAATATATCTGCCTTTAGTATCTACTGTTGGTAATTGATTAAAGGCTTTTTCTGCAACATTGCATATCTTATCTAAGACAGACTTAGATAGTACTCTGGTTTGGTTTTCAGGGCAATGCCAATCTTTTTCCCCACATAGGTGTTCATATGTGATATCATTATTATCAGCATCTTTTGCATTTTCTGAGCTTTTTAAAAGCTCTTGTAAAAGCACTTTTAAAGATCTTTTCCATAGGCTTTCCCATAGATCATATTCGGAAGGAGTTAACAGACATCGGAAAAGCTCTTTGATATCATATGGAACCAGTTCATTTGAGTTAAAAGTGGCTCTCATCATGCCTTTAAAGATTTCACTATTCCTACCAAATTCTCTTTGTACTTTACAAATTTCTTTTTTATCTTGGTAGGACAAAGGTTGATAACTTCTTTTTCCGTTTCTCTTACCAAGATAAACTACAGGAGCAACTGATGGTATATACTCTTTCTCCTGGTGCTGACTTTCAGGGTTGGGCATCCACCCCCCACCGGGCCCGGGAGGCTGGCCACCCCCCCCCCACCACGGGAGCACCATCCATCCCCCAGGGGCTGTGAGCTGATCCCCCCCCACCCCCACCCCCACCGGCACTGAACCCAGCAGGGGCTACATTGCCCTCCCCCACCCCGCAGCAGCTTGGAGGGAAGGAATGTGAAACCGGAGAGGGGGAGGGGTGGTGGGATTTAGGGTTGCAACACCTGTGGGCGGGGTCGCCAGGTACCGTGCAGGACAGGGTCTTGGAGGGGGGAGGGGGCGGTGGAGCCGAGGGCAGGGAGGAGTTATGGGAGGGGACAGGCTTAGGGGCTGGGACCGGAGGGTAAAGGGGGTTGCGGGATGAAGGAGGAGACAGGTGGCTGTCACCATATGGGCCCCCCCCCTCTCCCTGAACCGCATGTCCAATGCTATCTGGGATCCCAATCCTGAGCTGTCCAGATACGGCCACGTGTTCGTGGCCCGGAGGGGAAGGGAACAAGGAAGGAGAGCTGATAATTTTAGAAAAATTGTCAGAACCGGGATACTGGGGAGGATTTGGGGTTTCAGCACAGTTACAGCCGTGCTGAGCATGCTGCATTTCCAACGGAGACCCAAGGGTGCTTTCCAGGTTATGGTTATAGGGATTTTTGGAAAGGGAAGGTGAGTTTGAATCATTTTGCTGCTGCTGTCTGTTGTTTTCTGTCTGAATTAAAACTTTCCGAATTTGTAAGAATATCGGAAGGAATACAGAGGCAGTTTTATCTCCATTTTCTACTTTTAAAGTCAATAAATCCCCTATTTCATCCCAAAATGAAATCGAATTTATATTTTGCAATTCAAGGTCAGATATTTCAACAGACAGCCAGCTGGCAAAACGGGCTAGTTTTTTATTAGATATTAAAACATTTCCTGAACTTAGTATTTCCTTGAGTTGTTTTGTTATACTCTTTTGTAAGGCAGATTGCTGTAGCCCCATAGTGTTAGCAATTTGCACTATATCTACCCCACTACCGTTAAAACACAGGAAAGGAGTTAGTTGTTAAGACGTACACCACGATTTTCAGGCTTTACTAGATGCGGAACCGATGTTAATTTTGCCGGTTTTTTGTCAGCAAACCCTATGTGTGGCGCCCGCGCCGCTGTAGGGACCGCCCCCGTGCCGCAAACACCCGTAAAAACCGCAAAAACGGAAAAAAACTCCCCTGTGCCGCAGCTTTGAAACCGATCAAAGCTGCCTGCCTGCTGCGCCGCGCCTGGGGTGGCCGCGTCCAGCCCTCCCCCCAGCCCCCGCGCCGCACCACGTGGCCGAGGGCTTCCAAGCCGCGCACGCTGCAAACACGCCCGTGCCGCCTGTCCTTCCGAGGACGGCTCCGGGCCGGCAAAATGCCACCGGTGAGACCCCCCCGCGGAGCTCCGGGAACCCCCCGCCGGAAAGGGACGCCTAACTCACCTTTTCTCTTGCAGGCAGACACGTCTGTGTACACGGTAGTGGATCCACGTGGTGAACCGACCTGTCTGGGACTGACAGGCTGCCGGTTCGTGCTGAAAAGTCTTCGAACTGCACAAAATGCAGCTTAAAGAAATTTTAGCTAGTTGATCAGCTCCTATGCTGGTCGAATCCCGAAATTAGGGATCACAGCGAAACGTGGGTGCTTTAAAGAAACACGCACGTGGGGCGCCAACTGTAACGGCTTTTTCCCGGCCTATACAGAGTCTTTCACCCTCCACCGGTCTAGCTCAGGTGTTGGGGTGATATTCCTCTGGGCCTTAGCCACAGAGACGTAGATAAGATATCAAAAGAGGCTCTTTCCCCTGATAAAGTTACAGGTTTATTTCTCGTGGGTAGTGAGTGAAAAGGGAAGGGAAAAGAGCGGGGGGAGAGAGAGAAAAGAGGGGGAAGAACAGGGTAAAAGCGTGGGGGGGGGGAAAGAGAACGGGGAAGAGAAAAAGGGGGAAAAAAGAAAGAGCGGGATAAGAGATCTGGGGAAAAAAGAGATGCGGGAAAAGAGAGGGGGGAAAAAAGAGAGAACGGGAAAAGAGAGAGTGGGGGGAAAAAAGAGAACGGGGCAAGAGTGGGGGGAAAAGAGAGAGAACGGGATAAGAGAGCGAGGTCAGCGGGTCCTGACCTTTTCTAGGGTCTGGAAAGGGGGGGCGGGGAGAAATTGGATCCCAGCCAGCTCTGTGTGGCCAGGAGGGGAGAGGGACCAAGATACAGGGTACAGCAGGGGTCACGGGATGTACCATTTACAATGTATCTAGGGAACGCAACACTTCTCATTCAAGCATCCATGGCCAAAATGGGATTCCTCCTCCAAAATTTCCAATATCCAGGGACTGCTACTGGAAAAAAGCTACCATTTCCAACAAGGTTTGCTGCATCTGTATTCCTGAGAGCTGGCTATCATCTGCCTTCAAACCTTGGGTCTCAGTGCATTCCTTCATATGGAACAGAATCATCCCTCCTCCAGAGGCACCCATGGACAAAAAATTGGTACTTTTCCTCCAAAATTCCTATCCGTAAGGTTTTCTCCCCAGCAGAAGCTGTCAGGACAGACAGCTCTGGCTGGCCTTGGCTTCTGCTGGTCACCTCTATTCTGCCCTGAAACACTGGGGCTCCGTGTCTTCCTTTGTATGGAAAAGAACCATCCTTCGTCCCAGGTGCCCATGGCCGAAATTGGGATTCCACCTCCAAAAGTCCTAGATCCAAGGATTACTCCTACACAAAAGCTGCCATTACAGACAGGTCTGGCTGGCCTTGGCCTTTTGAGGGCCGGCTCTCACCTGCCTTCCAAACACTGGGGCTGTGTGCTTTCCTAACTATGGAAAAGAACTTGCCTTCTCTTCCAGGGAAAAATGGCAGAAATTGGGATTCAACATTCAAAATTTCGACTATCCAAGAGTTGCTCCCAGATAAACCTTCCAGGACAGAGATGTCTGTCTGACCTTGGCCTCTGGTGGCTGCAGTCCATCAGCCCCTCTAACACTGGGCTCTGTGATTTCCTTCCTGTGGAGACCATGGTGAGACTGTGGGGCCTTCTGAAATTAAGGGACCATTGTGAAATTGTGTGTACCCTGTGGAAACAAGGACATCATTGTGGCCCTGCTGGGCCCCATGGTGCCAAGGGGCCGGTGTGAAGCAGCAGGGCTTTGTGGAACCAAGAGGCCATTGTTGCATTACAGGGCCTGGTGCAGCCCAAGGGCCGTTGTGATCCTGCAGGGCACCATGGATCCATGGAGACCATTGTGGCATTGCAAGGCCCCATGGAATCATGGAGACCATTGTGACACTGTGGGGAAACAAAGGGCAATTGTGACCCTGCAGGGCCTCATGGAAGCAAGGGGCCATTGTGACATTGCAGAAGCAAAGAGAACATTGTGACACTGAGGGGCCCCATGGAACCAGAGGGAGATGGAACTGATCTGACTGGTTTCACTTCCCAGGGCCCTCCTGACTGGGCTATCTGAATTTGGAATGTTGAAGGCTGCCTCTCATAAGCCCCTGGAGAACTTGTGCCCCGTGCTTTTCTTCCTGTGGAAAAGAACCATCTGTCCTACCAGATGCCCACAGCCAAAACTGATACTCCCCCTGAAAAATTCTCTATATGCAAGGGTTCTCCCAGACAAAAGCTGCCAGGACAGGACAGAGAGCTCCGCCTGGCCTTGGCCTCTGGTGTCACCGCTGATCTCAAGGAAGCCCTGGAGAAAGTATTTAAACAGGTTTGACTACTGGAACATCAATGAGGCTCTCATCCTCTGAAAACCTCAGATATTCTTCTGATCATATGTGTCTTTTATTTCTCATTGTGTATTATGCATTAAATATTTTTTCAGCTAAAAATATAATTCTTATCACGGTGTGACCATCTCTAAGAGAAACTTACCCTTTCTGCCTGGATAGAAAATAAAAAAAATAAACCAAACTTTCTAAAGCAACTCAGAAGTCCTGTCTCTCTGCTTCTTTTGGAAGAAGAAAAAATCCCCACAAAAAAGTAACATAAAATCAGTAAGCCCATACTTTAAAAATATATATTAAAAACAATAATCCCTCACTTGAAAAATATAACATAAAAAGAATGAACCCACACCTGGGGACACTTAGTCATGTCCCACACTGGGACCCATTAGAACTTCAGGAAACTTTGGACATGGAATCTGACTTTGAATTTTGAGAGGTTTCTTTTCATCCTTTACCCTCTTTTTTGCAACCTGACATCACTGCCATCAATTTTTTGTTTTAATTCCACCCTTGGGAAACATTCTCCTTCATGTTTATCAGTGTGACTCACTAAAATTAAGAGAAACTTTGGAGTTTGAATCTGACTTTGAATTCTTGAGAGGTTTCTTCAACTCCCTCTCAGCCCCAAGCCCCAAAAGGGTCATTAAAATCCTTGTGTTGTGTCTGTGCTGCTGAGCTGGGCCAGGCTCCTGGCAAAGGCATCACTGCAGAGAGAGCCAGTATTTCCAAAATATTATTTGGAGCTCCTTGAAAGCACCAAATGCACCACGGGGCTGATTGGGAGCAAGCAAGTCCTGAAAAATCATGGCTCTGCCTTGATTTCCCTCTGGTCTGGTGCAGTTCATTAGGAAGGTTTTCAACTCCAGATATGGAGAAATATTTCAAAGAGCTTCTTAGAAATATCCATTCCTATTTTCAAGGGTGTATTTTATTACTGTTCTCTTTAGAGCAGAGGTGATTGCAGCATTCTGTGATTGATATTGATTCAAGCTCTCTCCTCAGGAGGTCTGGCAAAGAGGGGTTTTCTTCTTTTTCTTTTTTTTAAGCAATCTAAAACTCCTAATGTTCCCCACTGCAAACAGACACACTCCTCAGGTGTGTGCCAGCCCAAGGTAACACCAAAACCACTGCAGAGCTGCCCCGGGCCAGCTGTGAGGGTGGATCATCATCCCAACCTGCCCTGGGCCACTGCCAGGGGCTGTGGCCATGGACGCTGCACTGACCCCACTGCTGGGTTTGGGTGCCACGGGAACTGGGAGAAGTTCAAGTTTCCTTGGGAGCACTGGGGAGCACTGGGACATACTGGAGAACACTGGGAATGCTGTGGGAGACAATGGGACACACTCAGAGTGATACTGGGGAGGACTTGAACATAGTGGGGAACACTGGGAATGCTGAGAGGGAATCTGGGTGGACTGGGATGGAATGTGGGGATACACAGAGACACACTGGGATATATTGGGGAACACTGGGACAAGCTGGGAAGATGGGAAGTGCTGAGGGGGAATCTGGATGGACTGGGATGGACTATGGGGTGCACTTAAAAATACAGGGACATCCTGGGACATCCTGGGATTGACAGAGCCCAATTGGAGCTGGGACTACAAAGCCTCTCATGCCCCACGCTCCACGGAAACCCGGTATCCATCCCCACATGTCCCTTAAGTGTCCCCCACACCCTCCAGGATTTCGAATTGCTTCCTCAGCACCCATTCGGGACCCCCTAAAAGTGTCTCCTGTTCCCCTGAATGCTCCCAACCCCACAGATTCCTGTTACATTCACTTCTGGGAATTCATCTCCTGTCATCCCCCACGGCCTCAGAGTCCCTCATAACACAGTTCCATACCTAAAAATCCTGCTGTGCCCTGTGCCCTAAAGAGCCCGGTTAGAGCTCCCCAAGCTCCCCCCAAGTGCTCCTGAACCATTCACATTCCCTCCTGAGCACCTCAAGTCGTGGCTCGGACGCAAAAGTGTCCCCCAGGTGCCTTCCTGGACATCCAAACTCCCTGTCCGAGCCCCTTCCAGGACTTCATCTCCCATCATGCACCGCGCCCCACCGAGAGACATTGTAGCTGCACCTACAACTCCCATGATGCTCTGCGGCCCCATTGAACCACATTATACCTGTGCCTACAACTCCCATCACCCCCCGCGCCCCGGAGAGCCCCGTTAGAGCCCCCCAAGTGCCCGCCCGGACTCCAAATGGCCCCAGATTCTCCTCCTTGACCCTCAAGTGCCCCCCTGGACACCCAAGACCTCCCCCAGACTCTGAAGTTTCTCTCAGAATCCTTAAGTGACCACCCAGCTCCCTGAAGTGTCCTCCAGACCCTCAAGTTCTCTCTAAATTCCCTCCCCAGACGCAAAACTTCCTGAAATGTACCCCAGAAATGTCTTCATGGATCCCAAAGAGGCCCCGCTTTATCCTGTCTGTGAAAACAACTAAAAATATGAGAAAGGGATTAAAATAGGAGTAATTATCATAAACAGGGAGAAATCAATGGCCGATTGTGGTCAATTAATTCATGAAGGGAATCGTGTTACTTAGAACCAATGACCATTAATTTTCCTGCTTGCTAAAATTGTATCGATTTTTTCATATAAATATAAAAATAAGGTATAAAAAAGAATAATAGCATTATAAAAATAAAACATCATTATATTTTAATTATTTAATTAAATTACAATATTAATAATAAATTTATAGGGGTTTTTTATGTTTTAGGATGTCAATCCCAGATAGGCAATGTCAGACATGGTGAGGCTGGCGGTGAGGAACAGGTTGTCCAAATAGCATTGGCCTGCAAGGGGCTCATTCTTCTGCATGCCCAGACTTCCTAACGAGACATTCAGCATCAAGATCACTTAAGGAATGCTCCAGTCGACCCTTCTCTCAAGTGAAAAATAAAAATAATATGCCCTTGATTAAAACCTAAATTCCTTCTCTTCTTACTCGCAAGGAAAGCTCTGTGTCCTGCTGTTCACAAACAGAGAAGGGCTGGAGGGAGATGTGATGCTCAGAGGCTGTTCGGGGTAGAGTGACCATGAAATAATGCAGTTTTTTAATATTCTGTGAACGAAGGTGGAGAATCAACAAAACTTCTACACTGGACCTACAGAGAGCAGACTTTGGCCTATTCAGAATGCAGATTTGGGGATAATTGAGCTGATTTTTTTACAGGAAACAGCTCTTAAAGGATTCCAGGAAAAATGAAGACACTTCAAGAAAAGAATCTTGTAGGAGCAGAGGCAGCCTGTCTCTTATATTACTCACAGAGGAAAGTGAGCTAGCGAGGAAAATAACTGGCCTGGCTAGGCAAGGAGCTTTTACCAGGAACTCAGGGAGAAAATAAGGTGCATTACCTTTGGACAGAGGGGCAGGCAACTCAGGAAACATTTAAAGAAGTTGTTAGGTCATGCAGAAAGAAAATCAGACATGAAAGCTGAAATTAGGAGTTAACCTGTGTCCTAGGGTGATGTTATGGTGTTTGTACCTTCAGTCGTGTGTTCTGATTATGTTTGGTATTATGTCCTGTGCTTCCAGGACTGACTCTGAGAGTGAAGCTTTGTTTTGTCTTGTTATCAGCCGGCTCACCTCCCCCATGGTCTATGTTTAGGAGAGGTTTTAGCTCGGCTTGCTTGCCTGCTTGCTTGCCTGCTTGCTCGCTTCTGCCTCTTTTTCTTGCCTTCGCTTTGCCCTTGCTTTTTGCTTATTAGTTAGTTCAGCTAGGCAGTCCAACTTTTTCCCTGGACTGTTTTCTCTTCCACCCCGTCCCCTCCCTCTCCTGGATACCATCTGAACGTACGGGGACCTGGGAAACCCCAAGAAACACTGGGAGTCTACACTCTGTCACCTGCAGCAGTCATCCCCAGCGCCAGAGACTGATAACTGAGCGACCACTCGCCAGAGAGACTGAACTTGTCATCCCTTCAGAACGGTGAAAGAGTTTTTTTTTTTGTCAGCTGGTGTTGTCTTTTTTCCCTGTGCTGGGGAGTGTTTTGCTTGTTAAATAAACAGGTTTTTTCTCCCACTCTTCTCCGAGGAAATTCTTCCCGAACCCGGGGGGGGGGGGGGGGGGGGAGGAGTCGTGGGGTTTGCTGTCTGGGGGCTCCTTCTGGAGGTTTTCCCCCAAATTTGCCCAAAACCAGGACAAATAAATTGGCGCCCAACTCGAGGCTTGAGAAAGTGGGAAAAAACCCTGTTCCAATAATAATTTGGTTCAAATTCTTTTGTGTTGGTATAGAGCAGTTATTGGCTATGTTGTTGGAATTCATGTCTTTTGGGGTGGAGACCTGCATGGGTTTTTGGTCCCTAGGGTTTTTTGAGGTCTTAATACCTCTCTGGCCCTGGGTTTATTTGCTTATCCAGAAATAGCTCTGGTATTGTCCCTAATACATAGTTTCTGTAGCAGAGGGGCATTGACCAAAATATCCATCGGGCTGGGCTTGGTTTTAATGGCCTGCAGGAGATTTATAAAGGTGCTGGAGTCTGTTCCAGGAATGTATGGTTCTTGGTTGTGGTTGTGTACTCAGTTTGTTAGAGGAGAAGCAGGGGATGAGGCTTTTCAGCCTTTGTTCTCCTTCTTCTCCTCTGAATTTGTTACATCCTTATTAGAGAATGTTCAGTTCCCCCTGAGTGTTAAAGAGACCATCTTTCTGGTGTTTAATATAGTAAGCTTTCTCTATACAGTCTGCAGTTTCTCTAGAATGAGAGCTGAGATTTCTAGAGGGGCTGAGACCCCTGACCCCAGAGTAGAGCCAGGCGTGAGGAATCCTGAATGGTGTGGGAAATGGGAGGATATGGGCCAAATCTTAAAGGAATTTTCTGACCCTACACCCTGGGATTTTCCATGTGAACAAATTCAGAACCCAGCTGAGGTGGCAAAGTACCTGAAAGAGAAGTGCCATGGTAATTCTAAGGAGAAGAAGATCATTGCAGTGAGCTGGGCCCTGGCATATGCTTACCGTACCCTGCTAGATACTGTAGGGCAGCAGACAGAGGAAGGGGGACAGGCAGATAAATCAGCCACTATCCCAGTCACTCAGGCTGCAGCCAACACCCCAGGCTCGAGGCCAACAACTACACCAGACAGTGAGCCTAAGCCAGCAGCTAAACCTGTCAGTAAGCCTCAACCAATGGCTGTTGCTACCAGCACGAGAAGTGGAAAGTGCACAGACAAGACTGATCGACCAGTGGATGATGATGATGATGATGATGATGATGCAGGAGAAGGACCCTCGACGCCTCCTGACATAAAACCAGGAGTCAAAGCAACTGGTAAAAGATCAGAGGCCAATATTGAGTCTTTTTCCCTAAAGGACCTCCGTGGCCTAAGAAAGGATTACACCCGACGACCTGATGAGTCTATAATTAGTTGGTTGGTCCGTCTTTGGGATGCTGCAGGCGAGGCTACAATTCTGGATGGCACTGAAGCCAGGCATTTGGGATCCCTGTCACATGATCCTGTCATCGACCAAGGAATGATGAGGGGGCCTAACCCTCACAGCCTCTGGGCACGGGTCCTGGACAGTGTAGCACAAAGATACCTGTGTGCAGACGATCTTTATATGCAGCAGACCCAGTGGAAGACGATAGAACAAGGGATCCAACGCCTGAGAGAAATGGCAGTGGCAGAGATTATCTTCTCAGATGACATAACAACTAGGAATCCGGACTTGGTACCGTGTACATCTGTGATGTGGCGAAAACTTGTACGACTTGGGCCCCATGAATACGCTTCTGCTTTAGCAATAATGAAGCGGGACGAGAGGGATGAGACCGTGCTTGATATGGCAAAGAAGCTCCGAGCATATGCAGATGCTGTGCATGGCCCAACACATGCCAGAATTGCAGCTGTGGAAACACGTCTGCAGAAATTAGAAGACAAGATAGAGGAAAATCATAAAAGACTCAGGGAGGAGATTAAAGAGGACCTTCTCCAAATCTCAGCAGTACAAATTAGAGGCCCTGGTATCCAACGCAGACGTTCCCCTGATGGGGAGAGGAGGTACACCCCACGAGCTGAGCTGTGGTTCTTCCTACGTGATTGCGGAGAAAACATGAGGAGATGGGATGGAAAATCTACTGCTGCTCTGGCACAACGGGTGCGTGAATTGAAGGAAGGCAAGACCCAAAGAGGAAGTTCCACCAAAAGGAGAGCAGCTCCAGTTGCCCGTAGCCAAGCTGCCAAGTATGATGATGATGATGATATGTCTGATCCCCTTGAAGGAACCTCTAAGACATATGCCCAAGGAAAGAAGGATAAACAGGCTTAGAGGGGCCCTGCCTCTAGCCAGGGAGAGGCGAGGGAAAATCGTGTCTTCTGGACTGTGTGGATTCGTTGGCCTGGCACATCGGAACCACAAAAGTATAAAGCTTTGGTTGATACTGGTGCCCAATGCACATTAGTCCCATCAAGATATGTGGGGGCAGAATCTGTTTCTATTGCTGGTGTGACAGGTGGATCACAGGACTTTACCTTGGTGGAAGCTGATGTGAGCTTGACTGGACATGAATGGAAAAAACATCCTATTGTGACTGGCCCAGAGGCCCCATGCATTTTGGGCATAGATTACCTCCGAAGGGGGTATTTTAAAGATCCAAAAGGATTCAGGTGGGCATTTGGGATAGCAGCTGTGGTGACAGAGGGCATCCAGCAATTGAACACCTTGTCTGGACTGTCTGAGAATCCAAGTACTGTAGGACTTCTGAAAGGAGAAGAGCAAAAGGTACCAATTGCCACTTCCATAGTGCATCGCCAACAATACAGAACAACTCGAGATGCTGTGGTTCCCATCCATAAAATGATCCGTGAGCTGGAGAGCGAAGGGGTGGTCAGCAAAACCCACTCACCCTTCAACAGCCCCATCTGGCCTGTGCGTAAATCTGAAGGAGAATGGAGATTGACCGTAGACTATCGTGCATTGAATGAAGTGACTCCACCACTGAGCGCTGCCGTGCCGGACATGCTGGAACTGCAGTACGAGCTGGAGTCCAAGGCAGCAAAGTGGTACGCCACTATCGATATCGCCAATGCATTTTTCTCCATTCCTCTGGCAGCAGAGTGCAGGCCTCAGTTCGCTTTCACATGGAGGGGAGTGCAGTACACCTGGAATCGACTGCCCCAGGGGTGGAAGCACAGTCCTACTATCTGCCATGGACTGATCCAGACTACACTAGAAAAAGGTGAGGCTCCAGAACATTTACAATATATTGATGATATCATTGTGTGGGGGAACACAGCAGCAGAAGTGTTCAAGAAAGGAGAGAGAATCATCCAAATCCTCCTGGAAGCCGGCTTCGCCATCAAGAAGAGTAAAGTTAAGGGACCTGCTCGAGAGATCCAGTTCCTGGGAGTGAAGTGGCAAGATGGACGGCGTCAGATTCCTACTGATGTCATCAACAAAATCACAGCTATGTCCCCACCAACCAACAAGAAGGAGACACAAGCTTTCTTAGGCGCCATAGGTTTTTGGAGGATGCACATTCCTGAGTACAGTCAGATTGTGAGCCCTCTTTACCTGGTCACCCGCAAGAAGAACGATTTCCATTGGGGCCCTGAGCAGCAACAAGCTTTTGCCCAGATAAAGCAGGAAATTGCTCATGCAGTAGCCCTTGGCCCAGTCAGGACGGGACCAGATGTGAAGAACGTGCTCTACTCTGCAGCCGGGAACCATGGTCTGTCCTGGAGCCTGTGGCAGAAGGTGCCTGGTGAGACTCGAGGCCGACCATTAGGATTTTGGAGTCGGAGCTACAGAGGGTCTGAAGCTAACTACACCCCAACAGAGAAGGAGATCTTGGCTGCCTACGAAGGGGTCCAAGCAGCCTCAGAGGTGGTTGGCACAGAAGCACAACTCCTCCTGGCACCCCGACTGCCAGTGCTGGGGTGGATGTTCAGAGGAAAGGTTCCCTCAACCCACCATGCCACCAGTGCTACATGGAGCAAGTGGATTGCCCTCATTACACAGCGCACCCGGATTGGAAAACTGAATCGCCCTGGGATTTTGGAAGTAATTACAAATTGGCCTGAAGGTGAAAGTTTTGGTGTCACAGATGAGGAACAAGAACCAGTGACACGGGCTGAAGAAGCTCCACCATATAACCAACTGCCAGCAGAGGAAACACACTATGCTCTATTCACCGACGGTTCCTGTCGCATTGTGGGGATGAATCGGAGGTGGAAAGCAGCCGTATGGAGCCCCACGCGACGGGTAGCAGAGGCCACTGAAGGAGAGGGTGGATCCAGTCAACTTGCTGAACTCAAAGCGGTTCAACTGGCCTTAGACATTGCAGAAAGAGAGAAGTGGCCAAAGCTTTATCTCTACACTGATTCATGGATGGTAGCCAATGCTCTGTGGGGATGGTTGGAGAGATGGAAAGAGGCTAACTGGCAGCGTAGAGGAAAATCAATTTGGGCTGCCGAAGAGTGGAAAGATATCGCTACCCGGTTAGAGAAATTACCTGTGAAGGTTTGCCATGTAGATGCCCATATTCCCAGAAGTAGGGCTAATGAAGAGCAGAAAAACAATCAGCAGGTAGATCAGGCTGCAAAGATAGGGGTGTCGAAGATAGACCTTGATTGGGAACACAAGGGAGAGTTGTTCCTGGCTCGATGGGCCCATGATGCCTCAGGTCATCAGGGCAGAGATGCCACATATAAGTGGGCACGAGACCGAGGGGTGGATCTAACCATGGACAGTATTTCTCAAGTTATCCATGACTGTGAGACGTGCGCTGCCATCAAGCAAGCCAAGTGGGTGAAGCCCCTCTGGTATGGGGGGCGGTGGTCCAAGCACAAGTATGGAGAGGCCTGGCAGATTGACTACATCACACTGCCTCAAACCCGCCAGGGCAAGCGCTATGTACTGACCATGGTGGAAGCCACCACTGGATGGTTGGAGACCTACCCTGTGTCTCACGCTACAGCCCGTAACACCATCCTGGGCCTGGAAAAGCAGGTCCTTTGGAGGCATGGCACCCCTGAGAGGATTGAGTCAGACAATGGGACTCATTTCAAGAATAGCCTTATCAACACTTGGGCTAGGGAACATGGCATTGAGTGGGTGTACCATATCCCCTACCATGCACCAGCTGCAGGGAAGGTGGAAAGGTACAATGGACTGTTAAAAACCACCTTGAGAGCATTGGGTGGGGGATCATTCAAAAACTGGGAGCAGCATTTAGCAAAGGCCACTTGGTTAGTTAACACCCAGGGTTCCACCAACCGAGCGGGCCCTGCCCAGTCTGAGTCCCTGAATATTGTAGATGGAGACAAAGTCCCAGTGGCACATATCAGAGGTTTGTTAGGGAAGGCAGTTTGGATCAATTCTGCCCCGAGTACAGACAAACCCATTCGTGGGATTGTCTTTGCTCAAGGACCAGGTTGTACATGGTGGGTAATGCAGAGAGATGGAACAACACGATGTGTGCCTCAGGGAGATCTGATTGTGGGGTGAGGCAGCATGAGACAGAAGGAAATATGTAAGTGTCAAAGGTCTGAGCAAGTGAGATAGAAGGAAATGTGTAAGTGTCGAAGGTTTGAGCAAGTGAGATGGAAGAAAATGTGTCCGAATAAGTGAAAGATGGAAATTTCTACTTGCTGAAGTTTTTACATGCTGTTTAGTATGTTCACGATATGGAGATAAGGGGTGGAATGTCCTAGGGTGATGTTATGGTGTTTCTATCTCCAATCGTGTGTCCTGATTATGTTTGGTATTATGTCCTGTGCTTCCAGGACTGAGTCTGAGAGTGAAGCTTTGTTTTGTCTTGTTATCAGCCGGCTCACCTCCCCCATGGTCTATGTTTAGGAGAGGTTTTAGCTCGGCTTGCTTGCTTGCTTGCTTGCTTGCTTGCCTGCTTGCTCGCTTCTGCCTTTTTCTTTCCTTCGCTTTGCCCTTGCTTTCTGCTTATTAGTTAGTTCAGCTAGGCAGTCCAACTTTTTCCCTGGACTGTTTTCTCTTCCACCCCGTCCCCTCCCTCTCCTGGATACCATCTGAACGGACGGGGACCTGGGAACCCCAAGAAGCACCGGGAGGCTACACTTTGTCACCGGCAGCAGTCATCCCCAGCGCCAGAGACTGATAACTGAGCGACCACTCGCCAGAGAGACTGAGTTTGTCATCCCTTCAGAACAGTGAAAGAGTTTTTTTGTCAGCTGGTGTTGTCTTTTTTCCCTGTGCTGGGGAGTGTCTTGCTTGTTAAATAAACAGGTTTTTTCTCCCACTCTTCTCCGAGGAAATTCTTCCCGAACCCGGTGGGGTGGGGGGGGAGGAGTCGTGGGGTTTGCTGTCTGGGGGCTCCTTCCGGAGGTTTTCCCCCAAATTTGCCCAAAACCAGGACACCCTGAATGGAGGGACACCAAGTGACCAGCCCAGCAAGCCATGTTTGGTGTGTACTGAGGAGATTTCAGCAGTGTATTGTGTGTGTGGGGGGAGATGAACCCGAGTGAGCACAAACACCATCATCAGCACATGGAGTGGGGGGGGCACAGTTCTGGTGGCACAAACAGTGCCTTGAGGCCACTACACTCTGGGAAAACACCTGAATTCATTACTGAGTGTTGGTTAGAACTGCATAGAGAGAAACATTCTGGCAGGGAAGTTCCAGGAAAAAATGCTCAGGACAGCCATGGACTGCACAGAGAGACCATTGGAGTTCCCTGCTCTGTGGGGAGAAATCAGAGCTGTCTCCCTTCTGAACTATCCAAGGACCTGGACAGGGCTGTGATATGTTCTGGGCACTGAACTGGAACTGAGGGATGTAGAAAAGGCCTTTGGAGTCGGGGATGTTGACAAGGCTGGGCAGTGTCATTGTGGGACCTCTCTCAAACCCCTTGGAAAGGGCGGAGCCATCCCAGAGGGTCCTGGGCACTTGGGAAGGGCAGACATGGAACCAGACTGCAAGCAGGGCAGGGAGGGGCACTGGGACAGTCACAGACTGGTCAGGCTCAGCAGGGAAGGGCAGGTGGCAAATCCTCCTGCAGCCATTCCAGGCACTGGCAGCATGAGGCAGGGATTGCAGAACCCCCGTGGGAGGGAAAAGAAGGGGATGTTGTGTGCCCAGACTTCAGCCAGGCCTGGGACATGGTCTGCTGTGCTCCCCTCAGAGCCAGATTGGAGAGAGCTGTTCTGCAGGAGAGGAACATGGGGTGGGTGAGGATTTGGCTGAACAATCAGGGTCAAATGTCATCCATGGCACAGAGTCCTCTTGGCAGCCACTCCCTGGTGACCTCCCTGAGTGACCAGTCCTTGACCACCAGTGTGGAACATTTCTATTATCTCTACAATGGCATAAAATGCACTTTCAATTCCTTTGTGGATGCTTCCAAATTGCAGGGAGTCTGTGACCAAACTCATCTAGTTAATGGTGACTGCAAAATGTAATTGGGCAAAATGACTGAGTTGGGTAAATTTCCCTTGCCATCAGGGGCCAATCAAGCAACAAGAAAAGGTAGAACTTATGTCTCAGTTAAAATGTAGTTCAATATTGAGAAATCAAACCCAACCAAAAAAAAGAAACAAAGCAAGACCCAGCCACAACAACAAAAAATCCCATGAACCAAGCAACCACAAAAAGCAAAGGCCATACACAGAAGCAAAGCACATCCACAGGAAATCTCCTAGCAGCAGAAAATATTTAACCATGCTGTGGCAGGAGTGGATTCTGTATGTGTAGCTGCTCTTTTGAATAAAAGTCTTAAAAACTGCATCACTTCCCTACGCCCCTTGCCCCCCACTTCTCTCAGTTTATTGCTGATCATGGTGTGACTTGGAATGAAACATCCCTTGGGTCATTCCAGCCCAGCTGTCCCATCCCTATTCCCTCAGGAACACTTGACCTCCCCAAGCCCATGGGTTGGAGGGGCTTGCAGACTCGCCTCATGTGGGGCGAGCACTGTGACAAGGACAGGAGAACAGAACAACATTTACTCTTGTCAAGGACAGTAGAACAGAACAGAACAGCCTTGGAGAAACAGATAAAGGATGTAGCTGAGACAAACAGAAGTCACACAAAATGCAAGGAGGATGCCAGCTCAGCTCTGCAAGGCTGACAAAACAGAAGTTATACAAAACAAGAATATTGCCCTTACTCAAAAGTGGGGATAGAGGAACAGCCACCTAAAAAGGACACTGAAGGATATTGAAGACAGACCCCAAAGAACCATATAAAGACTTTCAATAAGGGGTGCAACTATGTCAAATAAAGTCGAAGGAAGTGGGAAAGCTAATAAATCACATAATCAATGTGTCTGATAAAAACTCTGTTCATTCAATGTTCATTCGATGCTCTGGGCACTAAGATGGAGCAAGGATTGCCCAAGTGACCACCATGCTGTAATAAAGAATACCTGTTTTCAAATACTCAAAATTGTGTTCAAATTTTCTATCCTGTGGATTTCAACATCAGTGCTGTCCTTGACTCCATTATGGCTCTTGCACAGTTTCACAATGGCCCCTTGGTTCCATGAGGCCCTGCTATATAACAGTGGACCCTTGGTTCCATTTGGGTCTGCGCTGTCAAAATGGCCTCCTTGGTTCTGCACTGCCACAATGCTCTCTGTGGTTCCATGAGGCCTTGGTGTGTCACAGCAGCCCCTTGGTTCCATGAACTCCCATAGTGTCACCATGGTCTCTTGGATCTGCAGTATCACAATGGACAATTGGTTAAAGCAGCCCTGCAGTGTCACAATGAATATTTGGTTCCATGGGTCCCCACAGTGTCACCATGGATGGCCCCTTGGTTCCACAAAGCCTCACTGTATAACAATGGCCCATCAGTTCCATGAGGTTTTGTTCTGTCAACAATGGCCTCCTTGGTTCTGCCATGTGAAAATGGCTGCTTGGTTCCATGAGGTTCCTCAGTGTCACAGTGGTCTCCTTGGTTCCATAAGGCCCTGCAGTGTCACAGTGTCCCAACGTTTCCATGAGCTTCTGTCCCATCAGCCATGTCCTTTGCTACAGTGAGGCCCCACAGTGTCACACTGGTCCCTTGGTTCCATGAGGTTCTGTGGTATCACCATGGTCTCCCTGGATCTGCAGTATCACTATGGACCATTGGTTCCATGTGGCCCTGCTGTGTCACAGTGGCTCCTTGGTTCCATGAAGTGTCACTGTATAACAATGGAATCTTGGTCCCATGAGGTTCTGTAGTGTCACAATGGTCTCCTTGGTTCTGGATTCTAACAATGGACTCTTGGTTCCACGAGGTTCTGTACTGTCACAATGGTCTCTATGATTCCACAAGGCCTTGCTGTGTCACAATGGATCCTTGGTTCCATGAGCTTCCATGGTGTCACCATGGTCTCCTGGCATCTGCATTGTCACAATGGACAATTGATTCCATGGGACCCTGCTGTGTCACAATAAACCCTTAGTTCCATGAGGTTCTGGAGTGTCACAATGGTCTCCCAGGTTCAACGAGGTCCTGGAGTGTCACAATGGCTGCTTGGTTCCATGAGCTTCCATAGTACCAACAATGATCTCCTTGTTTCTGCAGTGTCATAGTGGACCCTTGGTTCCAGAAGGTTCCTAAATGTCACTGGTCTCTAATGCTGGCCAGGGGTTTTACACATAGAAGCACAAACAGGATGGGACTGCTGTGAAATGTGTCTCGAGCTGCATTATTATTATTTTTTCCTCCCAAGCATCAGTCTCACTACAAGGTTAGGACAGTGGGAAGATGCCAACAGCTCATGTCCTCAGCAACAGCCAGAGAACGTGATGTTACAACGCAGTTTGAAAGGTTTTTGACCAATCACAAAAGCAAAAACATATTGACAGTAGTTCTATCCAACCACTATAAGTACACATATACCTTTGGTTAAAGCAATGCTTGCTTATTTCAAATACAATACCTACTTGTAAGCCTTAAAATACAATGCACAGAGCTCCATTATTAAACTTAGACCATCCTAATATCTTGCTAGATATACTTTTCTGCAGCTTAGAGAGTTATTCTCTCCATGTGTTAATACACAAACCATTGTTCTATTTGTCATTGCTTTCTATATTTCATATAATTTTTCTGCTGATATGCCTTATGCTTTCCACTTAGCTCTAATTGCAGTTGGCTGTCTCTGAGGCCTGCTTTTTCCAGCTTTCCCAAAACCCTCTGATTTTTAAGGGTTCCCACAGTCTCCTTCATTCCATGTGGCCCTGCTGTGTCACCAGGGCCCCTTGGTTCCATGAGTTCCTGTGCTGTCAACAATGGTTCCTTTGTTTCAATGAGGGGCTGCAATGTCACACTGGACCCTGGGTTCCATGGAGCTCTTCAGTGTCACAGTGGCCCCTTGGATCCATGAGGTCCCACAGTGTCACCATGGTCTCCTTGGATCTGCATTGTCACCATGGAACATTGGTTCCATGTGGCCCCTCTGTGTCACAATGGTCTCCTTGATTCCATAATTCCCCTCAGTGTCACAATGGAGCCTTGTTTCTGTCAGGCTCGGAGCTGTCACAATTGTCTCCTTGGTTCCATGACTGCCCTCTGTGTCGCAAAGGGTCTCCTTGATTCCATGAGGATACAAAAGCTTTGCATAAACATTGAGCAACATCTGCTTAACACACCTGGGAACATCTGTCTGCATTCAAAAGAGGGGTTAAAGGTGAGGGTGGCACCAGCAGCTTCCATCTGCAACACAGATCCAGGGAAAGGACAGAGAATTCAGCTAAAAGATGCAGATAATTCTGCTTACAGAGATCATTGCTGGTCACACTGTTCCTCGTAGGAAGGTGACATCATTCCAGACAGCCTGCACTGAGCATGTGGTTCCTCAGTGGGGTTTGTTGTTTAGGAAACCTGCTCAGGTTTTTCCATTCTTTCCTCACAAACAGGAAAATTTCTCCTGGGCCTGTGTGCAGGCAGAGCCCTGAGGAGAGCAGGTGGGACATGGTGCAATGGGCTGGGACAGCCAGCTGCAGAGCTCAGGGGACAAGGTTCTGCTGCAGGGCACAGTCAGTCCCAGGTGGGCGATGTCAGACATGGTGAGGCTGGGGGTGAGGAGCAGGTTGTCCAAACAGGGTCAGCCTGCAAGGGGCTCATTCTTCTGCATGCCCAGACCTCCTAAGGAAACATTCAGCATCAAGATCACTTGGGAAATGCTTCAGTCATCTCTTCTCTAAAATGGAAAATGGAAAACTATTCATGTGATTAAAAACCACAAAAGTCGTGAGATGCACATCAAATCCTTCCTCCTTAACAAAACTCCAAATGGACTCCAAGCAGCTGCACAACCCCTGATAACTTGAAGACAACTGGAAGAAGACAAGGTGCTCCTGAAAACTTTGTGTATTTTAATCAGCCCCACGGTGGATTTGGGGCTTAGTCCAGGACCCTCAGGCACTGAGAGAAGGTTGAAGAAGGTGCTCAAGGAGTCAGAAGCAAAACTCCAAGTCCCTTGGAGCATCAGTGGCCCCACTGAGGGCAGGGAGTGCCAAAGGCTCCCCAGGGACTGGTGAGAGCAGATCCTTGAGGGCAGGATTGCAGGAGCCCGAGGCTGTGAGCAGGGAACTGCAATGCTGAGCAAGGCCTGGGCTGGCTGGAGGAAGCAGAAAGGCCAAGGCCTGAGCCCAGGCCTGGCCCAGCAGGGCCTGTCCCTCACGGGTGGCTCGGGGCTGTTGCTGGGGCAGTGGGATGGCAGGGGCAGCAAGGACAAATGTCACCAAGCTGTGTGACACTCCAGATGCTCATGGAACCAAGGGCCAGTGTGACACAGCTGGGGCTGATGGAAACAAGAGGCCATGGTGAGTCAGAACACTGCAATGTTGGAGGTGACCAAAAAGTTCCTTTACTTGAATTTGGGGCACAGGAGAAACAGCAACCTTATATTCTCAAGAGGTCAAAGTGACAGTAAATTTTACTGGTAAGGTATAGAAAATCAAGGAAGTTTAGAAGAGGATTTAATATAGCATCCAATTTAACATAAAACACTTACCATAGCAGGAATTTCATTATTGTAGCACATTTAACCTAGAAATCTTTAAACACTTTCATTGTTAACTACCCAAAACTGTTCTATATAAAGAGCATTAGAAGGAGAGGAAAGAGAGAGAGGCAGAAAGACAGAAACTCTGAAGATAGACACACACATGGCTCCCAACCCCTGGGGTTCCAGTGTGGGTGAGACACAGACCCCAGGAGAAGGCAGGGTATGGACCATGGGCTGAGCGCCTGCTCCGTGTTTTAAGCCCCTGGGCCTTCGTGGGCCTCCCCCAGGTGGGACTTGTGATTGCTGGGGCAATCAGAGCCTGGGTCAGCACCACCCCACTGTGTGACTGATTGACAGCTCATCCCCAGGTGTCTGGGACATTGATCTCATCCAGCCTCTGACAGCGACCATGGGGACACTGTGGAACCTCATGGAACCAAAGAGACCATTGTGACACTCTGGTGAGTCACAATGGAATCAGGGGGACCTTTGTGAAACTCAGGACCCCTATGGAACCAAGGGTCAAGGATGAAGCTGTGGGGCCCGTAGAACCAAGGAGCCATTGTGACACTGAAACGGGGAATTCAAATGAAAATTAGAGTTAAGGGTAAAATACAGGAGGATGCTTTAACTAGAAGAAGGCTGACATCATTCTATGAGTACTTAAAATTCTCTGTCTTTGCAAGAATAGGAGGACAGAGCAAGGCTGCAAAAAGATAGAGGGGTAAGAATTCACAAACAGGATGGAAGAGCAAGGCCCTTCCAGATAAGAGAGTTTCCTTAGATTCCTGAGCCAGCAAAATCTGGTATTAAGATAGAAAGTGACCAAAGATTCATGCATAGAGAAGCTGAGGTGAAAAGTTCAACTGAGAGGAAGACTGTTTACTTCATCCCAAGGACCCCCAGATGACCAGCAGAGTGACCAACATGGAACAGTGTGCAGTGGCAAAGAGGTGTTGAGCTAATTTTAATATGAAGCAGGGACAGATGGGGTTAGGAAATGAATATGTATTAGGTTTATTGTGTATTCCTAGTTTGTAGAGAATAAAAAGAGAGGCTCAGGTTGCTGAAGGTGTGCATGTTTTTGGAGGAGCTATCCCCCATGCACCTTACTGCTGAGTAAAATACACACCTATAACTTTGTGGGTTATAAAGATTTTCTGCCTGTCAATTTGGGTGACCCTGCTGCCCCCCTGAGATTTTGGGTGCCTCCTTTGCTCTCCCCAGAGCTGGAGCTTGTGCAGAACACCGTCTTCACTGACCCCACAGACCAAGGTGCCTGGGTGTACCTGCACTGCATCCTCTCCCAAGGTAACTCAGGGCTCCCTCCCACCCCTGGGGCCCTCACCTGGAGTTTTGGGGCACGCCCTGAATGTTGGGGTGCCCCCCGACAGCCCTGCCCCACAGAGGGTCATCTGTGTCCATGCTGACCGGGAGGATCAAGGATGACCATCATTTTCTCCCGGCCTGTCAAGGTGAGTTGGGACACTTGGGTGCCCCAAACATAACCCGGATATCCCCAAAAATCAGCTGGGTACACCTGGGTACCCCTGAAAATCACCTGGTTACCACCAAAAATCACCTGGATGCACCTGGATCCTCCCAAAAATCACCTGACTACCCCCACATATCACCTGGATACATATGGATACCCCCAAAAATCAGCTGGGTACACCTGGGTATCCCTGAAAATCACCTGGTTACCCTTCAGAATCACCTGGATACATCTGGGTACTCCCAAAATCACCTGGGTATCAACAAAAAATGACCTGAACACGCCTGGATCACCCCAAAAATCACTTGGATACACCTAGGTGCCTCTTGGACACCTTGATCACCCAAAACCCCTGCCCCCCCCCCAAACTGGTGTCCCTAAGTCATCATTGCCCTAACAAGGTAGACCTGGTGCCCTTAAATCCACATTGACTCTACAGGGTAGATTTTGTCCATAAATTCTGATTGACTTCAATAGGGTAGACCTGGTATCCTGTTTATCCCTACTCATCTTTACTAATCACTTCTCATGGTCCTAGTTAAGCCTCAGTGTTCCCAGTACCCCATTGCCTCCCCCTTAGCCACTGTCAGTGCTCCCAGTTTAACCAGCAACCCCTGCCAATCAAGCCCTGTTAATGGCTAGACCTGGTATCCCTCAATCCCCTTTGACTTCAAAGTGCAGACCTTATGTCCCAAAATCTTTGGTGTTAAAAATCCCAATTTCGGGCTCGGAATTCCCAGATTTTGGGCTGAAAATGGAGATTTTTGGGCTTACCTGGGGGCACAGGTCCAGCACGAGCCTCAGATGTGGGATCAGGGATTTGGGATTGGCTTCCATGAATTCATCCAGGACTTCCAGAGCATCAGCAATGCAATCCTGGAACAGAAATTCCCAGAATTCAGCCCAAGATTTCCCCCAAACGTACACAAATTTTCCCCATTTTAACCCCAAATTTCTGCAAAATCTCCACTGACTATAATGGGTAGACCTGGTTTCCCTAAATCCTTATTGACTTCAATGTGGTAGACTTGATGTCCCTAAATCCCTATTAATTTTTAATAGATTATACCTGGTTTTCCTACATCCCCATTGATTTCGAGATGTAGACCTGATGTCCAAAAAATCCTCCTTGGGAGATTAATGTTACAAAAGATGGGACAACCAAGAGACAATAAAAAAGATGACTTATTGCTTTATTGCATCAGTCTCATAAAAGGCTGAGACATTAAAGGTATTAAATCCAACACCATAATATCAGAAGCCACCTCATTCTTAGTTACAATGACTTACGTTGGTTTTTTAGCCAACTAAATACTTCTATCAACTTTGCTAGTGTCTTTTTACACCAATCATTAATTGCTTTGCTTCCCATGGCTTTGCCACAATGTGTCATTTTTCAACCAATTATATAACACTTCACAAACCTACATTGATATATCTTAAGATTCTAACTAACGTTATAAAAGGTTCTATTGCTAAAATTTTACTGCTCTAATTCTCCAAGCCATCTCCAATGTCTGAGGTCAAACCTCATATCCATCTCAATCTCTGAGCCTGTATGCACAAGGCCCTGAGAGCTCTCTGTGCCTGCATTTCCCACACCACCTGTCATTTCTGCCTCCAATTTCCTGCTCACACTGGAACCTGGGGACACTTTCTCAGTCGTGGCCCTCATTGGGACGCATGAATGGCATCAGAAACTATGGAGTTAGATGCAGTTAATTCGGAACCTTTTCAACTCCAGTTATGGAGAAAGAGGAGAAAGAGCTTCTTAGAAATATCCATACCTATTTTGAAGTGCGTATTTTATTACTGTTCTGTTTAGAGCAGAGGTGATTGCAGCATTCTGTGATTGATATTGATCCAGCGTCTCTCCTCAGGCCTGGCCTGCTCACAGAAGCTGTGCCTTGAGGTCTGACCTAGTGTGGACAACCTTGCTCCACATTCCCCAACTCCATCCTGTCTGTCCTCACTCACCTGGGAACTGCTTTACTTGGAAAACTGGCTGCACACAGGCCAAAAGGAGTGTTCCCCCCCGCCCCTTTTTATTTTTTTCTGTTTTGAAGCAATCTACAACTCCTTAATGTCCCCATTGAAAACAGACACCTTCTATTAGTGTGTGCTAAAGCCAAGGTGCCACCAAGCAGCTTCCCCTTCCCCAAGGCAGAACCCTGCAAGGAATGTTTGAGTCCTTTGGATTCCTTGGTTCCCTGAGGCCTTGCAGTGTCACAAAGGCCCCTTGGTTCTGCACTGTCACAATGGAGATTTGGGTCCATGGTGTCCCACAGTGTCACAATGCTCTTTTGGGTTCCATGGGCCTTGATCTGTCACAATGGACTTTTGGCTCCTCGAGGTTCCATGCTCTCAACAATGGTCTCTGTAGTTCCAGAGTGTCACAATGGACTCTTGGTTCCAGGTGGCCCCACAGTGTCACCGTGGTCTCCTTGGTTCCACAAGGCCGTGCAGTGTCACAATGGCTCACAGGTTCCAGGTGGCCCCACAATGTCCCAGTGGACCCTTGGTCCCATGAGTTTCCCCAGTGTCACAATGGTTCCTTGGCTCCACGTGGCCCAGGTGTCTCACAATGGACTCTTGGTTCCGTGGGGCCCCGCAGTGTCACAGGGGTTTCCTTGGTTCTGTCGGGTCACACTGGACACTGCAGCGCCCCCTGCTGGCCGGGAGGACCTGGCACTGTGTGAGCACCTCCTGTTGGCCGACCCCTGCAACTGTGAGTGGCTTGTACTGGTTTGATCTGGTTTGTACTGGTTTGTGCTCGGATGGGGTGCTGGGGTGTTACTGGTTTGTACTGGGTTCCACTGGGAAAGGGAGCAGGGCTGTATGAGTGCCCCCTGCTGGCTGGGAGGACCTAGTGGCCGACTGTGCATTATACTGGGTTATACTGGTTTGTACTGGGATGGGGTTCAGGAGGTGACTGGATTGTAGTGGTTTGTACTGGGTTATACAGGGATATTCTGGATTTTACTGGGTCAGACTGGGGTGTACTGGATTATACTGGGAGGGGTCTTGGGGATGCCTGGCACTCCACTGGGAGTGACTTCAGGTTGTGCTGGCCTTACTGTTTTATGCTGGGAGCTGCCACCATGAGCTCAGGGTCTCAGAGGTGGCTCCCAGTGCTTACTGGTTTGTACTGGTGCCTTCCCAATATAAACTTGGGAGCCACAGGACCACACTAGGAGCTCCTAGACTACACTGGGAATGGGTTTGGGTGCATGAGGCCATACTGGTTTATACTGGGAACTGCTGCCATGAGCCTCGGGAGATCAGGAGTGCTTACTGGTTTATACTAGTGCCTTCCCAGTCCACACCTGGGAACACTGGTAGGCACTTGTGGCCAGGCAGGACCTCAAGGCCGAGCTGGCCTTCACCAGGGCCCTGCTGATCCTCAGCTTCTCCAAATTCTCAGCCTGGCAACACTGCCTGTGGTTTCTGATGCCCACCAGGAACTACGGCAAGGGCACTGCCCCCTGGAAGGCTGAATAAAGATGGGGGATTCCCCCAAAAAACTCCTCCAATTTTGCGAGATCCCCAAAATTTTCCAGCCCATCCCTCGCCTAAAGTGAGAGCTGGTGGGTTCTGTTGGGTTGAATGGGTAGACCTGGTGTTCCTAAATCCCTATTGACTTCAATGAGTAGATCTGGTTTCCCTAAATCCCCATTGACTTTAATGGGTACACCTGAACTCCTGGATACTTGGGTGCCCCCATCAAGATATTGGGATTTGCCCGTTGTCCTCCTGAGATTTTGGGGTGCCTCCTTTGCCCACCCCAGAGCTGGAGCAGCTGCAGAATACCATCTTCACCAACCCCATGCACCAAAGCACCTGGCTGTACCTGTGCTGCATCCTCTCCCGAGGTAACTCAGGGCTCCCTCCCACCCTTGATGTCCTCACCTGGACTTTTGGGTAGCCCCTGAATGTTGGGGTGTCCCCCAACAGCCCCAAAGCTGCCAGGGGTCATCTGTGTCCACGTCGACTGGGAGGACAGTGGCCATCATCTTCTCCTGGTCTGTCAGGGTGAGTCAGGCCACCTGGGTGCCCCAAAAATCACCTGGATACACCTGCGTACCCCTTGCACACCTGGATCACCAAAAACCCCTGGACCCTCCGAAAACTAGTGTCTCAAGCATCCTCATTGCTTTGACTGGGTAGACCTGGTGGCCCTAAACTTTATTACCTTTAAAGAGTAGACCTGCTGTCCCTAAATTCAATGGGTTAACTCTGGAGTCCTCTTTATCCCCGTTATCTCTATAAATCCCTCCCAGTTGTCCCACTTTTTTCAGTGGTCTTAGTAACCCCAGTGTCCCCCTCAGCCCTTCCCAGTGCTCCCAGTTTAAACAGCAATTCTTCCCAATCAAGCCCTCTCAATGGGTAGACCTGATGTCCCTAAACCCCTATTGACTTCACAGGGGTAGACCTGGTGTCCTTCAATCCCCTTTGACTTCAGTGGGCAGAGCTGATGTCCCAAAACTTTTGGCACTAAAAATCCCAATTTTGGGCTTGGAATTCCCAGCTTTCAGGCTGAAAATGGAAACTTTTGGGCTTACCTGGGGGCACAGCTCCAGCATGGACAGCAGGTGAAGGATCAAGGATTCAGGATTGGCCTCCAGGAATTCATCCAGGACATCCAGAGCATTGGCACTGTGATCCTGTAGTGGAAATTCCCAGAATTCAGCCCAAGATTTCCTCCAAATTTACTCAAATTTCCTTATATTAAGGCCAAATTTCCTCAAAATCCCATTGATTTTAATGGATAGACCAGGTGTCCCTAAATCAATATTGACTTTAATGGGATACACCTGGTGTCCATAAGACCCTATTGTTTTCATTAGTCATGTTTGATGTCAAAAGAATGTGTATTGGGAGATTGATATTGCAAGAGATGAGGCAACTGAGAGACGTTGTAAAAGATGGTTTATGGCCTCATGGTGTCAGTCTCATAGAAGGGTGAGACATTAAAGGTGTTACATCCAACACCATAATATCAGAAGCTGCCTCATTCTTAGTTACAATGCCTTATGTTAGTATTTTATCCAATCAAATACTTCTGTGAAGTTTGCCAGCATCCTTTTACACCAATCATTAATTGATTTCCTTCTCATGGCTTTACCTCAATTCATAATTTTTCAACCACTGCTATAACACTTCACAAACCTACACTGATAAACCTTAAACTTCTAATCAACTTTATAACAGGTTTTATTGCTTAGCTTTACAATCTTTTACTATCTACATAACATACAGCTTTGCTTACAGAATGCATATTTCTGTTTGCTTAAAACATATCTCTACTTAAACTACAAACTTATATTCTTGTTTTATATCAATTTTACTTTTAATGCTCTGATTCCCCAAGCCTTCTCCAAGGTCTTAGGTCAAACCTTGGATCCATCTCAATCTCTGAGCCTGTTTGCACAAGGCCCTGAGAGCTCTCTGTGCCTGCATTTCCCACACCACCTGTCATCTCTGCCTCCAATTTCCTGCTCACACTGGAACCTGGGGACACTTTCTCAGTCGTGGCCCTCAGTGGGACCCATGAACGGCATCAGAAACTTTGGATTTTAATTATGACTGATTTTTTGAGATGTTTCTTAGCAAACAGTGGTCCTGCCTTGATTTCCCTCTGGTCTGGTCCAGTTCATTTGGAAGCTTTTCAACTCCGCTTATGGAGAAATATATCAAAGACTTCTTAGAAATATCCATTCCCATATTCAATGTGCTATTTTATTACTGTGGTCTTTAGAGCAGAGGTGATTGCAGCATTCTGTGATTGATATTTGTGAGAAATGGATTTGTAAAGGATTCTCAAAGCCTGACTGAAAGCTCACACAGTCTTGTACATCTGGATGCAAACTCTGAGATAAGGTGTGCTGACTCAGAATGGCCCTGGAATAGAGAAGACATTGCTGAGAGAGAGATTGAACTAGAAACAAGTTTCAAACAATGGCCTTGCAAAAAGATCAGATATTTTGGAGAGCTAGAACTGTGAAAGATACATTGTGGCAAGAACATGTGTTGTAAAATAATAGGATATTGTTGTTAGAATTATTAGCACTATTGTGAGAAAACCTAATAGGCTGAAAAACATTTCTAAGGTTTTATAACGAAGAAGTAAGTTGGCTTCAGATAGAATGGCATTGAGTTTTACATCTCTGATGTTTCACCCTTCAAGGAGACTGATAACGGAAGAAAATAATTTAAAAGCCTCTCAGTTGCCCTGTCTCTGTAGAGCTGGGATTTCCCAACAGTGCTGAGTCCCTGAACGTCAGTCCCTGAGAGGGAGCTGAAGGAAAACTTCTCAAGAATTCAGAGGCAGATTCAAACTCCAAAATTTATTGAAGTTTTAATGGATTCCACTGAGGGATATGACTGAGAAAGTGTCCCCAGGTTCCAGTTAGAACAGAACACTGGAGGCAGTGATGACGGGGGGGACAAACAAGGGAAAGGTGTCTCTGATGCTGAGCAAACCTGGATGTGTTTCAGGAATGCAAAGGGCCAAGGGCTGAGCCCCAGCCCCTGGCAAGGCAGATCCTGTCCCTCCCTCATTGCTCAGGACTCTTCCCGGGCCACTGGGCTCTGGCCATGTGCAATGCCAAGGGCAGCACCATGGGGCGGCCCCTGCCAGGCTGCTGAGCAGGGACAAGGAGGCAATGAGGCCCCAGCACAGCAAGGCTCACTTGTCCCCTGCTGGCCTCAGGCCCAGGGCCAGCCTGCATGGCCCAAGTGCTGCAGGAGTTGGCTGTGTCAGGGCCTTTCAGCTGCTGCCCATCCCTGTGGCCTCTGCAGCCCAGGCTGTCCTACGGTGTCCATGCCCTGCGCCTCTGTCCCTGCAGGCTGTCGTCATCCCCCGGCTGCCCCACCTCGCTGGCCCCTTCCTTTGCTGACAGCTCTGCCTCCTGCCTGCCTCTGCCTGCACACACAAAGCCTTGGGCTGCTCCAGACTCCTTCTGGGGGATGTGCTGCACCACAGCCCTTTCATAGGAAGGAAATTTCTCCTGGTGTCCAGTCTGGGCCTCCCCAGCTGCCCTTGGCATTAATTCTTTCTTTCTCTGGCTGTTTTCCACTATGTCAAAAGGATCCACCATCTCTGAAACCACTGTTCAATCCCTCCCAGGGCACTCTTCTGCTGTCCTCAGTTTCCACTCCACTGAGCACAGAGCTTCTTTGTCCCTAGATAGTGGTCAATTGCTTGAGCCCAAGAGCCCTTGGACAAGAGGGATCGCTCTTTTCCATAGGAAGGAAACCACAGAACCCCAGGGTTTTGAAGGCAGATGAGAAGCACTCACCAGAGGACAAGGCAAGCCAGACCTGTCTGTCCTTACAGCTTCTGTCTGAAAACAACCTTTGGATATATGGGGAGTTTTGGAGGTGGAATTCCATTTCAGCCATGGGTTCCTGGACTAGAAAGACAGTTCTCCATAGGAAGGAAAGGGTAGAGTCCCAGTGTTTCAAAGGCTGATTAGACGCAGCCTCAAGGAGGCCAAGGCCAGCCAGACCTTTTGTCAGGGAGGAATCCTTGAACAGACAGAATTTGGGAGGCCAAATCCCACTTTTGTCTATGGACATCTGGATGAGAAGGACAATTCTTTTCCCTAGGAAGGATTGTAGGGAGCCCTGGTGTTTCAAAGGCAGACAAGAGCTGGCCCACAGGAAGCCAAGGGAACCTAGACAGTCCTGGCAGCTTTTGTCTGGGACCTATCCTTGGAATTTTGGAGGTGGATTCCCAATTTTGGCCATGGATGCCTGGACTTGAAAGATGTTTTTTCCATGGGAAGAAAAGCACAGGTCCCCAGTGTTTTGAAAGCAGATAAGAGGTGGCCCCCAAGAGGCCAAGGCCAGCCAGAGCTGTCTGTCCTGGCAGGTTTCATATGGGAATAATCCTTGGATAAAATCAAATTTGGAGGAGGTATCCCAATTTTGGCCATGAACCCCTGGAGGAGAAGGACAGCTCTTTCCCATAGGAAGGAAAGCACTGAACTCTAGTGTTTCAGGGGCTGATGAGAGATAGCCCCCAACATGGCAAGTCAGCTGGACCAGTCAGGCAGCCCTCAGGAGGCCCAGCCAACCAGACCTGTTCCATGTTCTTGTACCCTTGGGGCCCTGACATCACAACTGCCCCTTGGTGTTGTGTTCCGCTGCAGTGAGGGGCACAACAGCTTCCCTGGGCCCTGGAGTCTTGGACCTCAGGCAGCCATTAATGACCAACAGGAAAAGACGTAAACAGGATGGGTCTTGGTTTAGCAAAACCCGGGATCCTTTATTGAACCAGGGACCAAGACAAGAATGAGGGTAGAGTCATGGGTTTTATATGCCAGGGTACAGGTGGAGTTTAGGTTCAATTATGAGAGAAGCAGGGGACTGCAAAGGGGTGGGTCGAGGAGGACAATCAATGGGAAGAACTAAGGCGGGAACACTAAAATCAAATTTAAACCAATGAGGGTACAGGAAAAGAAGATCATTCTGGGGCCATTCCTTATCTGACAAAATGAGAGGAGTATCTTTTCCTGGGCTTGCAGGAGCATGCCCCACAGGACCTGAAGTACAGAATGGCCCCTTGATTCCATTGGGCCCCTCTGTTACATGAGTTCTTAGTTCTATGGAGCCCTGTAGTTTCACAATGGTCTCCTTGGTTCCATGGTGCCACACAGTGTCACAACAGCCCCATGATTCCATGAGGCTCTGTGATGTCACAATGGTTTCATTGGTTGCACGAGGCTCAGCAGTTCCACAATGGCCCTTGAAGTATAAAAATAGTGTCAGCGGGTTCCCCTGCTGGTTCACAATGGCCTCCTTTGTTCCATGATGCCTCACAGTGTAACAATGGTATCCTTGGTTCCACAGAGTCAGAATGGTCCTGTGGTCTCATGGAGCCTGTCACGATCCGCTATGAATACAGAGCGGGAGTCGTGATGGTTCTTTTGATCTTAAAGGTGCAAACAGGCAAAATGCAGGGGACAAAATCAGTTTATTCAACAGCAGAAAATCAGTTTATTCAACAACAGCAATGCATTTCATCAAATGCCAACAACTCAATTACGGTAAAGGGGAGAGGTATAGGAAACAAAGTATAGGGAGAGGGGAAGGAAAGAAAGGGATGGGAAAATAGCTACCAACAGACGAGACGGGCGTCCTCACGGGTCATCCGATAGACGAGTCTCCGTCCGTGGGGAGATCTCAGGGGTCTTCTCCAAGGGGTAGATGAGTCTTCATCAGTGGAGAGATCTCAAAGGGTCTTTCCCAGACGGTCGCTCTTTTATAGTCCTTCTCCATAGCGAGTGGCCTCTGGCCAAGAGGTGGGAAGATTTATGGACCATTGTGTGGTGCTGCAGGAGACAGGTACGGTCAAGCAGTCCTCAGTTGGTACAACACAGTCTCTGGTTGGTGCCATGGCAGCACAGTCCAGTGAACACAATACACCAGCACACAGTCATGAGCATCCACCTTGGCCAGGCCAGGAAACCACTGTTCAGAGTCAGCCTGGGTGGGGTCCTCGAGGTCTCCTTGTGACGGTCGGGAGGCAAAATTGAGGGGAACTTCGGACCCACCCTTACACACGTGGTGAGAATAACTCCCTAAGCTACAGAAAAGTATATCTAGCAAGATATTGGGAAGGTCTAAGTTTAATAATGGCGCCCTGTGCATTGTATTTTAAGGCTTACAAGTAGATACTGTATTTGAAATAAGCAAGCATTGTTTTAACCAAAGGTACATGTACTTATAGTGGTTGGATAGAACTACTGTCAATATGTTTTTGCTTTTGTGATTGGTCAAAAACCTTTCAAACTGTGTTGTAACATCAGGTTTTCTGGCTGTTGCTGAGGACATGAGCTGTTGGCATCTTCCATCTGTCCCAACCTTGTAATGAGACTGATGCTTGGGAGGAAAAAATAATAATAAAGCAGCTCAAGACACATTCCACAGCAGTCCAATCCCGTTTGTGGTTCTATGTGTAAAACCCCTGGCCTGCATTAGAGATCAGTGACATTTAGGAACCTTCTGGAACCAAGGGTCCACTATGACATTGCAGAAACAAGGAGATCATTGTTGGTACTATGGAAGCTCATGGAACCAAGCAGTCATTGTGACACTCCAGGACCTCGTTGAAGCAGGGAGACCATTGTGACACTCCAGAACCTCATGGCACTGAGGGTTTATTGTGACACAGCAGTGTCCTATGGAATCAATTGTCCATTGTGACAATGCAGATGCCAGGAGACCATGGTGACACCATGGAAGCTCACGGAACCAAGGATCCAGTGTGACACAGCAAGGCCTTGTTCAATCATAGAGAGCCTTGTGACAGTACAGAACCTCGTGGAACCAGGGGTCCATTGTTATACAGTGACACTTCATGAAACCAAGGAGCCACAGTGACACAGCAGGGCTCCATGGAACCAATGGTCCATAGTGATACTGCAGATCCAGGGAGTCCATGGTGATACCACAGAACCTCATGGAACCAAGGAACCAGTGTGACACTGTGGGGCCTCACTGGAGCAAAGGACATGGTTGATAGGACAGAAGCTCATGGAAACATTGGGACACTGTGACACTGCAGAGCCTCATGGAACCAAGGAGACCACTGTGACACTGAGGAACCTTCTGGAACCAAGCAGCCATTTTCACATGACAGAACCAAGGAGAGCATTGTTGACAGAACAAAACCTCATGAAACTGAGAGGCCATTGTTATACAGCGAGGCCTCGTGGAACCAAGGGGCCATGGTGACACTGTGGGGCCTCATGGAACCAAATATTCATTGTGACACTGCAGGGCTGCTTTAACCAATTGTCCATTGTGATACTGCAGATCCAAGGGACCGTGGTGATACTATGGCAGTTCATGGAACCAAGGGGCTGTTGTGACACACCAAGGCCTTGTGGAACCACGGAGAGCATTGTGGCAGTGCAGAACCAAGGAGGCCATTTTGACAGTACAGACCCAAATGGAACCAAGGGTCCACTGTTATCCAGCAGGGCCTCATGGAACCAAGGGGCCCTCGTGAAACTGTGCAAGGGGCATTATGGAGTCAAGGACTCCACTGATACTGAAACCCACAAGATAGAAACTTTTGAACACAATTTTGAGTATTTGAAAGCAGGTATTCTTAATTACAGCATAGTGGTCACTCAGGGGATCCTTCATGCATTCAAGTGCACTGAGCATCAAATGAACAGAGTTTCTATCACACACAACGATCATCTATTAATGAGTTATCCCCATTGCCTTTTCTTTATTTGATATAGTTGGACCCCTTATCAAAAATCTTTATGTGGTCTGTCTTCAACATCCAATGTCCTTTTTAGGTGACTGTTCCTCGATCCCTTCTTTTGAATGATGGCAATTTCAGAACTGACAGTGCCAGAGGCAGGGATGGGCACCAGGGTGGCACAGGTGACCTTTGGGCTTTGCAGGGCCCAGGCACAAGGGCTGTGCCAGAGGCAGGGCTGAGGTCACACTCTGTGGGCTGGGGCAGAGCCCAGCCAGAAATCCCCCCTGAGCCAGCAGCTCTGCAGTGGTGGCCACCAGGCCGGCTTGCCCAGGAGGCTTCTGGCCATGGCCTGCAGGGAGCTGCTGCTGCCAAGGTGCCTTTGGTGCCTCAGGCTCTGCCTGGCACAGGTCCCACCACGGCTCTCTGCTCTTGTGCCCAAGCCCTTCCCTGTGCTGGGGCTGGCCTGGGGCTTTTCCTGCAGCAGGACCTGGGCTGGCCATGGCACAGGAAAGGCAATTCCTGCTGGAGCAGGAGGCTCTGCCTGGAATGGGCTCAAACAACTCCAGCAAGGCCCTGTTTGCAAAGCCCCAGGGGGAAATGAAGAGGGAGAGTCACGCTGCTTTTGGGGTGAATAATGCCTGAAACCAGCCTGCCTCCTCCATCCCAAAGTTCAACATCCTGAGAGGGAGCTGGAGCTGTGGCAGAGCTGGTAAAATCCCCAGAGAAAGGAACAACGAAGTGACACCACTGAGAACTTGTGCAGAGCTGCTGAGCTGGCACAGCCTGGGCACATCTGACTGACAGGGTAGCACTTCAGACTAGAAAAGCCCCATCCCAAATTTTAGTGGCAGCATCTCCTGATATTTCCCTTCTTGGGTGGGTGCGGAGATTCCTCCCTGCAGTGGAGACACCCCTCGGGGTCACTGCTTGAGGCTGAGCTAAAGGACCCTGAGCCCAGGGTCGTTGGTCTGGGGGAGTGACACCCATCTCTACTTAGTTCTGCTTTGATACAATTGCTACAAGTGCTACAATTCCTAGAGCACTACATTAAAATAGATGTTACAGCTCCTGTACTGTGGAGAAAATAATTCTGATTAAGACCTTTATGTCTAATCATGATCATAATCAATCATATCTCTATGTATGTAAATACTTCTAGTTTGCCATTCTTAATGTTGAGGGACAAAGTTGTACAAAGGTTCAATTCCACCTGTATAATCCTTTACACATAAATCCTTGACAAAGTCTGGGGCTGGGATTGGATCCAGGCATTCCCAGGCTCCTCTCACAGAAGGAGTTTAGAAAGCCTGGGGGTCCTGGTTTGGGGGAGCTTGGGGGTGTAATTGGGGTGTTGGGGGTCCTTTCTGCACCCAACAGGAGCTTCTCTAATGAACTTTGTGTGAAGCTCCCACTGTGCCCATGACAGGAACCCCTGTGAGTGTGTGTGACATCCCAGCTCTTTGGCAGCCTGGGCACTCCTGGGGTGTCACCCTGGAACCCCTGTGAGTGTCTGTGACATCCCGGCTCTTTGGCAGCCTGGGCACTCCTGGGGTGTCACCCTGGATCCCCTGTGAGTGTCTGTGCCCTCACTGTTCTTTAGGAGCACAGGGATGTCCCCACTGCACTCCTGCCACTGCCTGTGACAAATTGGCTCCTTGGCAGGGCAGAGACACCTCTGTTGTCACTGTGGAGCCCTGTGACTGTCACCTCGTGAGCCTTAGGAAGATTAAGGAGCCCTGGGATGTCCCCATGGAGCCCCTGTGACTGAGTGTGACCAAACAGATCTTCAGGAGCCCAGAGACCCCTCAGATGTCCCCATGGAGCCCCTGTGCCTGCACGTGAGCTCACAGCTCTTGAGCAGCCTGGAAACCCCTGGAATCTGTTCATTCCTGCTCTGCTGAGGATGGATCCTCAGCAACTTGGAGGTTCCCTGATGGCTTTTAGTTCTCCAGAGACTTGTTCGTTCTTCAGCTCTTCAGTTCAGGAATTCTGTGACAAAGACTCATTAATATATCAAAACACTCTAACAAGACAAGCCTCTGGGAATATTTTCTTTTTAATGAACTAAATTCTTCTATGGTTAATTATACAGATTTCAGAAGTGTATTCAAAGAGAATATGCTATATATTTTTTTTTTAAATGAAGGGGTTTATTGTCCTATTTAGTTTTGTTTTCCTGTTTATAGATTGATATCAGCAATCTCCAGTTGATATTGATCCTGAGAACCTCCTAATGCAGACTGAATAGATATGAAAATCAGGACCCTTTATGGCTGACAATCAATCACACTCTGTCCCTACACCCACCCCACCATTTCCCCCATCCAACCCCTGGCACTCAGAGCAGCCTTGTGCAAATCTGAGCTCCCTCCCCTCCAGGCTGTGCCTGCAGCTTTCAGCTCCTTGGCACCAACTCCCACCTGCTTTCCTTGGAGAAGGAGCTGCCCCAGACACAGAGGGATGTTCATTTCTTGTCAGCAAACAAAACCAAAGGCAGGCACAGCTCCATAAAAAAACAGAATTCCAGCCCAAGGAGTGCTGGGCAATGGAGCCACATCCAGGGGTGTCCCCAGGGCTCAGGACTGGGGCCAGGGCAGTGAAATCTCTTTCTTGCTGATCTGGACGAGGGCATGGAGGGCATCCTGAGTCAGTGTCCAGGTGATGCCAAGCTGGGTGGGAGTGTGGCTGTGCTGCAGGGCAGGAAGCTCTGCAGAGGGATCTGGACAGGCTGGAGCCATGGGCCCAGGACAATTGGATGAGGTTCACCAAGGCCAAGGGCTGGCTCCTGTCCTGGGCTCACAACCACCCAAAATCCCTGGCTGTGCCCTGCCCCTGATCCCCACTGCCTCATCTGGTTTCTGTGCTTTGGGGGTCAGGAACTGGTAGGACTTGAGAGGCTGGGAAAGGTTTCTCTTCATTGCTAACATAAAAATGTAAACATCATAAAATTTAATAAACATTGAAACTTTTCCCTCAACAATGAGAGACATCCCAGCAGCATCTGAGAGGTCCACCATCCATACGGGATTTAACTACAGAGTTGATTTTAGGCACAGATGATGCTGTGATAGATATAAAAACAATCAAGGTGTTGTATCAGGATGCTCTGCTCGGAGTGGGGTTAAAAAAGCTTGAAAAAAATCTTCTACATGCAAAAGTTTCAAGGCTGATGGAGCAAGGGAATTCATGCTGTGTTTTGTGTTGTGGAAATACTGAAACCAGCCTGACTCATTTAAACTCCTGTCCTTGCTGGCATGAGGAGCCCCTCAGCCTTCCCTGCTCCAGGCTGGACAAGCCCAGCTCCCTCAGCCTCTCCTCACAGCCAAAGGGCTCCAGCCCCACCTTGGAGGCCCTTCCCTCACCCTGCTCCAGCTGCCAGACATCTTTCCTGCCCTGGGCAACCCAAACCAGGCCCCAGTGACCTGGATAATCCACATCCTTGATGTCCTGGTCACACAGCCCTGGCCCCTTGTCCCCGTGTCAGGCTCTGGGGTTGATTTGTGGAACATCCTTGGGGGAGGCTGTGGCTCCAGGTGGAGCAGGGGGATCCCGGGGGACAGGGGACCCTGCTGGGCATGAACAGCATTGGACTTGTCTGGGGAAACTGTGAGGGGGGGCTGGGGCAGAGTGACCAACCCAGTGACCTCACACAGCCCTGCTGGGATGTCACACAGCCCCTCCTGTGATGTCACAGCCTGCCCTGTGATGTCACACCTCTGTCCTGTGATGTCACAGCCTGCTCTGTGATGTCACAGAGACAGCCTATGATGTTGTAGCTGCTCAATGACCTCACATACCCCACTCTGTGATGTCACAGCCCACTCTGTGACCTCATGTTACCAGATGATAAACTGCCTACCCCAGCTGAGCTAACACAATTCCCATTCTCCAGAACCACTGGCCTCTGGAACCTGCACAATGCCCGTTGTGTGAGAAGGGGAACTGGAAGTTCCCCAGCCTCAGTGTCCTGCCAGCTCAGCCAGGCTGAACTGGAACATTGGGGTCCACGACCACCAGGGACCACCAGAGAGACCCCCAGGACAGAAGAACCCATAGGTAAAGGGGAGGGGAAATATGTTCATGATTTTGGGGAAATGATTATCATATGTGTGCTTAGTCCAGGACAATCACTGAATAAGTTTCCAGAGTACAGAATATAAAAGAAATTTCCAGTACTCAGCATGCACGGCTTTGGGAGGAGCTGTCCCCCTGTGTATCCAGCCACATAAAGAATGCTGCTTTTCAATGCTATATTGGTGTTTGGGAGTTTTTTTATTTTACTGAATTTTTGGTAACGCTCCCACCTCCCAGGAAAGCTCTGTCTCCTGCTGTTCATAAACAGAGAAGGGTTGGTGGGAGATGTGGTGGTCAGAGGCTGTTTGGGGAACAGTGACCATGAAATTATTGAGTTTTTAAATATTCTGTGAAAGAAGGAGGGGCATCAACAAAATTTCTACACTGCCCTTACAGAGAGCAGAATTCAGCCTATTCAGGATACAGATTTGGGGATAACTGACTGTTTTAAGGGAAACAGTCCTTAAAAACAAAGCTTTACAAGAAGGATGGAGACACTTCAAGAAAGAAATCATGAATGAGCAGGAGGAGCCTGTCCCAGTATGCCAGAAGTGAGCTAGAGAGGAAAATGACTGGCCAGGCTGGATATGGAGCATTTTCCAGGCACTAAGGGAGAAAAGAGAGTGCATCACCTTTGGACAGAGGTGCAGGCAACTGAGGAAGTGTTTAAGGATGTTGTTAGGTCATGCAGAAAGAAAATGAGAGAAGTGAAAACTCAATTAGGACATAACCTGGCCACTTCTGTGAAAAATAATAGAAAATATTTCTATAAAGAAGTTATTAGCAAACCGGCGGACAAGGAGAATCTCAGCTCTTTATTGGATGCTGTGGGGAATAGAGAAACTGAAGATGAGAAAACGGCTGAGCTACTTAACCCATTCTTTGCCTGAGTTTTTAACAATAGGACAAATTGTCCTCAGGACAAGAGTTCTCCTGAGCTGGTAGATGGGGACAGGGAGCAGAACAGACCCCTGTAATCCTGGAGGAAGCAGCTGGGGACATGCTGAGCCACTCAGATGCTCACAGGTGTCTCTGGGAACAGATGGGATCCATCCTAGGGGGATGAGGGAGCTGCTGGATGAGCTCCCCAAGCTGCTCTCCATCATTTCTCATCAGTGCTGGCTCAGCAGGGAGGTGCCAGAGGACTGGAGGTGCCAATGTGAGCCCATCCCCAAGAAGGGCTGGAAGGAGGATGTGGGGAAGTGCAGGCCTGTCAGCCTGACCTGGGTGCCTGGTGAGGTGATGGAACAGATCACCTTGAGTGCCATCACAGGGCACCTACAGGATGGCTGAGGGATCAGAGCCAGCCAGCGTGGATTTCAATATCTGCATTGATGATCTGGATGAGGGCATTGAGTGCAGCATCAGCAAATGTGCAGATGGCACCAAGCTGGGTGTGAGTGTGGATGTGCTGGAGGGTTGGAGAGCTCTGCAGAGGGACCTGGACAGGCTGGATCCAGGGCCCAAATTCAACAAGGTGAGGCTTAACAAGACCAAGTGCCAGATCCTTTGCTTTGGCCAGAACAACCCCTGCACTGCTACAGGCTGGGGACAGAGTGGCTGGTCTGTGGGGACACTGATGGACAGCAGGCTGGACATGAGCCAGCAGTGTGCCCAGGTGGCCAAGAAGGCCAATGGCACCTGGCCTGGATCAGGAATGGTGTGGCCAGCAGGAGCAGGGCAGTGATTCTTCCCCTGTGCTCAGCACTGGTTGGGCAGCACCTCGAGTGCTGTGTCCAGTTCTGGACCCCCAATTTAGGAAGGACATGGAGGGGCTGGATCCTGTCCAGAGCAGGGCAAGAAGGGTGGTGAGGGGTGTGGAGCACAAGTGCTGTGAGGAGTGGCTGAGGGAGCTGAGGATGTTTATCCTGGAGAAGAGGAGGCTCAGGGGAGACCTCATCACTCTACAACTCCCTGAATGGTGGTTGTAGTCAGGTTGGGGTTGGTCTCCTTCTCAAGGCAGCAACTGGCAGAATGAGAGGACACAGTCTTAAACTGCATCAGGGGAAATGTAGGTTGGATATTAGGAAAAAGCTTTTTACAGAAAGGGTGATAAAGTAGTGGAATGATCTACCTGGGGAGTTGGTGGAGACACCATCCCTGGATGTGTTTAAAAAAGCCTGGATATGGCACTCAGTGCCATGGTCTAGTTGAGGTGTTAGGGCATGAGATGGACTAGATGATCTTGAAGGTCTCTTCAGACCTAGGGATTCTGTGATTCTGTGAATCCTCTTTCAGCTGAATTCTCCGTCCTTGTCCTTTCCCTGGATCTCTGTTGCAAATGGAAGCTGCTGGTGCCATTCTCACCTTCAATCCCTCTTTTGAATGCAGACAGATGTTCCCAGGTGTGTTAAGCTGGTGTTGCTCAGCATTTATGCAAAGCTCTTGTATCCTAATGGAACCAAAGAGACCCTTGTGACACTGTGGAACCTCATGGTACCAAAAATCCATTGTGACATTGGGGCAGGAAGGTACCAAGGAGACCATTGAGATCCTGTGGATCCACGGAGACCGTGATGACACTGTGGAAACTGATTGAACCATGGGCATTGTGACACAGCAGGGCCTCATGGAACCAAGGAGTGAATTGTGACTCTACCAAACCTCATGGAACCAAGGGGCCTTTGTGACACTGAAGAACTTCACAGAACCAAGAGTCTGTTGTGACACAGGGTGCTCATGAAATCATGGCGAGCATTTTGAAACATCAAGACCTGCTAGAACCAAAGGGTCTTGTGGAGCCAAGGGGACCACAGTGACACCGTGGGGCTCCATGGAACCAAGGGGCCATGGTGACACTGTGGAGTCTCAGTGACAAAAGTTTTATTGTGACACTGCAGGACTGTATGGAATCATGGAGATCATTGTGACACTACACGGTGTCATGGAAACAAGGGGCCATTGTGACACTGTGGGGCCTCGTGGGACAAAGGGGCAGTTGTGGTACCATAGACATTTGGGCAACTGTGTCACCATGGAACTGAGGAGACCATTGTGACACTACAGGACCCCATGGAGCTCAGGATTCATGTAACAGTGCAGGACACATGGAACCGAGGGGACCTTGTGCCACTGTGGGGCCTCATGGAATTATAGAGACCTTTGTGACACTGCAGGGCTTCATGGAATGAAGGGGCTGTTGTGACACTATGTGCCCTCATGGAACCAAGGACAGAATTGGGACAGTAAGGAACATAATGGAGTTGCTGCAAATGATACAAATTTAAATTTTTTAATGTAACTTCAGTCAGGATTTTGTTCGCATTTGCCCAGGAGGAGAGGAATTGAAGATTCTCTTCAAAAGACTCGGTTCACCAAGGTTGGGTGAGGCCTGATGAGTTTAACATCTACAGATTGGGAGTAGCCAGAAGATACAGAGGAGGTAAATGAACATTAATGAACATCACCCCCAGTGTGGTTGGAGACACCTGGTCTGGGAAAAGATTGGTATGAGAATGAAATGAGGGCATAATTCACTCCAAGGGCAAAGGGATCAAATAAGCAACAGGAGATTGAATACTAAGAATTGTGTAATTTAAGATCAATGAATATGAATTTCTTTGGGTTTTGTCTGTATAAATATGTGAAAACCCTTGTAAAGAGCCATGTATGACGGAGTGATTTTCACTGCCCAAGCCAGGCATGTGTGGATGGAATGATTTCTATTGCACATGCTGGGCACAAAAACATCCTGGCCAGAAGAAAGTAATGCCTAAATTCCGCAACACTGAGAAGACAATGTTGGGGAGTTCCTGTTTTTCATGCAGTTTCAGTGTCAGTCCCACTGAGGTCCATCATCATCACAGGCTCCTCCTGGACTCTTGGAGGAGAAAATTGGAAGCCCTGTTTGCACAAAACTCTCAGAGACTCCAAGGCAAAAGGAAAACCCAAAGTCCTTGGAAAAACCTGCAGTCCCTGGGAGCATGAAGGAGCCCCCAGGGCCATTCCTGACCAAGGCTCCCCAGGGACTCGTCCCAGCACATCCCTGAGGCCACTGGGATGCGGGGGGATACTGAGGGCAGGACAAGGGGTGACAGTGGCCAGACTTGCTGGGGCTGTGCCAGGAGGCCCCAGTGGCTCAGGACAAGGTGTCTCCTCAGAGCCCTTGGTGGTACAGACCCTGCTGTGCCCCAGGGCACCAAGACTTGCCTTCTCCTGGGCACTGCCTGCCCCGCCAGGGCCCTTGGCCATGTCCAGCACAGCTTGTCCTGCGCTGTCCCACAGCTTCTGCTGTGTCCCTGCAGGCTGCACACTCCCATCTGGCTGCCCCTGCTTCTCCCCTGCAATTGCCAGACCTGCCCTGACCTATGCCCACCCTCACCCTCTGTGCCTTGGGACACACACACATGCACTGAGCTCATCCTCCTCCTCCTGGCTGCTTCTCCTGCCACAGCACTGCCCTGGGAGGGTTCATTCCTCACTGGGGCTGCTGTGTTTGTACTGCTGCATTTTATAGCTCTGCTGCTGCCTCTCTGCCAATTCTGCCTTCAAAGAGCTCTCCAAGGAAAAGATTCATTGAATGATGGAATAACAGAGGTGGGAAGAGCCCCCTGATCCCCCTTGGTCTGGGTGTGGCTGGGATGGAGTTCCCTTTGCCCAGAGCAGCCCCTGTCCTGCTGTGCTTGGTTCTTGTGGCTGGAGTGGATTTAGTCCCAGCCCGAGGCTTTGGCTGCTCCTGATCAGGGCTGGCCCCACATGAAGCATCTCTGCAACCCCCCATCCAATGTCCTGGGGGTGGGCAAGTGTTCCTGGGGAAAGAGGGATGGGATGGGGTGGGATGGGATGGGATGGGACAGCTGGGCTGGACTGACCCAAGGGATCTTCCATTCCATGGGATGTCCTGATCAGCAGGGAAATGAGGGGGACAAGAGGGTGTCTGGATTTTCTGTATTAATACATTTGTCTTCCAAAGCAACCACTATATGTGCTGAATTCTTGTGCTGAATTCTTCTATCCCCTTGATCTTCCTTGCTTCTGCATTTGACCTTTGTTTTTTAGTCCTCCTAACATTAATCTATTTTTAAGGTGACCTACAATTTTTTCACCATATTTTCTCCTGTTTTCTGAGTAAGGAGGGACAGTGACAGAGACACTTGGCTGTCACTTGATCCCCAGAGGGATTTAACCACAGTCACCTTGCCCAACTCTGCTCTTAGGGGCACACCCAGCAATGTCAGGGCTCTGTCAGGTGCCCAGCCCTGAGCTGGGCTCATGCCCTGCTCACAGCCCCAGGGGTGTCCAGGGACACGACTCCTTCCCTGGCGCACACACACACACAGTTCATTGCAGCACGGGCAGGGGCTCCCTGGGCTTTGCTGCCACTGCCAGAGCCTGGCAGGGACCTCAGCCCTGCGAGTGTCACCCTGCCCCTGCCCGAGGTGCCCCAGATCCAGAGGGATGGACACGGGGAGCTCTGGGCACAGGAGCTCATTCCAGCCCTGCATCCAGGGGTTCCCAGTGGATGTTACTCTCTGGAAACTCCAGGAACAGCTGCAGCTGTTTGTGCTCACTGGGTTTATGCCCCCTCACACACACACAGGATGTTCAGGGCTGTGGAATGTCACAGCACTGCAAACACAGACTCCTGACCCAGTCACTTGATGTCTCTCCAGGGAGGGAAGAACAACCTCTGTGCCCTGGGGTGAGAGGCCACTGCTGGGGGTGGTGCTGGCTTTGCCAGGGCACTGCTGGGACAGCCCCACCCTGAACACTGCCACACTTCTGCTGGTCACTGCTGTTCTCCTCTCCAGGGCACTGTGTTGGGAACATCCTTGAGAGCAAACTGGGAAGGAGATTGAAGCTTTCAGGCCCTGCACTGGGGAGATGCCCCTGCATGATTTTCCTAGGGTGATGTTATGGTGTTTGTATCTCCATTCGTGTGTTCTGATTATGTTTGGTATTATGTCCTGTGCTTCCAGGACTGACTCTGAAAGTGAAGCTTTGTTTTGTCTTGTTATCAGCCAGCTCACCTCCCCCATGGTCTATGTTTAGGAGAGGTTTTAGCTCTGTTTGCTTGCTTGCTTGCTTGCTTGCCTGCTTGCTCGCTTCTGCCTCTTTTTCTTTCCTTCGCTTTGCCTTTGCTTTTTGCTTATTAGTTAGTTCAGCTAGGCAGTCCAACTTTTTCCCTGGACTGTTTTCTCTTCCACCCCGTCCCCTCCCTCTCCTGGATACCATCTGAACCTGTTCTGGACGGGGACCTGGGAAACCCCAAGAAACACCAGGAGTCTACATTCTGTCACCTGCAGCAGTCATTCCCCAGCGCCAGAGACTGATAACTGAGCGACCACTCGCCAGAGAGACTGAGTTTGTCATCCCTTCAGAACGGTGAAAGAGTTTTTTGTCAGCTGGTGTTGGTTTTTTTTCTCCCTGTGCTGGGGAGTGTCTTGCTTGTTAAATAAACAGGTTTTTTTCTCCCACTCTTCTCTGAGGAAATTCTTCCCCAACCCAGTGCTGGGGGGGAGGAGTCGTGGGCTTTGCTGTCTGGGGGCTCCTTCTGGAGGTTTTCCCCCAAATTTGCCCAAAACCAGGACCGTATTCTATACTTTGATTGTATTAATTTCAAATACTTTGATTGTAGAAATTTAAAAAAATTACTATCAAAAATTTGCTACTAAATTTAATCTTGTTGTTTGATAAATTGGATAAATAGAATAACATTCATTACCCTTCCTTCCTTCCTGGAATCCTTCCTTCCTGGAATCCTTCCTTCCTTCCTGGAATCCTTCCTTCCTGGAATCCTTCCTTCCTGGAATCGCTCCTTCCTTCCTGGAATCCTTCCTTCCCCCTAACGAATGATCTTCCATCACTGACCAGGATCCCCAAAAAATGCTCCCAGCTGCAAGGCTGGCACAGCTCCAGGAGCCTTTGGACACCTCTCCCAGGGATGCACAGCCTCCCCTTGTTGGGCTGTCTGTGCAGGGCCGGGCCCTGGACTCCATGATCCCACCGGGTCCCTCCCAGCTCAGCCCCTCCCGCAATTCTCACCCTTTGCCTCAGCCTTTGTGTCCTTGAGAGGAGCTGGCAGAGCTGTTGGGGCCGGGCCAGGAGCAGGGCACCCCAACATTCCCCTCTCTGGGACACGGCAGCTGTGGCAGCCCCAGCGTTCCCCTGTCTGTGACACCACAGCCCTGGCTGAAAAAGAAAACGGGGGAGAACGCGCCACGGTCAGTGAAGTAGAGTTGGGGCCTGCTGCAACCGGGTCGGTGTCAAACGACGTAGGGAAGACACCCCCAGGAGCCATAAAGGTGGTCCTGGGCCATACGTGCTGCCGAAGCCGGAGAGTTGCAACAGCGCTGACGACAAAAAATGGACAGGCAAGCAGCATATAATTTATTTATAGTACATATACATATACTACATATATACATATATATATATACTATATAGTACATATAGATAAATTAGGGCTGAAAGAAATTAATCCCAGGAAGGACATACCGGGGTTGTTAGCCTGGGATTATGCTAAAGGTTTATTCTCTAATCCTCACACCGTGCATGATTTGAATGAGTGGCGTAAGTTAGGGGATGCACTGTGGGAGGCGGTATTAGAGGATGATAAAACAGCAAAAAAGCTGGGAAAGATCTGGCGGGTAGTTCACAACGCACTGCTAAAGCAGCAGGCGGAGAGAAGGGCGGCTCGGGAGGCAGTAGAGGCATATAAAAGAAATGCTCAGTATGGCGATAATGAGCCCCGAGCACCCAGCACGACCAGAGTAGAAATACCTATCTCTGGGGAGACAGCAGGAATGACAGACATGGCTAGCTGCGCTTGGCCCTCGGCACCCCCCTTAGAAGAGCTTGAGGAGGATTCCGCCGCGGCGGCGGAGACAATTGCAGAAGGCGGAGTAACCCCGCCTTCCGAGGACGAAGGGCCCCAGACCGGCGGCGAAAAATCCCCTTGCCGGTCTAAGCCTAGCGTCCCTAAGCCTGCCGCGCAGCCAGACCCTGTCCCTGGGGCGGAAAGTGACCTGTGGGAGGAGATGGCAAGACGGCGGGGGGAGGCGTGGAGTATACTAGCCAGACACGGCTTGGAGACTGGGGACGAGAGCGCTGTTGACGCAGCAAAAACCTGGGTTTTCCCCGTCACGTATACACAGGGAGTAGACCAGCAGGGACAAGTTGTGCAAGTGGGAAAATATTCACCTCCCGACTGGAAGCTGCTAGCCCAGCTGAGACAGACAGTGAGTCAGTTTGGTTTCCGGAGTGAGCCAGCTAAGCAGATGCTAGATTTCTTGTTTAATACATACCTACTGTTGCCAAATGATATGAGAAGTATAGTGAAGCTGATTTTCACGCAACATCAGCAGTTGCTATTTAACGCGCATTGGCAGGCTCTTGTTCAGGAGTCAGTTGCAGCACAGAGGGGCCCGGGAGATCCGTTAGCTGGAATTACCATAGACGAACTAATGGGATTGGGTCAATACCGCAGGACAGAGGCTCAAATGATTTCGGGACCCGACAAGGTTAGGGAAGCCATGCGTCTAGTAAGGAGTGCCATCGATCAGGTCAAAGATAGCTCAGGAATACCCATGTATATGGGGATAAAACAGGGAAGAAATGAATCCTTTGGGGACTTTGTAGATAAGGCTGCTGCTGCTATTGAAAAGGCAGGAGTCCCAGAGTATATGAGAGGGGCGCAGGTTTTCTTGGTTAATGCACTAAAAGAATTAGGCTTGGGACTGCAGAAACAAGCCGAGTCCACACAGTCACAGGTGTTAGCCGCTCTTGCTCCGCTCCGTGCTTCTACGGCGGCCCCGGCCACATCGAGCGACCACCGGCCTCCCTCGGTGCGCTGCTACAGATGCGGATAGATGCGGCGCGGCCCAACGGGCGCCGCCGATCAGCCCCCGGCGGCCGCCGCCATATTGGCCCCGGTCACAAGTAGCCGCCGTGACATCAGCGCCATCTCCTGTCTACAACCAGCCACAACAGGGAGCCTGGAACTCGACCTGGCAGCCGCAGTAAAAACATCGTTAATGACAGCTCGCCCCATCAAAGTCCCAACTGGAGTTTATGGCCCGATAAATATCAAAGGACAAGCTCATGGAGGACTAATAGTGGGACGCTCGTCGAGCTCCATTGTAGGACTGTTTGTGCTTCCAGGCGTCATTGATGCAGACTACACCGAGGAAATACAAATAATGGTATATACTCCTTTCCCTCCTATTACAATTGAAAAGGGCCAGCGTGTTGCTCAATTTATTCCACTTCCACAGTTGAGCCGGGGTGTTCAACCACAAAGACAAACCCCACGTGGAGACCAAGGATTCGGATCATCAGGTATTACTATGCTCACAATGGATCTCCATACCAGACCCAAAAAGAAGGTGAAACTAACTTATGCAGGAGAGACAATAGAAATGATGGGACTCCTAGACACTGGGGCAGATACCAGCATTGTCTCACCAGAAAAATGGCCCCACAACTGGCCATCGGTGCAAACCACGGATACCGTGACAGGCGTCGGAGAGTTCACCCTTGCTAGAAAAACACCTCCAGTAAGGGTCACTATAGATGGGCAAGATTTGGTGACTGTGTTGTCCGTAGTTGCGTTACCACCATCGGTACATTGCTTGATTGGAAGAGACATTTTGGCTCAGATGGGGGTCGTTTTATCCAACGAGCACCCTTTGGGGTAATTGCCATTGCTTGGACTTTCCCGATCCCAATCACCTGGACTACCAATGAACCAGTAATGGTTAAGCAATGGCCTCTAAAAAGGGAAAGTCTAATACAAGCACATCAACTCGTAAAAGAACAATTCCAACAAGGACATTTGAAACTCTCAACAAGCCCATGGAACACGCCAATTTTTGTGATCAAAAAGAAGTCAGGAAAATATCGTCTTCTGCACGATTTAAGAGCAATAAATGATCAGATGGAGGCGATGGGGGCATTACAGCCAGGCCTCCCCAACCCAGCAATGCTCCCACAGCATTGGCCTCTTCTGATCATTGATCTAAAGGACTGCTTCTTCACTATTGCTTTACACCCTCAAGATACTAAAAGATTTGCGTTCACCCTACCAGCAATAAACAGAGAAGAACCTGATAAACGGTATGAATGGACTGTTCTTCCACAAGGAATGAAAAACTCACCTACCCTATGCCAACTGTATGTTGATGCCGCATTACAACCATTGAGGATACAGTGGCCCAACACAATTATTTATCATTATATGGATGATATCCTCTTTGCTCAAGAATCAGCATTTACAGACACTCAGATGCAGGAGATTCAAAGCGCCCTAGCAAAGGCATCCCTCATAATAGCTCAAGAAAAAATACAGCGATCCACACCATGGAAGTACTTAGGGTGGTCTATCACAGACCAGATCGTATGGCCGCAGAAGCTCCAGCTTGCAACAAAGATCACCACTCTAAATGAGGCACAGCGACTGCTAGGAGATCTGCAATGGCTCAAGCCGATTGTTAGGATACCCAACTCCTTGCTAGACTCCCTCAGGCCACTACTTAAAGGAACTGACCCAACCGCACCCGTAACCGTGACCCCGCAACAACATGAAGCCCTCAAGGGTATTATACGCTGCATCGATAAGGGGTTTGTCTCTCGCCGAGATATCTCCTCACCCATCGATCTTACCATCTGGAGTACTGCCAACCACCTACTCGGTGCACTCACACAGTTACAAAAGAAAACGCGGGAGACACGGGTACTAGAATGGATAACCCCACCTTTTTGGGACACTATAACAGCGCTGCCCGTGAGGCGCTAAGGCAGCCACCACCGAATTGGGCTGATTGGATTGAGAGCCACGCCCACCAAGAAGAACAGCCTCTCAGCAGCCGTCCTTGTTGTGCGTGTGGGGGGTCATGGTGTGAAGCCTGGGTAGCCCTAAAGTGCGGGGGCTGTGGGAACTGCTCGTGGGTGGAACAGAGAACAGTGTTTAGTTTGTGGTGCTGGAGGTGTCAAAGTGACGACCTAAGAAATTCAAATTGGGGTCGGGCCCTAGAAAAAGAAGCAGGAGTGCCATATGCCCAGGTACGAAACCTATACGAGACACCAGAACAGCTCCTGTTAGCTTGGGCCCGGTGGGAACTTACCAACTGGATTAAGAGGCAGCACATCTATGCAAATTCGCACATTATCGCTGCAAGATGCAGACATAAAGTCCCACACCTGCCTTGGCCTCGGGTAGGACCAATTAAGCCCGGTACAGACCCAGAGGAGGTATTAAATCAAAGTATAGAAGAGGTAAAACAACTGCAGATAACAGGGAGCAATACAGGGCGTAAAAAGAATAGGCCGCCAAAGAAATCAAAATGATGATCATTACACTGCTTATGCTTGCTAACTTTGCTCACACAAAATCTTTTCCAATGCAGCATGCGCCTCGGGAGAACGTATAGGTAACATTCACTAACATAACAAGACAAGAATCAATCTGCTTAAGTCTAGGGGGAGTACAAAATCCTTTTAAAACCTGCCTAGTAAGGTTGCCAGTATGGTTACAAGGAGTTCAAGGGAACGTGCTGCATGAATTTATCTAACCACTCTGAGTCCATCCACAAAAAGATACAAAACATGCAGCAGAAATTACACAACCTAAAAGAAGAAGATGGTTGGGGCATTGACGAGTGGTTAAAAAGCCTAGGTCTTGGGGAATGGATTCGAACCGTTATTAAGCATGCTATTATGGTGTTAGGTATATTCTTGTGCTTAGCTTTATTGCTACCTTGCTTGATAACTTGCTTACAAAATTTTATTCAAAAGACTATTAGCAAAGCTTGGCATGCCACTCTTTTAGCTTAAAAAGAAAACGGGGGAAGTGTAGAGAGCCTGGTGCAGGAATAGCTGGAAGAAAAAGGCCATAGTCAGATCAACTTAGTAAAGCTAGCAAAGTGGGCCTCAGTCTCACGGATACAGTGTCCTTGAGATAGGGAAGGCACGCAGAATTGAGAAAAACATGAATGCCGAAGTGCTTAGCTAAGCCGCACAGCTAGACCAATGATGAGCTCAGATTTTGCACTATGCATGAGCTAATTAAGCACTGTATTTAATCGCCACTCTGCGTATCAATAAACGAGACTTTGCTGATGACCGAATTGGTGTCCGCGTCTCCCTTCTCCGACACCTAATCACCATGCAGCCTTCGTGGCCAGAGCAAAATCAGAAGTAGGACTGCCAAGACATAGCTGTGTCTGGAAATTTACAGGCAAATTGCCAAGGAAAGCCTTAGGTCATCATCACGGTATAGTGTTCCTACTAACCTTCTTCAGTAATTCCCTGTTCCAGGATCCAAGAGCACATTCAGTGATGTCAAAGATTAACATTTCAAGCTAATTGACTATTTGGACTTTAAAACAATGGTCATTTATTCCCATTTGCCTAGGAGACATTGGACATTATTCTTTTGTTTTCTCATGCTATGAAACCCTGTGTCAATGACCTGATAGAATTTGTTAAGTTTTGTTGATTGTAATCTGTCGTTTATGTATCTTATCCCATATCTAATAGATAACCAGTAATAACCTTAATGAGATAACACCCTCACAAGAGAGAGCTATTTTATCATCAGAACATATGAACCTTCTTTGAATTAATGAAAAAGGGTGAGATGCTGCAGTCAGGTAGACAAATTCTAAAAGAAAGGCTTCATAAAATCAGGTCTTGCTCTCTGCTAAATTAATAGCTAGCCTGTCACTTCTTCTATGTGCAGCTAAGTTACTTGATTGTTTCCATGTGAAAACAATCTTAAGCATGAAAACAATTAACACAACAAGCTATTCTGGTAAGAGAACCATTTGCACCTGCAAGAAATAAGAAATCTGTCCTGCTGGGGACAAGGACGTTCATTCCCTTCCAGGAGCCCAGTGCCCGGCTGGGGCTCCAGGGCAGGGGGTCCTTGAGCAGCTGCCCCAGAACCTCCGCCAGGGTCTCCCAGCGCAGCCGGAGCCGCTCGGCCTGGGGTCCCCAAAGGCCTCAGCAAGCCCCAAGTCCCTGCCAGGAACCCTCAACTCCCTCCAAGCCAGCATCCCCCACAGCCCCTGCAAGTTCCCCCCATGGCACCGGCCGTGGCCGTGTCCCCACATGTCACTGGCCATGTCCCACCATGTCCTCACCCATGGCTGTGTCCCCACCATGTTTCCATCCCTGTCATTGTCCCTCACATCTCCATCCATGCCTGTGTCCCCCCATGTCCCCACGAATGGCCACATCCCCCTCCATGTCCATGTGTCCCCATGTCACTCTCCAGGTCTGTGTCCCACCATGTCATTGTCTCTCCATGTCCGACCCATGTCTCAGTTCAGTGTCTTTATTTTTACCCCAGTGTTGAATGTTTTAAAGGGATGAAGAGAAATGAAAAGCAAATCAAGGCCAAAAGAAAAGAATTTCTCTGTCTGTGCAAGCTGAAGATCCACGTGCTTGGGAGGGAGGGAAGAACATTTTTGGAGGAGTTTCCACCCCACTATCTCCAAAATCTTGGTCTTTGCCTGAGTTCATCACCATTTGGCTGCGGAAGACACCCTTGGGTAATAGGAAACCAAAATCCTGGAATCACTGAGGTTAAATGTAGTAGTTTTGCTTTATTAATTTGATTTTTTTTGTTGTGAGAGAGGATTAAGAAGTAGACAAAAAACAGGTTTTACTTTAAAAGGTGTAAAGAGAAATTTTATTACTAGAAACTATAAGAAAAAAACCCTTAGAAGAAAACTTTAGGCTACTGCTTTTTCTTCCATCCTTTTTTTTTAATACTAAACACGTACAAAAACAACTCAGATAGTTTACCATCTCTAAAATAGTTTTTTACTCATTTACTTGAAAGAGGAGACTTTTTTTCAGTCTATGGAGATTTCTTCACAAGAAAACTCATTCTTCTTCTTTTGATGTTACAGTGATTAGCTTCCCAGGAGAATGGAAATCTGATTACTATCTAAAAATCCTTTATACAGACTAAGAGTTTTTCTAATAACTTTTATTGAGGACTATATTAACTGCTGAGGCACAGTTTAAGGATTATAACAGTTTGAACAAAAGCTTACTTTATTTTTGAGAATAGAGTTTTTTCCTTTTTCTTTTTCTGGGGGGCAGCAGGGGTTTTCTTATTATTTAAAACTAGGAGATTACTGCAATTTTAATATTTGTTTACTTTAATATTAATGCTTTTCTTTATATGTACAGTTAGAACAGTCATATTCACTTCAAAATATTTTTACATGTTTTAGAGGAAACAAGAGTTTTTTCTCCATAGTTTAAAAACAGAGAAATGTTAGTTCATGACTTTTCTCCATTCTTTATTTCGAAGTTAACAATTCTTTTTGTTTTATTTCGGTGTTTTTATATTGTTTCCGTGTGTATCATTATTTTGGTGGGTTTTTGGTTTTGTTTTATTTTGTTTTGTTTTGGGGGGGTGTTGTTTGTTTTGGGGGGTTTTTTGTTTGTTGGTTTGATTTTTGTGGTTTTTTTCGACCATCCAACACCAATCCTCCCATGGGAGACGGAGCGGGAGCAGAGCACAAAGCTCTTCCCACACTCGGGGCACTCACAGGGCTTCCCTTAGTGGTGACTCCGTTGGTGTCGGGTCAAGTGAGAGCTCCGTGAGAAGCTCTTCCCACACTCAGGACACTCGTAGGGCCTCTCCCCAGTGTGGATGCGCCGGTGCAGGATGAGATGGGAGTTGTGCTTGAAGCCCTTCCCGCAGTCGGGGCAGCGGAAGGGCCTCTCCTCTGTGTGAATCCGCTCATGTAGGAGGAGATTGGAGCTGGTTTGAAACCTCTTCCCACACTTGGGGCACTCGTAGGGCCTCTCCCCAGTGTGGACGCGCTGGTGTCTTCTCAGGCCAGAGCTCCGTCCAAAGCTCTTCCCACATTCCAAGCAGGTGTAGGGCCGTTCCCCTGTGTGGATCACCTGGTGCTCCATCAGATGAGAAATACTCCTGAAGCTCTTCCCACATTTCCCACACTCATATGGCCGTTCTCCAGTGTGGATCACCTGGTGTCGGATCAGGCTGGAGCTGTAGTTGAAACCTTTCCCACATTCCAAGCACTTGTGGGGCTTCTCCCCTCCATGAAGCTTCTCCATCAGCTCTGAGCTCTGCCTGGATCTCCGGCCGCCTTCCCAGCTCAGGGAGGGTCTTTCCTCCTCGCAGCTCCCTGGGCTGGGTTTGCCGCCCCTCCTCGAGAGAGATCTCCGGGGCTTTTCTGCCTCCTCCATCCCCGCACACCTGAGGAATGAAAATTCCTGGTTTAGCGGGAAATAACAAGAAAGGAGCTCCATAAACTGGGTGTTCCTCCTCGCCCAAGTTCATCTCCGGAAGTCACTGAGCATCTTGTGTCTGTAATAACCTCCCAAATAGCAAGATTCCCACCCAAAATCCTCCAAACTTTAAGACACGGATCAAAACCTCCCCAAATATCAAGATTCAGCCAAAATCCCCTCCAAAATTGTGCTGGTTTGAAAGCAAAACCAGTGAGAGACTCCAATTCAGAAATAGAATTTCATAAGAAAAATATAAGAGAAAAAAAAATCCATGCAATAGTACAAAAGAAAACACCTGACAGAATCAGAATACAACCTGACACCCCGCTAGTTAGGCCGGTGGTAGCAGTCCTGATGATGTGGTCTTGTTGTTGTAGTGATGCTGTAGAAAGGTCTGGTAGCTCTCGTCCTCGGGAAACCAGTGGGTAAGGGCTCCCTTGGTGTTCCAAATCTCAGATTTTATCTAGGTAGGAAAGGCTTGGCTCCTCCCCCTGATACCGAAATAATGAGAAAAAGGACTAATGTAGATATAGTAGTCGTCATGCTAAGGCTTAGAAAACTGCAGTTCTCGGACAGGCCCTGGGAACCAGCCCTGGGAATGAGCTGGGGACTGTGGAAACAATAATTAAAGATAATTAAAGAATTTAGTGGAGCATATAAGAACATCTAGAAACTTTCAGGATAAGGCTAAAGTATAATAATAAATAAAGGGTTCTGGTGATGGGAAAACATGCAAGGGGGAATTAAAGGGGGGTAGCCTATAGTTTTGAATAGACAAGCATGCAAAATTTATAACTTTTAGGAATGATATCTACAAGATTTATGTATCTGTATTGTCTTGAAGAATGTGTACCTCTGCACGTAGACTACTTTGTAAAAAGGTATAAAAACCTGACGAAAAAGGGAACTGTGGGACCCTGACTTTGGACGCTAGTCCGCAGGTTCCCCGGGCCCTGAATAAAGCACCGCATAAACTGACACTCTGTTAGTTTGTGTTCTGTTTGGGGCATCGGGCAGCAGTTTTCTGGCGACCCAGATGGGACTCCGGAGGCGGCAGGGGCGGTTCGCGAGCTGATCCACTCCACGCCGGCACCAGGTGATTTCTGGGGAGGACATCAACCCGTGCCCGACCCCGCGCCTGACGGACGACCAGGAGGTAAGCCCGAAGGTGCTTTATTCCTTTTATCGAGGGAAAGGGGGGCCTGCCGATTAAGTCGGAACGGCGTTTCCGCACGGGGGTCACAGACGTCTTTAAGGTTGTGGAAAAGGCCTAGGCGCTGACCGTCAGACGCAGCAGTGACTGCGCAGGTTCAGCACTTGCCACTCGCAGAGACGAGAAAGGCAAGATTTGTGGAAAGGGTGTGAGTGTAAAGGGTGTGAGTGTTGTGTGTGGTGTGTATTGGAAAGGGTGTGAGTGTTGTGTGTGGTGTGTATTGTGAAAAAAAAAAAAAAAAAAAAAAAGAAAAAGAAAAAAGGAAAAAAAAAGTGTAATGATGCCTTTAAAAACGTTTAAAACTCTAGCAAGTTCCGGGATGGAAATCCCGGACGATTCACCATTGGGCTGTTTATTACAACACTGGAATGCGGGGAACTTTGGTCAAGAATTAAGTAAAAGGAAATTGATTGATTTCTGTAATCATGTATGGCCTTTATATGAACCCGATGGTATGCAATGGCCTAGGAACGGTACACTGAATCCTGACATTATTACACCTTTGATGCATTTCCTGCAAAGTAATGAAAAATGGGATGAAATACCGTATCTAGACCTCTTTTATTATTTGAAAGATAAACCAGAGTGGCAAAAGGAGTGTGGGATCATGGTTTTGAAAACATTAAACCTGAATTGTGAAGGATGTAAGGGGTGGCAGAAAGAGAAGGAATGCTCAGTTAAGTTTTCGGAACCCGAAGAGGATGTTTCTTTGCTGATAGCCCCTAGTGCTCCTCCGATGGAAGAACGTGGAGAAAGTATGTTAGAGGCAGAAAGGGAGGATCAAGAAACAAAAATAGGAACCACAGATATACCACGAACCCCCTTATGCGAAAGAACTCGGAGAGGGCAGTGGGAGGTAGAAAGGAAGAAAAAGGAAGGAGGTGCTCATTTAATGGTTCCGCTGCGTGAAGCAGTCGGGCCGCAGGGGGAACGGGTCATAGTGAACGTTCCCTTTTCTCCGAATGATTTGCTAATTTGGAAACAATCAGCGGGGGTGTATCGGGAGGATCCTGAACGAACTGCGCGGGTGGTAAAAATGGTAATTAAGACTCAGAACCCAGATTGGAATGATTTACAAGTTCTGTTAGACACAATAATGGATTCTACTGAAAAGGAAATGGTGTTTAAAGCCATGACAGAGAAAGCACGGGAAATGATTAGGTTGCGGCTTGCAGATGGTACAGTAAATGACTTAGTGCCTAGGGAAGATCCGGAGTGGGATCCCAACTCGACGGGCGGGTCTCGGAGACTTAAAGCTTATCAGGATTTGTTAACAGAAGGAATACGGAATGGAATACCAAAAACTTTGAATTGGTCTAAGTTATATTCGGTCAGACAGGAAAAGAATGAGTCTCCATCAACCTTTTTAGAGCGGCTTAAGGAGACAGCTCGTAGATACACTAATTTAGAAGTTGAGGGAGAATCGGGAAAATTACAGCTAGCATTAATTTTTATGGGGCAGTCCCAGGAAGATATTAGAAAGAAATTACAAAAATTGGAGGGAGAAGATACTCGGAATTTAGATAAACTATTGGAAGTTGCGTGGAAGGTATATAATAACAGGGAAAAAGAAACGGCCAGGAAACAACAGGCTACTATGTTAGCGGTGTTACAGCAAGTGGCTGGAAATAATATGAGAGGAGGGAGTCGTGGACGTGGACGAGGAAGGGGTAGAGGAATAGCAAAGGGGGAAATGCCAATGGGGGCGGGAGGACTCATGGGACAATTGAATATGGGAAGAGGAAGAATGCAGCTGGGGATAGATCAATGTGCTCTATGTAAAAATAGAGGACATTGGAAAAATGAGTGTCCTCTCAACCAAGGAATGGGTTTTGGGGGAGGAATTATAACCAGTGGGGATGGAAATCAGGGACTGATGAATAATACAGGTGCTTTCCCGGGAAATCCACAAGGTGCCGCCCAGGCCTTTATGATGGGGAATTACCAGAATCAGAGCTGACTAGACCAGGATTTAAAGGTAATAATGGAAGTAGATGGGGAACCGTTAGAATTTAGAGTAGATACTGGGGCATCATTCTCAGCTGTCAACACTAAGATAGGACCTTTGAGTGATTCTACTATTCAAGTAGTGGGAGTTACGGGACAAGTTGAGGAACGAACATTTTTGCGGCCATTAGATATAAAATTTGGGGGGAAGGAATTTGACCATCGATTTTTATATATGCCAAATAGCCCAGAATCACTATTTGGGAGGGATTTATTGTCAATGTTAGAAGCAAAGATAATATTTGAAAAAGGTAGAGTAAGATTGGAATTTCCCGAGGAGAATATTGCTAAGCTGTTTGTAGTGAAAGAAGTAGAAGCAGTAGAAATACCACAAGAAATAGAGCAAGCTGTAGTACCATGGGTATGGGAAACAGGAGTACCTGGAAAATCAAAAGCGGCACAACTGGTTGTAATAGAACTAAAAGAAGGAGCCTCCCCAGTAAGGGTAAAACAATATCCTTTGAAATTGGAAGCACGAATAGGAATAGCACCTATGATTGAACAATTTCTTAGCTTAGGAATTTTACAGGAATGTGAGTCAGAATTCAATACTCCGATATTCCCAGTTAGAAAGCCAAACGGTAAGTATAGATTAGTTCAAGATTTAAGAGCAATTAATAATATCATTAAAGATATACACCCAGTAGTAGCTAATCCGTATACATTGTTGACAGCTGTGTCGGAAAAGTTTAAGTGGTTCACAGTGATTGATTTGAAAGATGCATTTTTCTGTATCCCCCTGGCACTTGAAAGTAGGAAATACTTTGCTTTTGAGTGGGAGAACCCAGACACGGGACGCAAGAAGCAGCTCACCTGGACGCGTCTACCACAAGGATTCAAAAACTCACCAACTATTTTTGGAAATCAATTGGCTCGAGAGTTAGAGGAATGGAAGATGACTCAGGTAAAAGAATCACCTTTTTTATATGTTCTCCTACAATATGTTGATGATATCTTTATAGCCTCCGCAGAAAAGGATGTTTGCCTTAGACTCACCATTGAATTACTTAATATGCTGGGACAAGCTGGATACCGAGTATCGAGAGAAAAAGCTCAGCTGGTAAGTGTCGGAGAAGGGAGACGCGGACACCAATTCGGTCATCAGCAAAGTCTCGTTTATTGATACGCAGAGTGGCGATTAAATACAGTGCTTAATTAGCTCATGCATAGTGCAAAATCTGAGCTCATCATTGGTCTAGCTGTGCGGCTTAGCTAAGCACTTCGGCATTCATGTTTTTCTCAATTCTGCGTGCCTTCCCTATCTCAAGGACACTGTATCCGTGAGACTGAGGCCCACTTTGCTAGCTTTACTAAGTTGATCTGACTATGGCCTTTTTCTTCCAGCTATTCCTGCACCAGGCTCTCTACACTTCCCCCGTTTTCTTTTTGAGCTAGAAGAGTGGCATGCCAAGCTTTGCTGACAGTCTTTTGAATAAAATTTTGTAAGCAAGTTATCAAGCAAGGTAGCAATAAAGCTAAGCACAAGAATATACCCAACACCATAATAGCATACTTAATAACGGTTCGAATCCATCCTCCAAGACCTAGGCTTTTTAACCACTCGTCAATGCCCCAACCATCTTCTTCTTTTAGGTTGTGTAATTTCTGCTGCGTGTTTTGTATCTTTTGTGGATGGACTCAGAGTGGTTAGATAAATTCATGCAGCACATTCCCTTGAACTTCTTGCAACCATACTGGCAACCTTACTAGGCAGGTTTTAAAAGGATTTTGTACTCCTCCTAGACTTAAGCAGATTGATTCTTGTCTTGTTATGTTAGTGAATGTTACCTATACGTTTTCCCGAGGCGCATGCTGCATTGGAAAAGATTTTGTGTGAGCAAAGTTAGCAAGCATAAGCAGTGTAATGATCATCATTTTGATTTCTTTGGCGGCCTATTCTTTTTACGCCCTGTATTGCTCCCTGTTATCTGCAGTTGTTTTACCTCTTCTATACTTTGATTTAATACCTCCTCTGGGTCTGTACCGGGCTTAATTGGTCCTACCTGAGGCCAAGGCAGGTGTGGGACTTTATGTCTGCATCTTGCAGCGATAATGTGTGAATTTGCATAGATGTGCTGCCTCTTAATCCAGTTGGTAAGTTCCCACCGGGCCCAAGCTAACAGGAGCTGTTCTGATGTCTCGTATAGGTTTCGTACCTGGGCATATGGCACTCCTGCTTCTTTTTCTAGGGCCCGACCCCAATTTGAATTTCTTAGGTCGTCACTTTGACACCTCTAGCACCACAAATTAAACACTGTTCTCTGTTTCACCCACGAGCAGTCCCCACAGCCCCTGCACTTTAGGGCTACCCAGGCTTCACACCATGACCCCCCACACGCACAACAAGGACGGCTGCTGAGAGGCTGTTCTTCCTGGTGGACGTGGCTCTCAATCCAATCAGCCCAATTCGGTGGTGGCTGCCTTAGCGTCTCACGGGCAGCGCTGTTATAGTGTCCCAAAAAGGTGGGGTTATCCATTCTAGTACCCGTGTCTCCCGCGTTTTCTTTTGTAGCTGTGTGAGTGCACCGAGTAGGTGGTTGGCAGTACTCCAGATGGTAAGATCGATGGGCGAGGAGATATCTCGGCGGGAGACAAACCTCTCATCGATGCAGCGTATAATACCCTTGAGGGCTTCATGTTGTTGCGGGGTTACGGTTACGGGTGCGGTTGGGTCAGTTCCTTTAAGTAGTGGCCTGAGGGAGTCTAACAAGGAGTTGGGTATCCCAACAATCGGCTTGAGCCATTGCAGATCTCCTAGCAGTCACTGTGCCTCATTTAGAGTGGTGATCTTTGTTGCAAGCTGGAGCTTCTGTGGCCGTACGATTTGGCCTGTGATAGACCACCCCAAGTACTTCCATGGTGTGGATCGCTGTATTTTTTCTTGAGCTATTATGAGGGATGCCTTTGCTAGGGTGTTTTGAATCTCTTGCATTTGAGTGTCTGTAAATGCTGATTCTTGAGCAAAGAGGATATCATCCATATAATGATAAATAATTGTGTTGGGCCACTGTATCCTCAATGGTTGTAATGCGGCATCAACATACAGTTGGCACAGGGTAGGCGAGTTTTTCATTCCTTGTGGAAGAACAGTCCATTCATACCGTTTATCAGGTTCTTCTCTGTTTATTGCTAGTAGGGTGAACGCAAATCTTTTAGTATCTTGAGGGTGTAAAGCAATAGTGAAGAAGCAGTCCTTTAGATCAATGATTAGAAGAGGCCAATGCTGTGGGAGCATTGCTGGGTTGGGGAGGCCTGGCTGTAATGCCCCCATTGCTTCCATCTGATCATTTACTGCTCTTAAATCGTGCAGAAGACGATATTTTCCTGACTTCTTTTTGATCACAAAAATTGGCGTGTTCCATGGGCTTGTTGAGAGTTTCAAATGTCCTTGTTGGAATTGTTCTTTTACGAGTTGATGTGCTTGTATTAGACTTTCCCTTTTTAGAGGCCATTGCTTAACCATTACCGGTTCATTGGTAGTCCAGGTGATTGGGATCGGGAAAGTCTAAGCAATGGCAATTACCCCAAAGGGTGCTCGTTGGATAAAACGACCCCCATCTGAGCCAAAATGTCCCTTCCAATCAAGCAATGTACCGATGGTGGTAACGCAACTATGGACAACACAGTCACCAAATCTTGCCCATCTATAGTGACCCTTACTGGAGGTGTTTTTCTAGCGAGGGTGAATCCTCCGACGCCTGTGATGGTATCCGTAGTTTGCACTGATGGCCAGTTGTGGGGCCATTTTTCTGGTGAGACAATGCTGGTATCTGCCCCAGTGTCTAGGAGTCCCATTATTTCTATTGTCTTTCCTGCATAGGTTAGTTTCACCTTCTTTTTGGGTCTGGTATGGAGATCCATTGTGAGCATAGCAATACCTGATGATCCGAATCCTTGGTCTCCACGTGGGGTTTGTCTTTGTGGTTGAACACTCCGGCTCAACTGTGGAAGTGGAATAAATTGAGCAACACGCTGACTTGCCTCAATTGTCAGAGGAGGAAAAGGAGTATAAACCATTATTTGTATTTTTCCCGTGTAGTCTGCATCGATGACACCTGGTAGCACAAACAGTCCTACAATGGAGCTCGACGAGCGTCCTACTATTAGTCCTCCATAAGCTTGTCCTTTGATATTTATCGGGCCATAAACTCCAGTTGGGACTTTGACAGGGCGAGCTGTTATCAAAGATGTTTTTACTGCGGCTGTTAGGTCGAGTCTCAGGCTCCCTGTTGTGGCTGGTTGTAGACAGGAGATGGCGCTGGTGTCACGGCGGCTACTTGTGACCGGGGCCAATATGGCGGCGGCCGCCGGGGGCTGATCGGCGGCGCCCGTCGGGCCGCGCCGCATCCACCCGCATCTGTAGCAGCGCGCCGAGGGAGGCCGGTGGTCGTTCGATGTGGCTGGGGCCGCCGTAGAAGCACGGAGCGGAGCAAGAGCGGCTAACACCTGTGACTGTGTGGACTCGGCTTGTTTCTGCAGCCCTAAGCCTAATTCTTTTAGTGCATTAACTAAGAAAACCTGCGCCCCTCTCATATACTCTGGGACTCCTGCCTTTTCAATAGCAGCAGCAGCCTTATCTACAAAGTCTCCAAAGGATTTATTTCTTCCCTGTTTTATCCCCATATACATGGGTATGCCTGAGCTATCTTTGACTTGATTGATGGCATTCCTTACTAGACGCATGGCTTCCCTAACTTTGTCGGGTCCCGAAATCATTTGAGCCTCTGTCCTGCGGTATTGACCTAATCCCATCAGTTCGTCTATGGTAATTCCAGCTAACGGATCTCCAGCACCTCTCTGTACTGCAACTGACTCCTGAACAAGAGCTTGCCAATGTGCATTAAACTGCAACTGCTGATGTTGCGTGAAAATCAGTTTCACTATACTTCTCATATCATTTGGCAACAGCAGGTATGTATCAAACAAGAAATTTAGCATTTGCTTAGCTGGCTCACTCCGGAAACCAAACTGACTCACTGTCTGTCTCAGCTGGGCTAGCAGCTTCCAGTCGGGGGGCGAATATTTTCCCACTTGGACGGCTTGTCCTTGCTGATTTATCCCCTGTGTATACGTGACGGGGAAAACCCAGGTTTTCGCTGCGTCAACAGCGCTCTCGTCCCCAATCTCCAAGCCGTGTCTGGCTAGCATACTCCACGCCTCCCCCCGCCGTCTTGCCATCTCCTCCCACAGGTCGCTTTCCGCCCTAGGGACCGGAGCTGGCTCCACGGTGGGCTTAGGGGCGGTAGGCTCAGACCGGCAAGGGGATTTTTCGCCGCCGGTCTGGGGCCCTTCGCCCTCGGAAGGCGGGGTTACTCCGCCTTCTGTAATTGTCTCCGCCGCCGCGGCGGAATCCTCCTCGAGCTCTTCTAAGGGGGGTGCCGAGGGCCAAGCACAGCTGGCCATGTCCGTCATTCCTGCCGCCCCCCCAGCGACAGGTATTTCTACTCTGGTCGTGCTGGGTGCTCGGGGCTCATTATCGCCATACTGAGCATTTCTTTTATATGCCTCTACTGCCTCCCGAGCCGCCCTTCTCTCCGCCTGCTGCTTTAGCAGTGCGTTGTGAACTACCCGCCAGATCTTTCTCAGCTTTTTTGCTGTTTTATCATCCTCTAATACCGCCTCCCACAGTGCATCCCCTAACTTACGCCACTCATTCAAATCATGCACGGTGTGAGGATTAGAGAATAAACCTTTAGCATAATCCCAGGCTAACAACCCCGGTATGTCCTTCCTGGGATTAATTTCTTTCAGCCTTAACTTATCTATATGTACTATATAGTATATATATATGTATATATGTAGTATATGTATATGTACTATAAATAAATCATATGCTGCTTGCCTGTCCATTTTTTGTCGTCAGCGCTGTTGCAACTCTCCGGCTTCGGCAGCACGTATGGCCCAGGACCACCTTTATGGCTCCTGGGGGTGTCTTCCCTACGTCGTTTGACACCGACCCGGTTGCAGCAGGCCCCAACTCTACTTCACCGACCGTGGCGCGTTCTCCCCCGTTTTCTTTTTCAGCGACGGAGGGCACGTCGGGGTTCACCATTTGTCGGAGAAGGGAGACGCGGACACCAATTCGGTCATCAGCAAAGTCTCGTTTATTGATACGCAGAGTGGCGATTAAATACAGTGCTTAATTAGCTCATGCATAGTGCAAAATCTGAGCTCATCATTGGTCTAGCTGTGCGGCTTAGCTAAGCACTTCGGCATTCATGTTTTTCTCAATTCTGCGTGCCTTCCCTATCTCAAGGACACTGTATCCGTGAGACTGAGGCCCACTTTGCTAGCTTTACTAAGTTGATCTGACTATGGCCTTTTTCTTCCAGCTATTCCTGCACCAGGCTCTCTACAGGTAAGAACCCAAGTGATTTACTTAGGCTGCGAAATTTCACAAGGGGTGCGAAAGTTAGGAATCAATCGAGTACAAGCAATTTGCACCATACCCACACCACGAAATCCACAAGAGTTAAGATCCTTTTTGGGCATGATAGGGTGGTGCCGCTTGTGGATTCCGGAATTTGGACTGAAAGCAAAACCCTTGTATGAAGCAGCCAAAAGCCCTGTGTTTCAGTGGGGACAAACGCAAGAAAAGGCATTTCAGAGTCTGAAACAAGCTTTAAAGGAAGCCCCAGCACTAGGATTGCCAGATCTCACAAAACCTTTTCAACTATACGTAAATGAGAGACAGAGACTGGCAATAGGGGTTCTCACCCAAAAATTGGGCTCATGGAAGCGCCCGGTGGGGTACTTCTCAAAGCAGCTAGACTCTGTAAGTGCCGGATGGCCCAGTTGTCTTAGGGCTGTGGCAGCAACAGTGCTCCTAATTCGAGAAGCCAGAAAATTGACTTTGGGAAAAAGGATGGAAGTATTTGTTCCCCATATGGTCATTGCAGTTTTGGAACAAAAAGGGGGGCATTGGCTCTCATCGAGTCGCATGTTACAATATCAGGCACTCCTCCGAGAACAGGATGACATTGAATTAAAAATAACCAATCATCTTAATCCAGCAGAATTTCTTAGGAGCAGCAGCCAGGAAGAAGGAGGCGAATTGACACATGATTGCATAGAAATCATTGAACAGGTATATGCCAGCCGGAAGGACCTGAAAGATGAGCCTTTGGAAAATCCGGAATGGGAACTGTTTACAGATGGATCCAGCTTTGTGGAAAACGGAATCAGGTATGCGGGATACGCAGTAGTGACTTTGACACAAATAATAGAAGCTCGAGCTTTAACCCCGGGAACTTCAGCCCAGAAAGCCGAGATACAAGCTCTGGTAAGAGCCCTAGAATTGAGTCAAGGGAAAAGAGTAAACATTTGGACTGATTCAAAATATGCCTTTGGAGTAATACATGTACATGGAGCACTGTGGAAAGAAAGAGGACTGTTGAATTCTCAAGGATCAGAAATTAAGCACAAAGAACAAATATTAGCACTATTGGAAGCAGTGCATAAACCTCAGGCAGTAGCAGTGATGCATGTAAAAGGACATCAAAAGGAAGAGGGAAAAGCGTTCCAAGGAAACCAGCTGGCTGACAGAGTTGCCAAACAGGTTGCTCGAGAGGTATGGACACAATTAGCTTTATTGCCAGTGCGAATTAACCCTGCCACTTCTTTTCTTGAGCAGAAACCATGGTATACACATGAAGATGAGAAGCTTGCTCAATTTGTTCAGGCCCAGAAGAATGAAAAAGGATGGTATGTCACAGCTGAAGGTCAGGTTGTATTGCCAACAAAAGTAATGAAAACAATTTTAGAAATCGAACATAACAAGTGCCATTGGGGAGCAGACGCATTGGTACAGTTTTTAAAACGTGAGATAATTTCCAATCGGATGTTAACAATGGCAAAACGGATTAACGCCATGTGTCCAGTCTGTATTAAAAATAACCCAGTGACACGAAGGCAGATACAACTAGGAAAGTTACAAGTGGGGCCGCAACCAGGAGACTATTGGCAAATAGATTTCTCAGAGCTACCAAAAGCACAAGGGTACCGTTATTTACTGGTGTATGTGTGTACCTTTTCAGGGTGGCCAGAAGCCTTCCCATGCAGGACTAACCAAGCAAAGGAAGTAATTAAAACTTTACTACGGGAAATCATCCCTAGATTTGGAATCCCATTAGGAATGTCCTCAGATAGAGGACCTCACTTTGTAGCTAGAGTAGTCCAAGAGGTAGCCAGAGTGTTAGGGATAGTTTGGAATCTCCATACGCCCTGGAGACCACAATCTAGTGGCCAAGTGGAACGGATGAATCAGACATTAAAAGGGCAAATTAAGAAAATTTGTCAGGAAGCGAAGATACAGTGGCCTCAGGCACTACCTCTAGCCTTGCTAAGAATCAGGATTAAACCCAGAGAAAGGATAGGAGTAAGTCCATACGAAATTTTGTATGGCAAACCATATCATGCTACAACCTACAAAGGGGACCCTCACTTAGTAGGAGATCAAGTATTGTTGAGTTACATTTTGTCTTTAAATAAAGTCCTTACAGCGCTGCGAGGAGCATTGCAGTGGAACCGGCCTCTGCCCTTGGAAAATCCTGTCCATGACATACAGCCAGGAGATCAAGTATATGTGAAAAACTGGAATACGGAACCCTTGAAAGGAGTATGGGACGGTCCTCACCAGGTGATCATGACTACCTACACGGCAGTGAAAGTCCAAGGGATCGAAAACTGGATTCACTACACTCGAATCAAGAAGGTCCCGTCAAGATGGGAAGTACAGCCTCTGTCAGCAACAAAGCTGGTGTTCAGGGCAAGGCCTTAGTTCTTTTAACATTAGTCTGTATAATGCAGGTGGGAGAAGCGTTTGTTAAAATTACAGTTCCGGAGCCAGATGTAATGGTGCCTGAGGGTGCGGGAGTAAATTTAACCTGTTTGTTTTCTGACAACCAGAGAACTAGATTAAAAGAAGTACATGCAGCCTGGAGACAAATCACCACAGACGAGGTATTTACAGAAGGAATTGTGACACTTTGGGATATGGAACAGCAAAGAGGTAACACCACATTGACAATATCTCATATGCAAGCTGATCAGGTAGGACAATTCTCATGCATTGTGCGGATTAGAGAAAGTTTTGATTATGGGAACATAAATGTAGGTATTCTAAAAGAGAATGGGAGAACATGGCAGGTGACAGAAGCTGGAAAAACACAACAAGAATTGGGACAAGAAAATTTAATAGTGGGATTAGTTAGGGATTTTGGACAAGTACAAAATACTACGTCCATCACTGCATGTTTACCTTTACCTAAAGCGGCGGGAGATCCAATACCATGGGGCATCATTCCCGTTGGGGAAATGCCTCCAGTAACTATAAATGGGACAAAAAAATGTAATAAAGAAGTACGGAATCATACTAAGATGATAGAGGAAACCTATACAGTTCGAGGGAAATGGTCAACACCGGGACAAAAGAGTGAGTGCCTAAAATTACTAAATCCAGTTTTTACAAGAATTGGACGGTTCAAGAATGTAGGATGGTGTACTTATGACATAAGACAAAAAAGACAAAAAACCAGTCACAGAATTTTCTTATGAGATAGTATGTCAAGAAGGGAAGGAAGAATGGGAACATTGGAAAACGATTTGGGGTCCTAGTTTGTTAGAACCTTACAGTTACATAGGACCAGTACATTGGTGTGTCAAATGGTCAGGCCAGAGAGAGCAAGGACATCTAGGAGTGTTAGGAACTGAAACAGTAAGACGGGATCGAGTGACCCTCACACCTAGCTGGAATTGTAGCAAAATCATCACCTGTGATACCCCTGAATCCCAAATTGGTTTAGTGCCAGTACGGATACTATTAAAATGGGGCTGTGAATGTCAAAGGTATAATCATACAATAACAGGTGAAATAAAAGGGGCATGGAAAGACTGTCAGACGACTACCATCAGGAGTCCAGGGCATTCAGTGTGGGTAATGGGGCACGGACAGTGGACTACTCATATGCCTATTAATGGCCCGGTCACACAGATTACTTTAGGAGTCCCTACACTTTGCCCTTTTTGGAAACAGTCTAAATTAACACAGAAAGAGATGCAGTCACGAACAAAGAGAGAAACAAATGAAGTGGCAGAAGAACTAGGATTGGGAAATGAAGATGAATGGCATGAACCCTCATCAGGAGTTAAATTTGGATGGGTAATGGAGTCCTTGTTTGCACCAATTTCTACATATAGAAACCGGGAGATGCTGTACAAATTAGTAGGACAAACTGAGAGGCTAGCCGCAGTTACAAAGAAAGGATTTAAGGATCTAAACTTACAGTTGCAGGCAACGACAAGAATGACAATTCAAAATAGAATGGCATTAGATTTGCTTTTATTAAAAGAACATGGAGTCTGTGGGTACCTCCAAGGAAAGGTTGACCATTGCTGCGTACATATCCCAAATGTCACAGAAGAAGTAGAAAAAGACACAAGTCAATTAGAACAAATTGAAACAAAAGTGCATGAAGTCCAGGAGGAAGCTGAACATAACTGGGTAGGAGCACTGTTTAGCTCCCTAGGAATCCAAGTCTCTGGTTGGATATCATCAATTGTACAATATGTAATAATGATTGTATTGATTATTGTAGTATGCATGATTATGTATAGATGTCTTTTAGGAATGATTGCCAGAGAAGGAACTCATACTCGACGTGTTATGAGAGCACTGACCCGGAAAGAAGTAATCCTGCCAACTCGAAAAGAAGACTCACCATCCTACTTAGAAACCATAACTTGAAGAATTGAGCATCCTTGCAGAAAATCTGAAGAATGCTCAAAAGGGGGGAGTTGATACCGAAATAATGAGAAAAAGGACTAATGTAGATATAGTAGTAGTCATGCTAAGGCTTAGAAAACTGCAGTTCTCAGACAGGCCCTGGGAACCAGCCCTGGGAATGAGCTGGGGACTGTGGAAACAATAATTAAAGATAATTAAAGAATTTAGTAGAGCATATAGAACATTTAGAAACTTTCAAGATAAGGCTAAAGTATAATAATAAATAAAGGGTTCTGGTGATGGGAAAACATGAAAGGGGGATTAAAGGGGGGTAGCCTATAGTTTTGAATAGACAAGCATGCAAAATTTATAACTTTTAGGAATGATATCTACAAGATTTATGTATCTGTATTGTCTTGAAGAATGTGTACCTCTGCATGTAGACTACTTTGTAAAAAGGTATAAAAAACTTGACGAAAAAGGGAACTGTGGGATCCTGACTTTGGACGCTAGTCCGCAGGTTCCCCGGGCCCTGAATAAAGCACCGCATAAACTGACACTCTGTTAGTTTGTGTTCTGTTTGGGGCATCGGGCAACACCAGGAGACCTAAAAATCAATTTTAAAAAAACCCGGAATTTAAAAATTGATTAAATTCCCACCCAGATTAAGAAAAACAACATATAGAAATTTTAATAACTTCATAATTACGTGGAAAGGAGAACTTAACACTAAAAAGCTGCAGTGATAAGAAATTGGCATAAAATCATTGTATCTTGGGACAAAAGGGGAGATGTAAGATAAATATGGGAAAAGATATTATTGTATGCTGTTACTGCTTGAAATATCAATTAAAGATGTTTTGAGAAGTACATGGTTGTCATTTAGACATCCTGCATTGGCTGCCAACTGCAACCTCATTGAGTTCAGAGGCTGAACAGCGCCCATGGGAAAGAATCAGACGCCTCCTTGATCAGTGGGAAAAGCCCAGGTGGATTGAAAAGCTTCTCAGGAGCTTCTGACTGCCAGCATTAACTGATTTATTTGAGGAGCTGTAACTCAAGAAAAAGAGACTGGTAACACCTATTATTGAGGAGGCCCAACAACAATTAACACATTGGGAATGTAATAATCATGGCTTAGAATGCCACCCTTGGATTTGTATTGTTTGTACCTGTTGTTTTAATTCGTGCTGGAGGGTAAATAAGGCAAAAGAAAAAGAGAGGCAATGGATTTGTTTAAGTTGTTTAGATTGTGTACGTGGACAGCTAACAATAGAAATATTTTTAGTGACTTTTATGGAAAACCATTGAGACAAGAAAATGGGACCTTTTTTGCAGTAATTCAACTAATAGAGAACCAAGACCAATTACTCCTCACCATATTAGCTTTTGTACAAGCTAAAGAACAAACAATTCATAATATTATAGACCAGTGTATTATAAATGACAATTGTTGTGGAGAAGAAATCTATGTGCCACATCATAGATTTGTTTCAGCAGCTGATTGGCATCGTGAGTGTATCTATTGGTGGTGACAAATATTTAACTACCAACCCCGATTTCATAGCAGAAATAGACCATTAAAACAAACTGTTCAACTGAAGAAGTGTGAAAATAAATTTTGTTGTAGTTGTAGTTGGCATATCTCTAGAGCTTTAGTGGATTAGGAAAAATAGCTGATCAATCTAGGGAAAGAGACAGGGCAGTGCTGCAGAACTACAAATAATTGATGCCATCTTTGGAAAAGAAAAAGCGAAAATGGCTTATATGAGCTTTATGAGGCCAAGGATGCCAAAAAGAGACAAATCCCAGGATAAAAGCTTTGCTACCGAGAAGATTGACATCTCGGCCCTTGGTTGCAACCCAAGGGACCTTGAGACAGGTAGAAAGTTAAAATTCCTGAGGATTCTTTTCATGGTGCTTACAATAATACCCCTGGCAACTGGCCAATGCCATAAAACCGCATGGAGCAAAAAAGAACAAGCCATGAAGGAACAAATTCCAAGATAACAAGCAGCACAAGAGCCAGCAGTAAAAAAACGAACCATTCCTGATCCCTGTGACAAATGCAATCATTCCATGTGGGTCAGGGATAAGATGGAATCAGTTTTTGTGGCACAGCCACATGTTAGTGCTGCCTGTTACGATTGTAGCAGCTTCTTAGAAATTTGTGTGAAAAGTCCAAAACAATTTGGGATTCAATGAGTGAGCTCATTATCCTAACAATGATCAACTTTTTCCCAGATATGAAAATTTCTTTTGTTTGAAAAAGATAAGAATAGAAAAGAGCCAAAGGAAAAAAAATTAATTGGAAAACAAAAAGAAACAATGAAGGATAAGAAAACGATCAGAGGCAAAGAGTTAAAGGAGCTGGATGAGCTGCATAAGCAATTAAAACAGCACTATAGCAACTGGGATTTGCCAACTTCAAACAAAAATCTGTTTGTAGATCTGATGCAAGAAATTGCCACAGAATTGGGATTAACTAAATGTTTTATTTGTGGAGGACTTAAAAGGGCTGAAAGATGGCCATGGAGAGGTGAGGGTTTAGCTCCAGAACAATTTTTAAAATGGAATCATACGCAAATTTCTAAGACATTAAAACAGCCTGAGGGTTGGGTTCTGAGTCATCAAGTCATTGGAACAGTTTGTGTAACTTGGGAAGGGAGAAAATACACTGAAGTGGTGGGATATACTCCTTGCCTATCTACTTTAGTAGTAAATTCAGACAATAACACAAAGACCTGGCGACCCAAGAGTCCTACTGGATATTGGGGAATAGCAAAAGAAATGGATTGTGAGTGGAATAACCAAACTGATTTGTGCTGGCATAACAGTCCTGGAGCTAATCCTTACCAATCTATAAAAGATTTAAAATTTTATTGGGAACAACCAGAAAACACAGAAAACAGATGGAAAGCCCCTGATGGAATATATTGGATCTGTGGGCAACGAGCATACAGTGAACTATCCCAAAAGTGGGAAGGAACTTGTACCTTAGGAGTTCTACGACCCTCCTTCTTTGTCATACCAAGGTCTAAGGGCAATATACTAGGAACACCACTTTATGAAACCTTACAAAGAAAGAAAAGAGAACTAAATTTCGACTTTCCAATGGCAGGAGGAAACAAAAAATGGAAAGATGAAGAATGGCCTGCAGAAAGTATTATAGCACATTATGAACCTGCTGATTGGGCTCAGGATGGGTCTTGGGGATATAGAACTCAAATTTACCTGTTAAATTGGTTGATAAGGCTCCAGGCAGTGGTGGAAGTCATCTCAAACCATAGGGCAGATGATTTAAAGTTGTTGGCCAAACAGCATTCACAAATGTGAGCATTTGCACATCAAAGGAGAATTGCCCTAGATTATCTGCTGGCAGAAGAAGGAGGAGTTTGTGGGAGGTTTAATGAATCTGAGTGCTGTGTGGAAATAGATGATCACGGGGAAGCCATCACAAAACTTGCTGATGAAATTAAAAGAGTGGCACATGTACCAGTTCAAAAACTGAATTCTATCCTGAAAGCTGATTGGTGGGATAAACTCTTTGGGGGTGTGTGGTGGAAAAAATTGGGATTCATGCTATTATGTTCTGGTTTAGGAATATTGTTTCTGCCTTGCATGATACCCTGTCTAATTAGACTAATCCACTCAGTAATTCAAGGAATGCAACTTACAGCCATGCCCATGGATCCAGAATCAACAGCAAGAAGAAAACTGAATTTCTTGATGGTACTGAAAACACAATCCACTTGCACTCGAGGGAGAGAGATCGAGAAAATAGTGACTGAATGCAAAAAGAATACCCTGGCACGAGAAATGTTAATAAAATTTGAGAAGGAGTGTGAAGAGCTGAACGCAGCATGAGAAATATGAGAAAAATTGGAGGCTACTAAGAAGGAACATAGAGAATACCAAGCAACAACTTTTTAGAGCACGAATCAATATGATAAAAAAGAGAAATGGGGTGTCAGGAAAATTAATCCACAAACACCAGAGGTTTATGTCCAAAAAGGAGACAGAGGAGTCCTTTTTCCTTTATTCGAATAAAGGGAGAGGCCATGGGACATTCCCCTGGGATCTCTCACATTTTTGGAGGACGCAGCCTCCTTTTTATCCTATTTTCCCGGCCGCATTTCCCTCTCTCTTTCCCCATTGGCTGAGGTACTTGAGAGGCACAGACATCCCGGAACGCCTGATACCTGAAATTCCCCTCTAATGTATAACCCTCCCTTTTAACTTTTAATTCTTATAGAATTCATAGTTTTCCCCCCGTTGCTTGTTTCATCTTTCGATATCCAATTTCATTTATCAGCAGCCCTACAGTTTGTTCGTAAAGGCAAATATCTCTTTCCATTCATCAATCAGTGGAATCCATCCCATTGTTTCTTTTATCTCTCAGTGTTAGCCTTATCTATAGGCTGATCCACAACTCATTTGTAAAGACAAATTTAACATTCCTCTCAGGGGGAATTGTGATTAATGTGATTTGTGCTAATTAAATTCTAAGTATAATATCAAAATTGTATTTAGATCAATAGAAGACAATTGTTACAGAGTGAGGGGGGAGATGGGTGAGACAGGGCAAAGGACATCTTCCAGATGTTGGGAGTTGAAGAAGGAGGTTGGAAGGGAATAGTAGAAGGACGTAGGTCTGATAGGCAGCATCGAGAAATAAAAGTTTCGACCTTGAAATGGGCAAAATTGAGATGATTCCAGGCATGGAACTTAATTTTATTGTGGGAACCTATGCTTAGTTATATAACCCAAGCTTAGGGCGCTTGTGCTACCTGCAAGGTTACACAGCAAACACTGATGAAGAGGATGAGCCTTCATCAGAAATAAGACCCTCAAAAGGAAGAGAGACCCCTAACCATTAGTAGAGCATGCACCAAACAACACAGTGATGTAGATTTTAGAAATACAAACTAGGAGTAGTTTTCTAGAAACTTCTATAGCCTACAGTATATAAGTGGGATTGTTAGCCTGGATGCTTTGGTACAAGAGGAAGGGCGAGCCCCTCCCTGTACCCCTGGTCGGTTTTGCTTATGCTTTATACGAACCTCAATTATACTCAATTACTTACTCTTAAATTTTACATATCCTGAAATATATGTATCCTATACTTTGATTGTATTCATCTCAAACACTTTCAGTGTATAAATGTATAAAAATTACTATCTAAAATTTGCTGCTAAATTTAATCTTGTTGTTTCATAAATTGGATAAATAGAATAACATTCATAACCCTTCCTTCCTTCCTTCCTTCCTTCCTTCCTTCCTTCCTTCCTTCCTTCCTTCCTTCCTTCCTTCCTTCCTTCCTTCCTTCCTTCCTTCCTTCCTTCCTTCCTTCCTTCCTTCCTTCCTTCCTTCCTTCCTTCCTTCCTTCCTTCCTTCCTTCCTTCCTCCCTTCCTCCCTTCCTCCCTTCCTCCCTTCCTCCCTTCCTTCCACCCCTCCTTCCTCCCTTCCTCCCTTCCTTCCACCCTTCCTTCCTTCTCCCTACCGAATGATCCTCCATCACTGACCAGGATCCCCAAAAAATGCTCCCAGCTGCGAGGCTGACAAAGCTCCAGGAGCCTTTGGACACCTCTCCCAGGGATGCACAGCCTCCCCTTGTTGGGCTGTCTGTGCAGGGCAGGGCCCTGGACTCCATGATCCCACCGGGTCCCTCCCAGCTCAGCCCCTCCCGCAATTCTCACCCTTTGCCTCAGCCTTGGTGTCCTTGAGAGGAGCTGGCAGAGCTGTTGGGGCCGGGCCAGGAGCAGGGCACCCCAACATTCCCCTCTCTGGGACACGGCAGCTGTGGCAGCCCCAGCGTTCCCCTGTCTGTGACACCACAGCCCTGGCAGCCCCAACCTTCCATCCCTGGAGACGCTCCATGGCAGCTTCCAGTCAACGCAAGGCACCGGCCACGGAGCACCCCCAGCCTGGCCTGATGGGGATTCCTCTGCACACAGCTCGGGCAAGGCCCCCTGGACACCTTCCCTGTGCCACACACAAGTGTCACACACAGCTACAGAGCTCTGCCCACAGCTGCCAGGAGGAGATGATTAAAAAATTAAAACAAAATTTAAAATTATAAACCACGATAATCAAACCCATCCAAGAAAACAAACAAATCCAACAAGAACAACAAAATCAAAACTAAAAACCACTATAGAAAGAGAACATTCCCCCCCAATAGACCCGTTCCATCCTTCACTCAGTACACCTGCACACACACACGGGCTGAGAATGCAAAAAAAAAGAGAATTCCTTGAGTACATTTGCAGGAAAAGCAGGTTTAGGACAGGCTCTCAGTTCCGACTGTTCTCAGCAGATTGAAAACGGCCCCTTTGCCACCTGCAGGGCCCTTGCCAATGGCAAGTGCCACACCCTCAGCCCATGGGGGAGAAAAGGGCTCTGAATTGCCCACCCTGGCATGGAAACCCTGTTCCCAGGCTGCTTCACACACAGGATTCTTCTGGATGAATCCAGAAAGCTGAGGGTCTGCTCTGGCTCCTCCATGTCCTAAAGCTGCCTGACAGAAGAAATTGAGGGTGGGCTCCAGCAGCACAATCCCTGCTGGCCCAGGACACAGTGCCAGGAAGGTCTCTGCGTGCCCAGCCTTTGCTCCAGCCAAGAAAAGCTCCCGGCACAGGCTCACCTTTCCTGCTCAGCCACAACCCCCGAGTGCCCCAGCAGCAGGAAACTGACGGCTCTGGGCGGCACCGATGCTGGCAAACGCCAGACCTGGGCACTGCCAGCGTCAACAATCTGCTGGATCTGCAGTGCTGGCACCCACAAATCACCAGATCTGAGCAGGGCTGGTGCTGGAACCGGGGAATTGCCGAGTTTTGGCTTTCTGTGCATGCAAATTGTTGGACTTGGGATGTGCCAGGGTTGAGTTGGATAATGATTGGACAGGAAAGTCTCACAGATATGTATGTATGTGATAAATGTGATTCGTGCTAACTAAATTGTAACTGTATTAGCAAAATTGTACTCATATCAATAGAAAATAATTGTTACAAAGCGAAATAAAAGGAAATGAGTGAGACAAAGAAGATGGAATCCTCCAGATGTTGGAAGGGAGTAGGAGAAGGACATAGGTCTGATAAGCAGCATCTAGAAATAGAAAGTTTCGACCTTGAAATGGGCCAAAATGGGATGATTCCAGGCATGGGATTTAATCAGAGTCTTATTATGGAAAACATCTGCTCAGTCACACAGGGCGCCTGTGCTACCTGCAGGTCACACCTCGGGCACTGAGGAAGACGATGAGCCTTCATCGGGAATAGACCCTCAAAAGGATGAGAGACCCCCTAACCCATTGGTAGAGCATGTGCCATACACATAGTGATGTAGATTTTAGGAATAGAAACTAGGAGGAATTTTCTAGAAACTTCTGTATTAATATGTATTAGCATATAGTATATAAGTGGGAATTTTGGCTTGATTGTTCAGTACGTGAGGAAGGGCGAGCCCCTCCCCGTACCCCCGGTTGGTTTTGCTTATGCTTTATAGGAGCCTCAATTATACTAAATTACTAACTGCCAAATTTTGTATATATTCAGATATACGGATCGAATATATTTTGATTGTATTCATTTATATACAATTGTTGCTGTTAAAAAAATTGCCACAAAATTTAACCTTGTTGTCTGATAAATTGTACAAATAGAATGACATTCATGACAGATAGAAGCATTTCTAGATTGATCTCGATGCTGAATGTCTCCTTAGGAGCTCTGGGCACAGAGAAGAATGAGCCCCTTGCTGGCTGGCCCTGTTTGGACAACCTGCTCCTCACCCCCATCATAACTGTGTCATGATATCACCCACCTTTGACTGACAACCCCAAATAGAAAAAAAACTCATAAATTTTTCTTTAAATTAAAAATGTTCTTAAATATTAAAATATAATTATATTTTTCTTATTTACAATAGTACGATTCTATATTTTTATAACCAAATTTTTATATTTATAATAAAACTCTTTACATTATTAACAACCAAAAAAAAATACTGGCCAATGGTTCTAATTAACACAATTCCCTTCATTAATTAAATAAGCTCTCCTGGTTATTTATTTCTCCCTCTTTATGATAATTTGAAATATTTGATAATTTGTAATATTTGTAGTCATTCGGACACCTTTATTATCATCTTTTTCTCCGACAGGGTCCAGGGGGGCACTTCGGGTCCAGGGAGACATTTCAGGGGCACATTCACGGCAATTTTGGGTCTGGGGAAATAATTTAGAAGGAAGTTGAGGAAGAGAGGACACTTGGGAGCGTCGAGTGGGCACTAACAGAGAACTTGGAGATGCTGAGGGAAAGTCTGGGCTTCGGATGTTACCTGGCTGTTTCAGGGAGGCCTTGGCGGTCAGGGAGGGGAATCTGGGGCCATTCGGGGTCCGGACGGGCACTCGGGGGCTCTAACGGGGCTCTCCGGGGCGCGGGGGGTGATGGGAGTTGTAGGCGCGGGTATAATGAGGTTTAATGGAGCCGTGGAGCATCACGGGAGTTGTAGGCGCAGCTTAAGTGCCTCTCAGTGGAGTGCAAGGCATTATCGGAGATGAAGTCATGGTTAGAATGGCGTTTTACCGGAGCAGCGGAGCATGATGGGAGCTGTAGTCCCGGAAGTGGTTCTTACGGACAGTTTGGGGGTCTAGGAAGGCACTTAGGGGACAGTTTTCCCTCGGAGTGGCGGCTTCAGGTCCTCAGCGGGGAACATATACGGGTCAAGAGAACTTGGGGGGAGCCTGCGGAGCTCTAACCGGGCTCTTTAGGGCGCTGGGCAGGGCAGGAGTTTTCGGCGCGGGACTGGGTTATGAGGTGCTGCGAGCTCGCGGGGAATGGCAGGAGATGAATTCCCAGAAATAGCTGTAAGGGGAGCATTCAGGGGATCTGGGAACGTTTTTGGGGGGTCTCGAATGAGCCCTGAGGGGCAATTACGGATCCTCCAGGGTCCGGGGGCTCGTATGGGGAAGATGGGGAGCGGATACCGGGGGGGGGGTGGGGTGGGGGGGGTGTCTGTGGGGCGCAGGGCATGATGGGTGTTGTAGTCCCGGCTCCAATGGGGCTCTATGGGGCCGCGGGGCATGACAGGAGTTAGAGGCAGAAAGGAAAGATGGCGCCGAGTGCAGGCACTGCTCCCAAAGAATCGATCCCGAGAGCGGAACCACCTTGGTGGCACCTTGGGCTTTGCACACACCTGAGGAGTGTGTCTGCAGTGGGGAAAAATATGAGTTTTAGGTTGTTTTGAGAAAAAACAAAACAAAACAAAACTCCTCTTTGCCTGAGTCCAGGCAGTCTTCCAAGCAAAACAGGTGCCAGGTGAGTGAGGACAGACAGGATGGGGTTGGGGAATGTGCAGCAAGGTTGTCCACACTGGGTCCGACCTCAAGGCACAGCTTCTGTGAGCAGGCCAGACCTCCTGAGGAGAGGCCCTGGATCAATATCAACCACAGAATGCTGTAATCACCTCTGCTCTAAAGAGAACAGTAATAAAATGCGCTCTTTAAAGTAGCAATGTGTATTTCTGAGTCTCTTTAAAATATTTCTCCATAACTGGAGAAGGAAAACTTCCTAATGAGCTGCATTAGACCAGAGGGAAATCAAGGCAGAGCCATGTTTTGTTAGGAAACCTCTCAAGAGTTCAGTCAGAACTGAACTCCAAAGTTTCCTAAAGTTTTAATGGTTCCCACCAAGGGACACAACTGAGAAAGTGTCCCCAGGTTCCAGTTAGACCAGACAACTGGAGAGAGTGATGAAAAGTGGGGACAAAGAGAAGCCAAATGTTGGTGCCCTGGGGCACAGCAGGGTCTGTGCCACCAAGGGCTGGGAGGAGACACCTTGTCCTGAGGCACTGGGGCCTCCTGGCACAGCCCCAGCAAGGCTGGCCACTGTCACCCCTTGTCCTGCCCTCAGCATCCCCCCACATCCCAGTGGCCTCAGGGATGTGCTGGGACGAGTCCCTGGGGAGCCTTGGTCAGGAATGGCCCTGGGGGCTCCTTCATGCTCCCAGGGACTGCAGGATTTTCCAAGGACTTTGGGTTTTGCTTTTTCCTTGGAGTCTGTGAGAGCTTTGTGCAATCATGACCTCCAATTATCTGCTTTAATTAGTTCCTTGATAGGCTCTGTCAGTAACAACACTCAGTGGTGCTCATTAATGCTTCAAGGTATTCAGTTTTTTTAAGGTACTCTGAGTTTCCCTTTTGACACCAACTCTTCTAGTAGTTTATGCAATCATGGCCCCAATTATCTACTTTTATGAGTCCCTTGCAATATTTGTATTGACACTCAGTGGGGCTCATTAATATTTTGAGATACTCAAGGTTTCAAAGGTTCTTTGGATTTTCCTTTCCTCTCTGACTCTCTGAGTGGTTTTTGGGCAATCCTGGCCTCCCATTCTCTCCTCCAAGGAGTCCATGAGGAGCCTGTGTTGGGGATGGACCTCAGTGGGACCCATTAATGCTTTGAGACACTTTGGGTTTTTCTTCTGATTTGGACTCCTGGAAAGGTTTGTGCAATCTCCTCTCAGGCCCTGAGGTTCAAGGGCTCAGCACCAAATGCACCACGGGGCTGATTGGGATCAAGCAAGTCCTGACAAACCATGGCTCTGCCTTGATTTCCCTCTGGGCTGGTGCCATTCATTAGGAAGATTTTAAAATCCAGTTATGGAGAAATATTTCCAAGACATTCTAAGAAATACACATTCCTATTTTGAAGAGTGTATTTCATTGCTATTCTCTTTGGAGCAGAGGTGATTGCAGCATTCTGTGATTGATATTTGTGAGAAATGGATTTGTAAAGGATTCTCAAAGCCTGACTGAAAGCTCACACACTCTTGTACGTCTGGATGCAAACTCTGAGATAAGGTGTGCTGACTCAGAATGGCCCTGGAAGAGAGAAGACATTGCTGAGAGAGAGATTGAACTAGAAAGAAGTTTCAAACCATGGACTTGCAAAAAAACGCAGATGTTTTGGAGAATTAGAACTGTGAAAGATGCATTGGTGCAAAACCATGTGGGGTACAATAATGAGTGGTTGGTGTTAGAAGTATTAGCACCATTGTGTAGCAAAAGCTGATAAACTGAAAAACATTAATAAGGTATAGTAAACACGAAATAACTTGGCTTTGGATAGAATGGCATTGAGTTTTACATGTCTTATGTTTCACCCTTCAAGGAGTCTAATAATGGAATAAAATCTTTTTAAAAATATGCCTCTCAGTTGCCCCGTCTCTGTAGAGCTGGGATTTTCCAACAGTGCTGAGTCCCTGGACATCAGTCCCTGAGAGGGAGCTGAAGGAAAACTTCTCAAGAACTCAAAGTCAGATTCAAACTCCAAAGTTTCTTTAACTTTAATGGGTCTCACTGAGGGATATGACTCAAAAAGTGTCCCCAGGTTCCAGTTTGAGCAGAACACTGGAGGCACTGATGACAGGTGGGGACAAACAAGGGAAAGGTGTCTCTGATGCTGAGCAAACCTGGATGTGTTTCAGGAATGCAAAGGGCCAAGGGCTGAGCCCCAGCCCCTGGCAAGCTTTCCCCTGACACACATAAATGCCAGTCCCATTGTATATAGGAGGTCTTGCACACATGTCTGCCATAGCCATGGCTATGATCATCAGAACCACAGCTTTCCAGGCTGCACCTGCCTGATTCTCCATGGTGACTGTGAAGCCTTTTTAATTCCAGTGTGATGTATCTATGCTGCTTGTTCTCTGATCTTGATGGCAGTGAAGGAGGTGAGGAGCACCTGGTATGGTCCTTCCTACTGTGGTTCCAAAGTCTTTTCTGTGAGAGACTTCACATACACACAATCTCCAGGTTGTACATTATGTACTGGTCCATCCAATCCCCTACACCAGCTTCTTTATACATGTTTCCTGATATTCCTGAGTTGTTTCCCCAGGGCCACCATGTATTCTGTGATAGTTTCTTCCCCTATTTGTGCTGATGTTCCCTTCTGTATTGCATAAGGTCGCCCATACAGGATCTCAAAAGGACTCAGCCTTTCCTTTGCCCTTGGTTTAGTTGGGATGTGTAAAAGGGCTAAAGGAAGGGATTGAGGCCAAGGCAGATTGACCTCCTGTCCTAATTTAACAATTTGCTGTTTGATTAAATGATTCATCTTCTGCACTTGTCCACTTGACTGGGGATGATATGGGGTATGTCATTGCCAATCTATACCTAAAGTATTACTAACCTGATGTACCACATTTGCAACAAAATGGAGCCCTCTATCTGAAGAAATGGTAGCTGGAACCCCAAATCGTGATACTATCTCTTTTACTAATTCCTTGACCACTTTTCTGGCCTTAGCAGTTGTAGCAGGGAAAGCCTTAGGCCATCCTGAAAAGGTATCAGTTCATACCAGTAAATAACAAACCCCCCTTTTCTTGGGAGTTCTGTGAAGTCCATTTGCCATAATTGGTCAGGTACATTTCCCTTCTCAATTTCACCCATTTCTGGCTTTGTTTTTAGGATTAGTCTGGAGGCAGAGATCACATTGTTGAGTTACCTGCTTCACTGTAGTGTATCAATTTCTAGTCATGATGTTGTGATTTAAGTGTTCATACACAGTCTCTGGTCCCCAGTATCTTTTCCTATGCTCCTCCCTTATTACAAACCATATTAGATGGCCAGGTATGATTACCCTTCCTTCTGGGGTATGGGCCCACCCCTCTTTACTGTATGTCTCATCCAAATTTGTAATTAGCTTCAGATCCTCTTTGGCATAATTTGGTTTACCCTCAAGGGAGATTTTCCTATTTGGGATTAGAGCTCCTTCCAATTGTACCTCTCTTTTTGCTGCTTCTTTTGCCTCCTTGTCTGCCAGCTCATTTCCTTTTCCTGATTCCAAGTATGCCTTTTGATGTGCTCTGATGTGCATAATTGCTATTTTCTTTGGGAGCTGTGCTGCCTCCAGCAATTTCAGAATTTCTTCTGCATGTTCAGTGTTTTTCTTTTGAGAGTTCAGTAGCCCCCTTTCCTTTCACATTGCTCCATAAGCATGCACAGCCCCAAAAGTGTTCTTTGGATCCATGTCTATGTTCACATTCTCACATTGGGTCAATTCCAAGGCTTGGGTCAAGGCAATTTTCACATTTTGTGCAGAGGTATTGACAGGCAATGGTTCTGACTCTGTTACCTCATGGCTGATGGAGATGCCATATCCTGCATGCCTTTTGCCATTCAGGACATTGCTGCTTCTGTCCATGAACCAGTCCCCTGCATCTTCCACAGGAACATCCTTCAAATCCAGGCAGCTTGAGGATGTTGCTTCAATGGTTTCCAAGCAGTCATGGTGTACTGGTTCTCCTGTGTTTCCACTGAGGAAAGAAGCTGGATTGACAATGTTAGTGATCACAATCTCCACATCATCCTGTTCTACCAGTATGGATTGGTATTTCAGGAACCTCTGTGCAGAAAGCCACTCCCTGCCCTTCATTTCTAATACTGCAGACACTGTATGGGACACCAACACAGGCATTTTTTTGTCCCAAAGTGAATTTTCAAGCTTCCTGGATATTTATCACTACTGCTGCTACCACATTCACGCATCCTGGCTATCCTTTTGTGGTCACATCCAATTGCTTGGAGATGTAGGTGACTGCTCTGTCATATCTAAATCTAAATCTTGTGCCAATACTCCCAGGGCGATTCCCTGTTTCTCATGAGAAAACAAAAAGAAAGGCTTACCCAGTTCAGGGAGTCCCAGAGCTGGAGCTGACATCAGGGCCTTTTTCAATTGTTCCAAGGCTCCTGTGGCCTGTTTGTCCCATTGCAGATGCTTCTGTTCAGAGTTGATCAGTGCATACAGGGGTTGAACAAGCAACTCGTAATTATAGATCCAAAGGCGACACTGCTCAGTCATTCTGAGGAAAGTTCTCAATTCTTTCACAGTCTGTGGTTTTGGTATTTGGCATAGAGCCTCTTTTCAGGCTTGCCCCACAATTCTTTGCCCCACATTAATTTCATACCCCAAGTAAGTGACTTCCTGCTGCATTACCTGGGCTTCCTTCTTAGACACTCGGTGCCCTTGGAGCCCCAAAGAGTTTTAGAGACTCACCGTCCAAGGCATGCAAGTGTCTTCTGTCTCAGTGGTGATCAGGATGTCATCTCTGTATTGTAGCAGTCTCCCCTTCCCGGGTGGGGTTTCCCAAGACTCGAGATCCTTGGCCAGTTGGTTGCCAAATATGGTGGGGAAATTCTTGAATCCTTCAGGCAGTACAGTCCAAGTGAGCTGGGTCCTTTGTCCACTTTTCCATTCCAAGGCAAATATCTTTTGGCTGGCTTCATGGAGAGGGAGGCAAAAGAAAGCATCTTTCAAATCTAAACCAGTAAACCAGGTTAGTTAAGGTGTCAATACTGTTAACAAAGTGTATGGGTTTGCTACTACAGGACATAAATCCTCTGCTATTCTATTGACTGCTCTTAAATCCTGGACTACTCTGTACGTTCCATCAGGTTTGTGAACTGGTAATATGGGAGTGTTCAAATCAGATTCACATTCCCTTAACAGACCCCATTGCAAGAATTTTTCTGTTACCAGCTGGATTCCTTCGCTACCCTCTCTTTTTAAGGGATATTGTTTTATCCTTACTGGTCATTGTCCCTCTTTAAGCTTTACCTCTACTGGTGATGCATTCTTAGCTCTTCCTGGCTTCTCAGTGGCCCACACACCAGGGTACACCTGGTTGATGATATCGTCACTGATTTGTTCTTCTATGGGAACCTCATTATTTGAATATATTCTTGGCTATCCACCTCCAGAGTAATCTCCCCTTTTTCAAATCTGATTGTTTCATTCAATTGTTCAAGCAAATCTCTTTCAAGAAGTGCATGTGGTGAATTAGGCATGTATAAGAATTTATGCAAGCCTACTAGTTTTCCCAATTTATATTTTAGTGGTCCACAAAAATGAGCCTTTTCAGCTTGGCCAGTGGCTCCCTTAACCATAATAAAATCTTCTTCCACCTGAGTTAATGCTGTGTTTAAAATCGAACACATTGCCCCTGTATCAATTGAAAATTTTATTTGCTTTTGATCTTTTCCTTCCCCTAGCTTCATTATAACCAAAAGATTAAGTATAGAAGGTCTCCTTGGTTCTGTCAGTGTTCATTTACATTTGCCACTACCCGTGCCCCTTTGTTTCCCTTTGCTCAGCGTTCTGGGCATTCATTTTTTCAGTGGCCTAATTGCTCACATAGAGCACATTCTTTTATTCCTAGGCGCAGAGGGGAAGCCCCTTTTTAAAATTTTCATCTTCCTTTTTAACTACTGCCATCACCCTTCCTGGTTTCCCCTTATTCCCTTCTTCTCGATTGCTAAACACCCTCCAGCCTTCATCCAATAATATTTCTAAGTTTCTTCCTTCAGTGGGTCTGAATTTCTGAAGTTTGCATCTTATGTCACCGCTGGATTGACCTAAAAATAATGACACTAACTGCTGTATCCCGATATCTGATCTGGGTCCAAAGGTGTGCTACGACACATTGTGTCTCAGCCTGTCTGAGAACTCAGGTGGTGACTCAAAGGGACCTTGTTTAATAGCATATAAAGCTGAGCAGTTCATAGATTTGGGGATGGCTTTCTCTATTCCCTTTGCAATCCACTCCTGATATTCTTGTACCTTCTGTCTTCCTGCCATTCTATTCACATCCCACTTTGAATCCTGGGGGGGAAAGAATTCCTTTACATCCTCCCCCATGTCTTACAGTGCTGCTGGGCCAAATCCCAGGGTACCTTTGGGATCAGCTGTTTCTCTGGGTCTGTCATTGCATGGAACAGTAACTGTATAGCATTCCAATCCGGGTTATGTGATTTCACTATTAACCAAAAGTGTTCAGCTATACTTAGAGGGTCCTTTCTGTAATCCTTTACATTCCTTTTCCAAATTTCCAAATCATTGGTATTGAAGGGAACCTTTAGTAGCATCATTGTTCCATCTGCTCCCACTTCTTCTCTAAGAGGTGCCTGCAAAGGTGCTGGTTGTTCCCTAGCTTTGCCCTTGTATGGGAGGATGCTGGACTTCCCAGGGGTGTTGGAGTTTGATCTGGTGCCCTTCCTGGGCTCCCACCCAACTCTAGTGATGGAGGAGGGGAGATCATCCAGATCAGAGTCTTCTTCCTTATATACCTTGTCATTTTTAGTGCACTTGTGACCAAGACTACAGGCTGAGCAGCATCATTTTAATATATGTGAGACCCTTCTGTTTTCTCTTTCCATTGCTAGGATCAGTGGGTCTTGTGGAGGGTTAATACCACAATCCCTTTGCCATTCTGGGTGGTTCTGTAACGTGAAAAACATCTGCATATGGTGCCTCATCCCATTTTCCTTCCCACCTTAAAAACAACATTCACTTCCACATGGTGTTACAGTCCCATGTTCCATTTAATGGCCACTTTACCCCATCTTCTGATTTCTAGAGAGGCCACCATTGATTCGAGTATTTGATGAAAACCCTTTTGCTCTCCGTTTCTCTTGTCCCCACAACTTCCTTCCAGTGGGTTAGTACACATCCTAAAGGGCTCCTCCTAGACACCTCTTTATTTTGCTGGGTCCCATGATTTCTCTCCGTATTTCTCTTATCTCCTCTCCCAAACCTCTGCTGGCAATATTCTTTCACTTCCTCCCTGTGGTCATCGAAAACGTGCCAGTCCTTGGGAACTGAAAGACTCTTTGCACAGATCAAATTCACAATCTCACACTCAACCTGTATTAATTCCTGAATATGATGCCATGGGTCCGGGGTACACCTGGGGCATGTAGGCGTCCACCTCCTAGATCTGCAGTGCCACTTCCTTTTGCACCAATGCCACTGTAGGAGGTCCCAGGCTGGATGCCACCTTGGTGTCCAAATTGCTGGTCCACAAGCAAAGCAAGGAATTGGTCTAACCCTTCTAGGTTCCCTTTCGATTAGAGGTTGCTCCCAATCAAAACCCAGATAACTATCTATGGAACCTGAGAATATTCCTCCCAAGTGTACCTGCTCTACTCCCCCGTCCTCCCGTACCAACCGTACAAGTTTCCCTTGATCCCTCAAGAAATCCGGGGGCTCAGTCTGGAGCCACCTAGAAAGGGCTTCCTCCTTGCTTGGTCGAGCCCTCTGCACTCACTCCCAGCTTCCACCACCTTTTTAACTCTGACAGTTTCCAAAAAAAATTCATTAACCTGTCATTAACAGTTACAGACACAAGAGGGCAGCATTACATCAGAAACAATAGAATCTCACGCCTCAGAAAAGAACAGAAATCTTAACTTGTTGCAATGACAGTTAATAACACAAGAGGGCAGTGTTACACCAGAGATTGCACAGGTCCACTACAGAAAACAGAGAAGACATTCCCCAAAATCCAAAATCTCCACCACCAAAATGAGAGTGATGCAAACACAAAACACCAACCACCATATAAAATACTTCTTTCCACCACCCTACAACAAACAACAAGCACAATTTATGGCAGTTAGGGTTATAGCAGTGAGTTATGCTGTTAATAATATTGATAACACCGTAGGTCCTGTTCAAGTTACCCCCAAACTTGCTAGTGACCACCCTAAGTGTTCAACAGAAACCCCTTTGCCAGCTTCCAAATACCTTCCCCAAACCTGTCAGCTCTGTGTGTCGGATGTCTCTGACACACTGTTAGCCCTGTGCAGGCATCCCTAGTGTCTTACAGGCTCACCTTACCTTGGGCCTCCCCCAAAACATTTTGGTCAAACGTTCCTCTAGGCCATATAGGAGGTTGGTTGCTCGTCCCCGCAGGGAGTGACCAGGGAGCAGAGGTCAGCTCCAGAAAAGTCCAGGGTGCATTGGGATGTCGATGTCCCCTGTGCTCCAGCAGACAGACGAAGACTTTCTGGCTGGCTCAACAACTGATTTCGAGAATCAGCACTTGACACTGCAATTGTAGAGAGTGTTTCATTGGCAGCACATGGGGGACACATGGGGGGATATTTCCTCCAAACCACGTGTACCTGGTCAAGACAGGTTCCAGGTATAAATACACATTGATCCCACAAGCCCGCACCTCCCTGCCTGCCCATCTCTGCTTTCTCGTCCCTCAAATTATAAGTAACTGCCACCCCTCCTGGTGGTTGTGTTCGGTGGTTTTTGGGATGAAGGCTGTATGTCTTCCTTGGTGATTGCTGTTTGACCTCTGCTTCTGGGCAGGTGCAGTGAAGGTCTGGTTCTCCCTCAGGTCAGCTTGTCCCACTCAAAACCACCCGTCTGCTCCTGGCTGGTTTCTGGAGCCACAGGTTTCTGTTTTGTTGGGTTTGTACCATAGCCAGGTCTTGCTTTGCTGAGTTTTTGCAATATATGTTATCTTAAAGTTTTTTCATAGCAAATAACTTCCTATATGGTTTGTTACATACCATTTCTGCTATGTGTTCAATTTCCCCTCTACCTCCTTAAGCATATCATAGACTTCTAAGGTTCTGAATTTTCAAAACCATTTATGTTCTCCATCTCATTAGATCGCACTGGGAGCCTCTAGACCATGCTGGGAGCAGGTTTGGGTGCATCAATCCTTACTGGTTTATACTGGGAGCTGCTGCTACAGGTCCCGGGGGCTCAGGAGTGGCTCCCAGTGCTTACTGGCTTATACTGGGGCCCTCCCAGTATAAACCTGGGAGCCTTTAGACTACACTGAGGATGGGTTTGGGTGCATGAGGTCTTACTGGTTTATACTGGGAGCTGTCATCATGGGCCTCCATGGGCTCCCAGTGCTTACTGGTTTATACTGGTGCCCTCTCAGTCTATGCCTAGGAACACCAGTGGGTGCTGGCAGGCAGGCAGGACCCTGAGGCCAAGCTATCCTTTGCTGGGGCACTGCTGAGCCGCGACTTCTCCAACTTCTCATCCTGGCACCACTGCCTGCAGCTGCCAGGGACTCCAGAAAGGGTGAGGCTGGGGCACTGCCCCACGAAAGGCTATAGGAATGTGAGGAATTCCCCAGTAAAATTCCCACAATTTCACAGGATCCCCAAAATTTTCCAGCCCCTCCCTCACCTAAAGTGGGAGGTGATGCGTCCTGTTGGGTTGAATGAGTAGAACTGGTGTCTCTAAATCCCCTTTGACTTTAATGGGTACACCTGAACTCTAGTACACTTGAGTATTCAGATATTGGGGTGTCCCCCACTGCTCCCTAGAGATTTTGGGGTGCCCCCTTTGCCCCTCCCCAGAGCTGGAGCTGCTGCAGAACACTGTCTTCAGCAACCCCACAGACCAAAGCACCTGGGTGTACCTGCACTGCATCCTCTCCTGAGGTAACTCAGGGCTCCCTACCACCCTTGAGGCCCTTACCTGGAGTTTTGGGGTACCCCCTGAATGTTGGGGTGCCCCCCAACAGCCCCTCGGCTGCCAAGGGTCATCTGTGTCCATGTGGACTGGGAGGACAGTGGCCATCATCTTCTCCTGGCCCATCAAGGTGAGTCGGGACACTTGGGTGCCCTAAAAATAACCTAGAGATCCCCCAAAATTATCTGGGTACATCTGTGTACTCCCCCACATCACCTAGGTACACCTGGGTATCCCCAAAAATCACCTTAGTGCACATCAGTACCCCTGAAAATCACCTGAATTACACCAAAAATCACCTGGATACACCTGGGTACCCATGGAACATCTGGATCACCCCTGAGGGCCCCCAAAACTGGTGTCCCAAAAATCTTCATTTCTTTGACTGGGTGGACCTGGTGTCCCTGAATCCCCATCGACATTAAAGGGTACATGTTGAGTCCTGTTTATCCCCATTTATCTCTATAAATCCCTCCCAGTGGTCCCACTTATGCCCCAGTGCTCCCAGTAACCCCAGTGTCCCCCCTCAGCCCTTCCCAGTGCTCCCAGTTGAACCACTAACCCTTCCCAATCAAGCCCTATTAATGGGTAGACCTGGTATCCCTCAATCCCCTTTGACTTCAATGGGTAGACCCAATGTCTGAAAATTTTTAGTGCCAAAAATCCCAACTTTGGGCTTGGAATTCCCAGATTTGGGGCTGAAAACAAGGATTTTGGCTTAAGTGGAGGCACAGCTCCAGCACAGGCTGAAGTTGTGGGATCAAGAATTTGTGATTAGCTCCCAGGAATTATGCCAGGACTTCCAGAGTGTCAGCACCATGATCCTGAAATGGAAATTCCCAGAATTCAACCCAGTATTTCCCCCAAATTTCCACATTTTAGCACCAAATTTCTGCAAAATCCCCGTTGACTTTAATGGGAAAATCTGGTTTCCCTAAATCCATGCTGATTTCAAAAGGTAGACCTGATGTTCCTAAATCCCCTTTGATTTTTTAAAATAGGTCGACTTGCTATTCCTACATTGCCATTGATTTCAAAGGGTAGACCTGATGTCCATAAGATCTCTATTGGGAGATGAATATTACAAGAGATGGAACAACTGAGAGACATTGTCAAAGATGGTTTATTGCTTTATTTCATCAGTCTCATAGAAGGGTGAGACATTAAAGGTGTTACATCCAGTGCCATTATATCAGAAGCTTCCTCGTTCTTAGTTACAAATGCCTTATGTTAGTTTTAAGCCAATCAAAAACTTCTATGAACTTTGCTAATGTCTTTTTACACCAATCATTAATTGCTTTGCTTCCCATGGCTTTGGTGCAATGCATCATTTTTCAGTATATCATATAACACTGCACAAAGCTACATTGATACATCTTAACATCTAATTAACTTTATAACAAGTTATTTTTGCTAAACTTTAAAATCTTTTACTTCTTTAACATACTGCTTTGCTTACATAATACATATTTCTGTTTTCTTGAAACATATTTTGACTTAAACTACAAACTTATATTCTTGTTTTATGTCTGTTTAACCTTAATGCTCTAATTCTCTAAGCCTTCTCCAAGGTGTCAGGTCAAACCTTGTACCCATCTCTATCTCTGAGCCTGTATGCCCAAGGCCCTGAGAGCTCTCCGTGCCTGCATTTCCCACACTGCAGTATCCCAATGGACCATGGTTCTGTGGGGACTCACAATGGCAGAAGGGTCTCCTTGGTTCCACAAGGTCCTGCAGAGCCCCTTGATTCAACGAGGCCTCAAAGTGTCATCATGGCCTCCAGGATTCCATGAGGCCCCACAGTGTCACAATGGACCTCTGGTTCCATGGGGTCCAGCACTGTTCCATGAATCCTCAATTCCATGGGGCCCTGTAGTGTCACAATGGCCCCTTGGTTCCATGGAGCCCCACAATGTCACAATGGCCCCTTGATTTCATAAGGCCCTGAAATGCCACAATGGCCCTTTTGTTTCACAAAACCTCAAATTGTAAAAATGACCCCATGGGTTCATGAGGCCCTGCTGTGTCACAAAGGACTCTCGGCTCCATGATGCCCCATAGTGTCACAATGGTCTCCTTGGTTCTGCAGTGTCAGAATGCCCCCTCGGTCCCTTGGAGCTCACAGGGTCACTCTTGTGCCCTTGTTTCCATGAGGCCCTGCAGTGCCACAATGGTCCTTTGGTTCCACGAGGCCTCAAAGTGTCCTCATGGCCTCCTTGGTTCCATGAGGCCCTGTAGTGTAACAATGATCTCCTTGGTTCCACAGTGTCAGAATGGCCCCTTTGTCCCATGGAGCCCCACACTGTCACTGTGGTCCCCTTGATTCCATGAGGCCCTGCCGTGCTGCAATGGCCCCAATGGCTACAATGGTCTCCAGTGAGACTCTGTACAACCACCTGAACAGAGGCTGTAGTCAGCTGGGGGTTGGTCTCTTCTCCCAGGCAGCACCTGACAGAATGAGAGAGCACAGTCTGAAGATGAGCCAGGGGTAGTATAGGTTTGACATCAGGAAAAAATTCTTCACTGAAAGAGTGACTGGGCACTGGAATCTTCTGCCCAGGGAGGTGGTGGAGTCACCACCCCGGTGGCATTTAAAAAAAGACTGGACGTGGCACTCAGAGCCATGGTTTAGTTGATGAGGTGATGTTAGGGGATAGGTTGGACTTCATGATCTCAAAGGTCTTTTCCAACCTCATTACCTCTGTGATGCTGTTTCATAATAGTCTCCATTGTTCCATGAGGCCCTGCAATGTCACAATGGACTCTTGCTTCCATGAGTCCCCACAGTGTAACAATGGACCCTTGGTTCCATGAGGTTCCTCAGTGTCACAATGGTCTCCTTGGATCAGCAGTGTCCCAGTGGCTCCTTGGTCACAATAGACTTCTGGTTCCATGAGCTTTCATACTCTCAGCAACAGTACTGCAGTGTCACCATGGACCCTTTGTTCCACGAGGTTCTGTGCTATAACCTGGTCACCTTGGTTCTGTGAGGACCCACTGTCACCCAACCTCCAAAATACCAGAATAAGACTCCTTAACACTGATTTCGTGCTCAAGAGGACATCCTTTTTTTCAGGCTTCAGGTCCATTGTGGGATAACTCCTAAACTTATGTGGACACGTGATTCTACAAGTGTGTTGCTTATATTTAGTGACTGCATGCGTATTCTAATTTACCATTTCTATAAAACCCATGCCAAGTTCCCGAATCAATCTTTGTTTTTTCTATCACTGCACCCTTTAGCCAGATGTGTTTCTCTTCTCTTCTGAAAGTCTCTGCTGGGAAAGCAGCTCCTGCATGCCATGTTTCTCTGCTGAAAGTTCACAGGCACAGTAAAAATTGAATGAACTCTTTTGGTGTCAAGCCCAAGGCTCTGTGTGTCCAGGCAGAGGCAGGCAGGAGGCAGAGCTGTCAGCAAAGGAAGGGGCCAGCGAGGTGGGGCAGCCGGGGGATGACGACAGCCTGCAGGGACAGAGGCGCAGGGCATGGACACCGTAGGACAGCCTGGGCTGCAGAGGCCACAGGGATGGGCAGCAGCTGAAAGGCCCTGACAGAGCCAACTCCTGCAGCACTTGGGCCATGCAGGCTGGCCCTGGGCCTGAGGCCAGCAAGGGACAAGTGAGCCTTGCTGTGCTGGGGCCTCATTGCCTCCTTGTCCCTGCTCAGCAGCCTGGCAGGGGCCGCCCCATGGTGCTGCCCTTGGCATTGCACATGGCCAGAGCCCAGTGGCCCGGGAAGAGCCCTGAGCAATGAGGGAGGGACAGGATCTGCCTTGCCAGGGGCTGGGGCTCAGCCCTTGGCCCTTGGCATTCCTGAAACACATCCAGGTATGCTCAGCATCAGAGACACCTTTCCCTTGTTTGTCCCCACCTGTCATCAGTGCCTCCAGTGTTCTGCTCTAACTGGAACTTGGGGACATTTTCTGAGTCATATCCCTCTATTAAAACTTCTATAAACTTTGGAGTTTCAATTTAATTTTGATTTCTTAAGAAGTTTTCCTTCAGCTTCCTCTCAGGGACTGATGTCCAGGGGCTCAGCACTGTTGGAAATTCCTAGCTCTACAGAGATGGGAAACTAAGAGGGGTTTTAAAAATATTTTATTCCATTATCAGTCTCATTGAAGGGTGAAACATAAGAGATTTAAAACTCAATTCCATTCCATCTGAAGTCAAGTTATTTCCTGGTTACAATATTTTAATAATGTTTTTCAGTCTATTACCTTTTGCCACACAATGGTGGAAATAATTCTAACACAAATCACCTATTATTCTACCCCATTGTCACAATGCATCTTTCACAGTTCTAATTCTCCAAAATATCTGATATATTTGCAAGGCCATTGTTTGAAACTTGTTTCTAGTTCAATCTCTCTCAACAATGTCTTCTCTATTCCAGGGCCATTCTAAGTCAGCACACCTTATCTCAGAGTTTGCATCCAGATGTACAAGACTGTGTGAGCTTTCAGTCAGGCTTTGAGAATCCTTTACAAATCCATTTCTCACAAATATCAATCACAGAATGCTGCAATCACCTCTGCTCTAAAGACAACAGTAATAAAATACACCCTTGAAAATAGGAATGGATATTTCTAAGAAGCTCTTTGTCATATTTCTCCAGAACTGGAGTTGAAAAACTTCCAAATGAACTGGACCAGACCAGAGGGAAATCAAGGCAGAACCATTGTTTTCCAGGAAACCTCTTAAGAATTTGGTCAGAATCGAACTCCAAAGTGTCTGATGCCATTCATGGGTCTCACTGAGGGACACAACTGAGAAAGTGTCCCCAGGTTCCAGTGAGAGCAGGAAATTGGAGGCAGAGATGACAGGTGGTGTGGGAAATGCAGGCACAGAGAGCTCTCAGGGCCTTGTGCAAACAGGCTCAGAGATTGAGATGGAAACAAGGTTTGACCTCAGACCTTGGAGAAGGCTTGGGGAATCAGAGCATTAAAAGGAAAATTGATATAAAACAAGAATATAAGTTTGTAGTTTAGGTAAAAATATGTTTTAAGCAAACAGAAATATGCATTCTGTAACCAAAGCAGTATGTTAAGTAAGACAGTAAAAGATTGTAAAGCTTAGCAATAGAACCTGTTATAAAGTTAATTAGAAGTTTAAGATATATCAATGTAGGTTGGTGAAGTTTTATGATTGGTTCAAAAATGATGCATTGCAGCAAAACCATGAGAAGTAAAGCAATTAATGATTGGTGTAAAAGGATGCTGGCAAACTTCACAGAAGTATTTGATTGGATAAAATACTAACATAAAGCATTGTAACTAAGAATGAGGCAGGTTCTGATATTATGGTGTTGGATGTAACACCTTTAATGTCTCACCCTTCTGTGAGACTGACACCATGAGGCCATAAACCATCTTTTACAACGTCTCTCAGTTGCCTCATCTCTTGCAATATCAATCTCCCAATACACATTTTTTTGACATCAGACATGACTAATGAAATCAATAGGGACTTATGGACACCAGGTGTATCCCATTAAAGTCAATAGGGATTTCGGGACACCTGGTCTATCCATTAAAATCAATGGGATTTTGAGGAAATTTGGCCCTAATATAGGGAAATTTGAGTAAATTTGGAGGAAAATCTTGGGCTGAATTCTGCGAATTTCCACCCCAGGATTGCAGTGCCAATGCTCTGGATGTCCTGGATGAATTCCTGGAGGCCAATCCTGAATCCCTGATCCGACACCTGCTGTCCATGCTGGAGCTCTGCCCCCAGGTAAGCCCAAAAGTTTCCATTTTCAGCCTGAAATCTGGGAATTCCAAGCCCAAAATTGGGATTTTTAGTGCCAAAAGTTTTGGGACATCAGCTCTGCCCACTGAAGTCAAAGGGGATTGAAGGACACCAAGTCTACCCCTGTGAAGTCACTAGGGGTTTTACAGACACCAGGTCTACCCATTGAGAGGGCTTGATTGGGAAGAGTTACTGTTTAAACTGGGAGCACTGGGAAGGGCTAAAGGAGGGACACTGGGGTTACTAAGACCACTGAAAAAAGTGGGAAAACTGGGAGGAATTTATAGAGATAAACGAAGATAAAGAGGACTCCAGAGCTAACCCATTGAATTTAGGGACAGCAGATCTACTCTTTAAAGGTAATAAACTGTAGGGCCTCCAGGTCTACCCAGTCAAAGCAATGAGGATGTTTGAGACACTAGTTTTCGGAGGGTCCAGGGGTTTTTGGTGATCCAGGCGTGCAAGGGGTACCCAGGTGTATCCAGGTGATTTTTGGGGCACCCAAGTGCCCTGACTCACCCTGACAGGCCAGAAGAAGATGATGGCCACTGTCCTCCCAGTCGATGTGGACACAGGTGACCCTTGGCAGCTGTGGGGCTGTAGGGGGGCACCCCAACATTCAGGGGGTACCCCAAAACTCCAGGTGAGGACATCAGGGGTGGGAGGGAGCCCTGAGTTACCTCAGGAGAGGGTGCAGTGCAGGTATAGCCAGGTGCTTTGGTGCATGGGGTTGGTGAAGATGGTATTCTGCAGCAACTCCAGCTCTGGGGTGGGCAAAGGAGGCACCCCAAAATCTCAGCGTGACACCGGGGGAAATCCCAATATCTCGATGGGGACACCCAAGTATACAGGAGTTCAGGTGTACCCATTAAAGTCAAAGGGGATTTAAGGAAACCAGGTCTGCCCATTCAGCGCAACAGAACCAACCAGCTCCCACTTTAGGTGAGGGAGGGGCTGGAAAATTTTGGGGATCTCACAAAATTGTGGGAGTTTTTTGGGGAATCCCTCACCTTCCTTCAGCCTTCCAGGGGCAGAGCCCTTGCCGTAGTTCCTGGTGGACATCAGCAGCCCCAGGCAGTGTTGCCAGGCTGAGAAGTTGGAGAAGCTGCAGCTCAGCAAGACCCTGGTGAAGGCCAGCTCGGCCTTGAGGTCCTGCCTGGCCACAAGTGCCTAGCAGTGTTCCCAGGTGTGGACTGGGAAGGCACCAGTATAAACCAGTAAGCACTGTGAGCTACCCCCGAGCTCCTGAGACCTGTGGCCGCAGCTCCCAGTATAAACCAGTAAGGCCTCATGCACCCAAACCCATTCCCAGTGTGGTCCTGGGGCTCCCAGGTTTATACTGGGCAGGCACCAGTATAAACCAGTAAGCACTGGGAGCCACCCCTGAGCCCCTGAGCCCATAGCAGCAGCTCCCTGTAGAAACCAGTAAGCGCAACCTGAAGTCACTCCCAGTAGGTCCCAAGCACCATCCCAGTATAAATCAGCAAAGCCAGCATCCCCAGAAGTTGCTCTCAGTGGAGTGCCAAGCATCCCTAAGCCCCCTCCCAGTATAATCCAGTACACCCCAATTTAACCCAGTAAAATCCAGAATATCCCTGTATAACCCAATATAAACCACTACATTCCAGTCACTGCCAGGACCACATCCCAGTATAACCCAGTGACCCCCAGCATCCCATCCCAATATAAAACAGTATAACTCGCAGTTGGCCACCAGGTCCTCCAAGCCAGCAGGGGGCACTCACACACCCCGGCTTGCTTTCTCAGTAGAACCCAGTACAGACCAGTAACGCCCCAGCACCTCATCCCAGTACAATCCAGTATAAACCTGTATAACCAGCACAGACAGTGCTAGGTCTTCCCGGACACTCACACACCCTGTCTCAGTATAACCCAGTATAACCCAGTGACCCCAGCGACCCCAGCCCCATCCCAGCACCCCCTGGACCCCATCCCAGTCCAAACTAATACAAACCAGTACAAGCCACTCACAGTTCAGGGGTCGGCCACCAGGAGGTGCTCGCACCGTGCCTGGCCCTCCCAGCCAGCAGGGGGTGCTGCAGCACGGCCCAGCACCCAGCCCTGGTGGTGCCACACCCCGTAGGATTTGGGATTCAGCGCCAGGCACTGCTCCATGAATGACAGCTCTGATGGCACCCTGAAACCTGTGTAAACCAGTCTGGACCAGTATAGACCAGTATGGACCAGTATAGATCAGCATGGACCAGTATAAGTGGTAAAAAACATTAAAAAACAGTAAACAAGAGTGTAATACAAACTGGTAGTAACCAGTACAAACCAGTGTGGACCAGAAAAGTCCAGTATGGACCACTACAAACCAGGAAAATAGGCAAAAACCAGTACAAACCAGTGAAAACCCTTGACTGTGTCAGGAGCCAAGCTGGCTGGGCCCACTAACAAACCTGCTGCCCAAAGTCAGTAGAAATGTTACGACCCATTTCAAACACCTTAACACCCATCCCTTCACCCATCAAATGATTTGTAAAGACATGAGCACACATCTTTCCTCTCACATTGATGGTTCCTGTGCTGGTGACAGTCTGTTAAACCCAGCCTTCAGCCTGAGCTCTCTGCTGTTGCAGTTCCATGCACAGAGGTTGTTGTCTCTCAGCCCTTCCATGGGCAGGCCGGTGTTCAGCCATCTCCAGGACAGCAGGGCCCCAGCCCACGTCACTGTGCCCTGGGAAGGCAAAAACCATCACTCCAAATGTCCCCTTCTCCTTCTTCCCAGGCATTTGGCCCTGCCAGTGGGGTTTGCTGCTGGGTGCCACAGGAAAAAGGAGACCCCTGTGACACTGTGGGGCACATGGAACCAAACATCCATTGTGACACTACAGAACATCACAGAACCAAGGAAACCCCTGTGACACTGCGGGGCCGCATGGAACCAAGAGCCCATTGTGACACACGGGGCCAGGTGAAGCCAAGGAACCATTGGGACACTGGGGAAACTCATGGTACCCAGTCCATGGAACTCATGGACTGTGACATTGTGGCACCCCATGGAACCTGTGAGCCATTGTGACACTGCACAGCCTTGTGGAACCAAGGAGACCATGGTGACACTGTGGGGCCCCATGGAACCAAGAATTCCATTTTGACACTGAAGAACCTCATGGAACCAAGGGTCCATCGTGACACTCTGGAACTACAGAGCCCATTGTTGAGAATATGGAAACCCAAGGAACCAAAAGTCCATGTGACAGAGCAAGATCTCATGGAACCCAAAAGAGCATTGTGACACAGTGGGGTCCCATGGACCCAAATCTCCACAAATCCCAAACTGACAGTACAGAACCTCATGGAACCAAGAGTGCATGGTGACCCAGCGAGCCCTTGTAGAACCAAGGAGTCCACAAGTGTGTGGACAAAATAAAGAACTCTGTATTGCTGTGTCCCCCTGACATTTTTCCTTACATAGCTCTGCTTTGGGGAAGGGAAACCTCCGTGGTGGGACCTTGGGCTGGCACACACTAATGGAAGGTGTCTGTTTGCAATGAGGAAATCCATGAGTTTTAGATTGCTCAAAAAAAAAAAAAAAAAAGCCAAGAAAAACAAAAAAGGGAAAAAACTCATTTTTGCTTGAGTGCAGCCAGTTCTCCAAACTGGGACAAAGCAGGTCCCAGGTGAGTGAGGACAGACAGGATGGGGTTGGGGAATGTGCAGCAAGGTTGTCCATGCTGGGTCAGACCTCAAGGCACAGCTTCTGTGAGCAGGCCAGACCTCCTGAGGAGAGACCCTGGATCAATATCAACCACAGAATGCTGTAATCACCTCTGCTCTAAAGAGAACTGAAATAAAATGCATCCATTGAAATAGGAATGGATATTTCTAAGAAGCTCTTTGACATAATTCTCCATGATTGGAGTTGAAAACCTTCTCCTGAGCTGCACCAGACCAGAGGGAAATCAAGGCAGAGCCATGGTTTGTCAGGACTTGCTTGATCCCAATCAGCCCCGTGGTGCATTTGAGGCTGAGCCTTCGAACCTCAGGGCCTGAAGGGAGATTGCAAAAACCCTTCCATGAATCAAAGTCAAAAGAGAAGCCCAAAGTGTCTTGAGATATTAATGGGTCCATCCAGAACACAGGGTCCTCATGGACTCCTTGAAGGAGAGAATGGGAGGCCATGATTGCCCAAAAACCACTCAGGGAGTCAGAGAAGAAAGGAAAAAGGAAAGTACCTTGAAAAAACTCAAGAACCTTGAAGCATTAATGAACCCCACTGAGTGTTGTTACTGACAAAGGTTCTCAAGGGACTAATTAAAGCAGATAATTGGAGACCATGATTGCACAAAGCTCTCAGAGACTCCAAGGCAAAAGCAAAACCCAAAGTCCTCTGAAAAACCTGCAGTCCCTGGGAGCATGAAGGAGCCCCCAGGGCCATTCGTGACCAAGGCTCCCCAGGGACTCGTCCCAGAACATCCCTGAGGCCACTGGGATGTGGGGGGATGCTGAGGGCAGGACAAGGGGTGACAGTGGCCAGCCTTGCTGGGGTTGTGCCAGGAGGCCCCAGTGGCTCAGGACAAGGTGTCTCCTCCCAGCCCTTGGTGGCACAGACCCTGCTGTGCCCCAGGGCACCAAGACTTGGCTTCTCTTTGTCCCCACCTGTCATCTCTGCCTCCAATTTCCTGCTCTAACTGGAACCTGGGGACACTTTCTCAGTTGTGTCCCTCAGAGGGAACCATTAAAACTTTAGGAAACTTTTGAGTTCAATTCTGACTGAACTCTTGAGAGGTTTCCTAACAAAACATGGCTCTGCCTTGATTTCCCTCTGCTCTAGATTAGCTCATTAGGAAGTTCTCCTTCTCCAGTTATGGAGAAATATTTTAAAGAGACTCTTAGAAATACATATTGCTATTTTAAAGAGCGCATTTCATAAGTGTTCTCTTTAGAGCAGAGATGATTGCACCATTTTGTGATTGATATTGATCCATGGTCTCTCCTCAGGAGGTCTGGCCTGCTCACAGAAGCTGTGCCTTGAGGTCTGACCCAGTGTGGACAACCTTGCTGCACATTCCCCAGCCCCATCCTGTCTGTCCTCACTCACCTGGGACCTGCTTTGCTTGGAGAACTGACTGCAATCAGGAAAAGACGAGTTTTATTCTTTTTTTCTCAAAGCAATCTAAAACTCCTAATTTTCCCCACTGCAGACACACTCCTCAGGTGTGTGCAAAGCCCAGGGTGGCACCAAGGAGGTTCAGCTCCGGGGATCGATGCTTTGGGGGCGGTGCCTGCAGTTGGCGTCATCTTTCCTTTCTGCCTCCAACTCCCGTCATGCCCCGCGGCCCCATAGAGCCCCATTGGAGCCGGGACTACAACGCCCATCATGCCCCGTGCTCCACAAAACCCCCAGTATCCGCTCCCCATCTGCCCCATCCGTGCCCCCGGACCCTGGAGGATCCGTAATTGTCCCCTCAGGGCACATTCGAGACCCCCCCAAAAACGTCCCCAGATCCCCTGAATGCCCCCCTTACAGCTATTTCTGGGAATTCATCTCCTGCCATCCCCCGCGAGCTCAGAGCACCTCATAACCCAGTCCTGCACCGAAAACTCCTGTCCTTACCCGCGCCGTAAGGAGCCCGGTTAGAGCTCCCCAGGCTCCCCCCAAGTTCTCTTGACCTGTATATGTTCCCCGCTGAGGACCTGAAGCCACCACTCAGAGCGAAAACTGTCCCCTAAGTGCCTTTCTAGACCCCCAAACTGTCCGTAAGAACAACTTCCGGGACTACAGCTCCCATCATGCTCCGCTGTTCCAGTTAAACACCATTCTAACCATGACTTCATCTCCCATCGTGCCCTGCACCCCACTGAGAGACACTGAAGCTGCGCCTACAACTCCCGTGATGCTCCACGGCTCCATTAGATCTCATTATACCCTCGCCTACAACTCCCATCACCCCCCGCGCCCCGCAGAGCCCCGTTAGAGCCCCCGAGTGCCCGTCCGGACCCCGAATGGCCCCGAATGGCCCCGAATGGCCAATCAAATATTTCTGTGAAGTTTGCCAGCATCCTTTTACACCAATCATTAATTGCTTTCCTTCTCATGGCTTTGCGGTAATGTGTCATTTTTCAACCAATCCTAGAACACGTCACCAACCTACATTGATATATCTTAAACTTCTAACTAACTTTATAACAGGTTCTATTGCTAAACTTTAAAATTTTTTACTATATTACTTAACATACTGCTTTGCTTACAGAATGCATATTTCTGTTTACTTAAAACATAGATCTAATTATACTACAAAATTATATTCCTGTTTTATATCTATTTTACTTTTAATGCTCTGATTGTGCAAGACTTCTCCAAGGTCTTAGGTCAAACCTTGTTTCCATCTCAATCTCAGAGCCTGTTTGCACAAGGCCCTGAGAGCTCTCTGTGCCTGCATTTCCTACACCACCTGTCATCTCTGCCTCCAATTTCCTGCTCACACTGGAACCTGGGGACACTTTGTCAGTTGTGTCCCTCAGTAGGACCCATTGGAGTTCGATTCTGACTGAATTATTGAAATTCAAACCATGGTCCTGCCTTGATTTCCCTCTGGTCTGGTCCAATTCATTTGGAACTTTTTCAACTCCAGTTATGGAGAAATATGACAAAGACCTTCTTAGAAATATCCATTCCTATTTTCAAGCATGTATTTTATTCATGTTCTCTTTAGAGCAGAGGTGATTGCAGCATTCTGTGATTGATATCTGTGAGAAATGGATTTGTAAAGGATTCTCAAAGCCTGACTGAAAGCTCACACAGTCTTGTACATCTGGATGCAAACTGAGATAAGGTGTGCTGACTTAGAAAGGCCATTGAATAGAGAAGACATTGCTGAGAGAGAGATTAAACTAGAAACAAGTTTCAAGCAATGGCCTTGCAAAAAGACTAGATATTTTGGAGAATTAGAACTGTGAAAGATGCATTGTGCCTAGAGTATGTGGAATAAAATACAAGGTGATTGGTGTTAGAAGTGTTAGCACCATTGTGTGGCAAAAGCTAATAGGCTGAAAAACATTTATAAAATATTGTAACCAGGAAATAACTTGGCTTTGGATAGAATGACACTGAGTTTTAAATCTCTTATGTTTCACCCTTCAAGGAGTCTGATAATGGAAGAAAATCTTTTTGAAAACCCTCTCAGTTGACCCATGTCTGTAGAGCTGGGATTTTCCAACAGTGCTGAGACCCTGGACATCTGTCCCTGAGAGGGAGCTGAAGGAAAACTTCTCAAGAACTCAAAGTTAGACTCAAACTCCAAAATTTATTGAAGTTGTAATGGATTCCACTGAGGGATATGACTGAGAAAGTGTCCCCAGGTTCCAGTTAGAGCAGAACAATGGAGGCACTGATGACAGGTGGAGACAAACAAGGGAAAGGTGTCTGTGATGCTGAGCACACCTGGATGTGTTTGAGGAATGCAAAGGGCCAAGGGCTGAGCCCCAGCCCCTGACAAGGCAGATCCTGTCCCTCCCTCATTGCTCAGGGCTCTTCCCGGGCCACTGGGCTCTGGGCATGTGCAATGCCAAGGGCAGCACCATGGGGCGGCCCCTGCCAGGCTGCTGAGCAGGGACAAGGAGGCAATGAGGCCCCAGCACAGCAAGGCTCACTTGTCCCCTGCTGGCCTCAGGCCCAGGGCCAGCCTGCATGGCCCAAGTGCTGCAGGAGTTGGCTGTGTCAGGGCCTTTCAGCTGCTGCCCATCCCTGTGGCCTCTGCAGCCCAGGCTGTCCTACGGTGTCCATGCCCTGCGCCTCTGTCCCTGCAGGCTGTCGTCATCCCCCGGCTGCCCCACCTCGCTGGCCCCTTCCTTTGCTGACAGCTCTGCCTCCTGCCTGCCTCTGCCTGGACACACAAAGCCTTGGGCTCCTCCAGACTCCTTCTGGGGGATGTGTTGCACCACAGCCCTGCCCTGGGAGGGAAATTCCTTCATCCTTGCGTTCAGTCTGGACTTCTCCAGCTATACTTGGTGCCATTATTTCTATCTCAGGCTCATTTCCACTCCTAAAAAGAGATCCAATATATTTGAATCCACGTTTGTAATCCTCACGGTCTATTCTTGTTCTGTCCTCAGTCTCCATTCAAGTGAGCCAAAGATTTCCTAGCTCCCATAGAGTGATCCTTTTCCTGGGGCCTCCAAACCATGTCCTGGGAGATCTCTGCGCCCTCCCAAAGTTGTTCAGCCTTGACGATTTTGTGATTTAAGTCCCGGCATGGTTGAGTAACCTTTTTCCTTAAGGTTTTATTGCCAGAATAATAGAGAATATCTTTAAACTTAATGAGGGCAGGTTTAGATTTTCCATACCAATGAAATATTTATGATGAGGGTGGCAGGACACTGGCACAGGTTGTTGCCCTCTGAATAGAAACCCCATTCCTGGAAGTGTCCAAGGTCAGAGGCTTTGTATTACCTGAATGAGTGAATGTGTCCCTGGGTAATGGACAGGGAGTTGGACCAGAGCCTCTTTTTTGTCTCTTCTCACTCAAACCATTTGACAATTTTTTTATTCTTATATCCCCCACTGCTTCTCCACAGGGTACAGCCAGGGGGCGGCTGGGCCCTTCTTCCCAGGGAGCAGTGACAGGACAAGAGGATACAGTCCTAAGCTGTTTCAAGGGAGGTTTAGGCTGGACATTAGGAAATATTCTTCACAAAAAGGGTGATTGAGCATTGGAATGGGCTGCCCAGGGAGGCGGGTGAGTCACTATCCTTGGAAGTGTTTCAGGAATGACTGGATGTGACACTGAGTGCCATGGTCTGGGTGACACGATGGTGCTGGGTCACAGGTTGGGCTTGATGCTCTCAAAGGTCTCTTCCAGCCTGTGTGAGTCTGTGATTCTGTGATGATTGTGACACTGCAGGATTCTGAAGAAACAAGGTCCCATTGTAACACTGTGGGGCTAAATGTAACCAAGGTCCATTGATGACTCTGGGTCATTATGGAACCATGGAGGCCACAGTGACACAGTGGGCTTTGTTGAACCAAGGAGCCATTGTTACACTGCAGGGACTTGTGGAACTAAGGCAACAATTTTGACACCTAGCTGTCCCGTGGAATGAAGGGCCCACTGTGATACTGCAGGGCCTCATATACTTAGACACCACTGTGACACTGACACTGCAGGGTGTCATGGAACCAAGAATCCATTGTGACACTGCAGGATCTTGTGTCACCAGGGCTCCATTGTGGCACTGTAGAAACAAGGAGTCCATTGTGGACCTTTGCAGCCTTATGGAATTCGAGGGCACCTGTGACTCTGTGAGGCCTCATGAAATCAATAATACAGTTGTGACACTTTTTGGCCTCGTGGAAACATGAAGTCCATTGTGACACTGTGGAACCTGATGGAACAATGGGGCCATGGTGACACTGCAGGGCCCCACGGTACCAAGGGGTCAGTGTTACTCTTTGGGGCCTTGTGGAACCACGGAGACCACTGTGACACTGCTGGACCTCACAACAGAGCCCCAGTTTTTCAAAGCACATAAGTGCCAGCCTTCAGGAAGCCACGGCCAGCCAGATCTGTCTCTCCTGGCTGATTTCGTCTGGGAATTATCTTTGCATATACGGAAATTTGGAGGACGAATACCAATTTTGGCACTGGACACCTGGAGGAGTTCTTTCCCATAGGAAGGAAAGCACAGAGCCCCAGTGCTTCAGGGGCAGATGAGAAGTGGCCCTGGACATACCAAAATCAGCTGGACTTGCCAGATAGCCCCCAGGAGGCCCAGCCAGCCAGACCTGTTCAATGTTCCCTTGGTTCCATGGGGCCCTGCAGTGTGACAATGTTCTCTTTGCTTCTGAAGGGTCACAATGGCCCCATGCTGCCATGACACCTTGCAATGTCACTGTTGGGTTCTTGGTTCCACAAAGCCTTGAAGTGTCACAATGGCCCCTTGGCTTCATGTGCACTCACTGTGTCACAATGGCTCCTCTGTTACACTACAGGCTCCACAAGGTCACCATAAACCCTTGGTTCCTTGGGGCCCTCAGGTGTCACAATGGTCTCCATGGTTCCATGAGGCACCACAGTGTCACCATGGTGTCCTTGGACCCACATTGTCACAACTGGCCCTTGGTTCCATGAGGTTCCATGGTGTCACCATGGTGGCTGTCAGAGGCTGGATGAGATTGATGTCCCAGACACCTCGGGGTGCTCGGAATGCCCGTGTGGGGCCAGGGCCGGGTCAGGCCTGGGATTGTGATGGTACAGAGCCCCGCCCCCAGCCCCTGACTGGCACAGCTGTCAATCAATCACACAGCAGGGGCAGTGTTAACCCAGCTCTGATTGGCTGAGCAGTCAATCAATCAATCACACAGCAGGAGTGGTGGTAACACAGCTCTGATTGGCCGAGCTGTCAATCAATCACACAATAGGGGTGATCCTTTCCCAGCCCAAATTCTCTTTCTATCGACCTTCTCTCCTGCTGTTCTTCTCTATTTTTTCTCCTTCTAATCTGCTTACCTGGAACATTTTCGGATACCTTAGCATCTTAATGGTTAAAGGTTTCTAGGTTAAATGACATGAATGATGTTAATGATATGATAAGACACTTATTTTGAATTTAATCTTCTATTAAACCCTTTGCCAATGTTCCTTGATTGCCTATATTTTGCCAGTAAAATTTTGTGTCATTTGGACCTGTTAGCTCAATTGGTTGGAGCATGGTGCTGGTATCACTGAGGTTGTGGGTTCAATCCCTGTGTGGGCCATTCACTCAAGAGCTGGACTTGATGATCCTTGTGGGTCCCTTCCTATCAAGAATCTTCTGTGCATCTGGCCATGTTGAGAATACCTGGCTGGGGTTTCTCCTGTGCATCAAAGTCGAGTAAAGGAACCTTTGGTCACCCCCAGCATTTCAGTGTTCTGGGGTGTTACAGCCCTGCAGGCTCACCATGGCCTCTTGTTTCCATCAGGCCCTGCTGTGTCACACTGGCCCTTGGTTCCATGAGCATCTGGAGTGTCACACAGCTTGATGACATTTGTCCTTGCTGCCCCTGCCATCCCACTGCCCCAGCAACAGCCCCGAGCCACCCGTGAGGGACAGGCCCTGCTGGGCCAGGCCTGGCCTCAGGCCTTGGCCTTTCTGCTTCCTCCAGCCAGCCCAGGCCTTGCTCAGCATTGCAGTTCCCTGCTCACAGCCTCGGGCTCCTGCAATCCTGCCCTCAAGGATCTGCTCTCACCAGTCCCTGGGGAGCCTTTGGCACTCCCTGCCCTCAGTGGGGCCACTGATGCTCCAAGGGACTTGGAGTTTTGCTTCTGCCTCCTTGAGCAGCTTCTTCAACCTTCTCTCAGTGCCTGAGGGTCCTGGACTCAGCCCCAAATCCACTGTGGGGCTGATTAAAATACAGAAAGCCTTCAGGAGCTCTTTGTCTTCCTTCAATTGCCTTCAAGTCTTCAGGGTAGTGCAGCTGTGTGACATTGACTGGCACTGTGCCTGAGACAGAGACACAGCACTCTATGATCCATGTGACAAAAACCCCTCTTTTGTCCTGACTTCATCCTAAATACCTTTCTTCATGTTCCTGAGCAAGCCCTTGTGGTTGGTTGCAAGTTCAGGCTGCTCAGCTCTCTGACCAATAGCTCCTGCAGCTTAGCGGGGACTCATTGGATCAAATCCTTGTCTGTTTCCAATTCTGTCCTATCTCTGCTCCCTGGAGCCCTGTCTATCAGGTCAAGCTGTTTCTCCCATATGTGGCCAAATTAACTGCTCAGTACAAGCCAGCTTGCACTGTGACAATTCCCTGTTTCTTTTTTATTAGTTTGAAGAAAAATTTGAAACACCATCATGCAGCTTGCTCTCTGTTATCTTACCTGCAAGGGCTCTTTGGCATGCAAGATGACATTGACAGCAGAAATTTAATTTGGATGGGGTTTTTACTTAGCTTAATAAATTTGTCTTTCTTAGGTGGTGATGAGTTCCACGTACCAAAAGCTGCAGTGCTTATGTTCAGGAGCGGTTGGGTGAATTTAGTACCTTCTGGTTTCACATATAACCATTTAACTGCTTAAAAGATATATTGTGGAACGGCAGACTGAGAGCCTGGAGCTGCTCACTAATGCTCTGCACATCCTTCTGGCTAAGTCCTGCAGCCTCTTTGAAGTCATGACTAGCATTTCCAGCTGTAGTCAAAGAGCAGCAGCTCTGTAGTGGGGCAATAGCATATATACCAACAGCCAGCTGGCCTCACTTCTGCCAGTCCATTTTTGCCTTCTTGATGTCGTTTCTGAGGAAATCCATTGGAGCAGTTTGGCTGCCAGTGGAGATTGATGCAGTAAAAGAACAACACGTTGTGTTCTGAAAGAGGGATGCATGTGCACAGGAGATCTAAGCAGCTATGGCTGGCTTCACAATCAGGGCCAAGAAGGACTTGGTCTCTGCTCAAGAGTGTAGATGCAGCAGGACTTTGTTGGCCTTGAATTGCAGAGGAAAGCCTGCTGCAGTACCAGGACTCAGGCACTTCTCTTCAGCTCCTGAAAGCAGAGCACTTCCACGTGGGTTTGGAGTTGGTGCAGCAGATCAAGGAGCCTCTCTTGGCAATTCTCTGGCACTCCACACAGGTGAAGGCCACGTGGCTGCTCGTTGCTTGTCTTGCTCTGGTCTGATTTGATTGTGGGCAAACTAAAGGACTTGATCAGCTGAGGGGATAGAGTCAGGATAGTGTGTGTGCAGGGGAGGAGTTTGCACCCCAAATTACATCTTGTTTCTCTGTCTCTTTTGGCTGCTCTTTCCTGCTAACAGGATTTCCATGTTGGGCTCCAGACTTAAGGAGATGCTGTTCAGAGAAAGTTGAAACTCCCAAATGTGCCTGCTTCAGCCCTTGCATGTACAGGGTGAGTTTTCTTAGTGGGGTAACAGGGCAAGGTGAGTGAGTGCAGAAAAAAGCAGGTGAGCAGAGTTTTCTCCTGTGCTCACTGACACACAAAAGAGTGAATGACAGACACTGATTATTTGCATCCTGTTTTGTGGCTTGAGGTAGCAATTGAAGTGACATAGTGGTGTAGGGAAAGCAGCAAAACCTGTGCTTGTATGCAGCTCTGATCCAGAAAGCTCCAACACTGGCAGACTCAGTTATGGAAGTTGCTCTCCCTGGACTCTCTTCAGTTTCTTTGGATGGAGATGCTGAGACCATGACAGTGGGGTGTTGTGGGGCTGGGTGGTGGCTGGTGCTCACAGCAGAGGCTCTGCTCTTGTGCTCTCCTTCTCAACAGGCAAAACCTCAACATCCTGTGTGACTGCCCCAACACAGATGAAGGTGGCAAGGAGGCTGAAGATGAGGAGTGTGATCCACAGTGGCAGGAAGACTATGATGATGACCTTGATGAAGACAACTTTATGATTGATAATGATTCAGATTGTGATTCTTACTTTAATGATAATGATATCCAGTGGTAGCTACAATAGCTGTGTTCTGTCACCCAGCCTGCCACCTTGGACCTCTGCCTCTGCTTTGTCTCAACCAGTTTGTGTTCATGTTTTCCTGGAAGGCAGGAAGGAGCTCTCAGATGGAACAAAACATTTCCTCTGAGAGGTTTCTTGCTCAGTGACTCTTGAATATGCAGGAACATGCTCTGGGCAGCTGGTCTGTGTTACTGTGGCCACCTCTCTCAGAAAGGCATCTCCTTGCCTTTTTCCCTTGTTCTCCAGTTCTGCCTGTAGGTATTTGAGTTAGAAAGTCACAGCCCACCTGCAGAGTGAGGACCACTTGCCACCTGTTCAAGGGCTGCTCCTTGTGCTTGGTGTGCCCTCCCCAAGGGATGGGCACAGGGGAGGGTGGCATGTGTCCCAGCACAGCCCTGTCTAGCAATGGCCAGTGTCTAGAAATGCTGTAAGAAGATGCATTTACCCTCAAGTTCAAGCCTCCCAGCTGGAGCTGGTGGGATGCTCTGCAGCCACAGATGGATGTGGTTCAGTTCCTCTGGTTGAGAGGGGCTGCATTTTTACCCTTGGTTGGAGTTTTCTTCTCTGTTAGGAAGCAGGAAGGGCTGCTGTAAATGACACAAGGTTGCAGAATTGTTTAAGTTTATAAATACATGCACACACATATATTTTATATATATGCAGAGATTGTCCAGATAATTCTGTATCTTTGCCAAAAAAGAATGAACACCCAGGGGTTTGAAAAACAAGTACTATTTAAAAAAATCAACAGTTTTCTTCCAGCACAAGCCTTCTTCTTGTCTGTGGGGAACAGGGGAGTGAAGGGAGAGCAGGATATCCTCAAGTGAGGATGTGACCTGCATGTGCTAATCGCAGGAGTTATTTGTGAAATTCGTGTGGCTTTGGAATCCTCAGGCAGGCCACACAGTCTGCCATGCCAAGTGGCTTTTCCTTCCTGGGCAGTTCAGGGAACAGTGAGAGGGTGTGGGGAGGGCTGGCAAAGAGGGCAGGGCACCAGGCCATAGGGAGGGGTGGGGCTGCTGTTTCTGGGAGCAGGAGCAAGGCAGGATGCCTGCATGGTGATGGAGGGGTAACATCTGGTGCCCAGAAAAAGGCATATGACCAACATTGAACTTGTCAACTTCCATGTCAAAATGGGCTCTTGGAGGACATTGAGCTGTTTTCCCTGGGTAGTTTGATCAATTGCATGGAAGGGGGAAGGATGAAGAATTTGGGCAGTGTTGGAGCCAAAATGGCATTTTGCCACTTGTGATTTCCTCCCAGCTTTTGCAGAGGGGTGACAGCTCCAGCCCTGCAAACCACTCCCTTTTGCAAGGCACACTCAGACCTTGCTGGAAGCTCAGGGTTCTTGAAGGGGCTGCTGCAGTTGGCAACAGGAGCTGCTGTTGAATTTTTCACGTTGCTTAACACCCCAACCCAAATCCCACCAAGAGGAAGGACTGAAAAAGATTTCCGTGGAAGAAGGGAGGCCAAAAGCTTGGAAAAGGTTGAAAGAAACATGCCGATGATGATAACAAGAGAAAGATTTATTTTTGGCAGCAAATGAACACCTGCTGCCCTCCAGCCCTCCCAGATGGGCAGGCCCAGTGGTGCTGTTTCCATGGCATGAGGTGCTGGGAGCCTGGGGAGAGAAGCCAGAAAGCCACGGTCAGTCACAGAAGGCTCCTGTCCCCCCTGTCCCACCAGGGCCTGTGCGTGGGCCAGGCTGCTGGCTGTGCCCAGAGCCCAAACCTCCCAACCCATTCTCCCATTTTTAGAGGAGAGCAGCAGGGCAGGCCACGCTCCACCTCTTCTGCTTAAGCACGGCACAGCAACCTCCTCAGCAGCTGCAAGAGCGAGATTCTCGTGTGCCCACTCCCATCTGCCCCTGTGCCACCTGTGCTGTGGAGCTGGGTACCCACCTCTGCAGAGCTGCTGCCAGGAGAGGAGCTGATCCCACACAAGGTCCTCGTCCTTCTTGAAGGGGATGTCCCTGCACACCGTGGCTGCCCCGGGTAGCGCCGGCACCTCCGTGGAGTGCGTCCAGTGCCGGCGCTTCCCCACCCGGTCTGGGCACAAGGTGCAATCTTCCTGGAAAAAACAAAGAACAATTGCATGAAAGTCAATTCAAAATGAGACATAGAAAGAAGAAAAACCACCAAAGGTTACCAATGTTTGATGGGCCTGGGGAGGGTCTGACCACTCCATGCAAGAATTAAACCTCTCCCCAGGTGGGGAAAAGCCCCACCTTTCCTGCCTGTAAGTCCACCCCTTCCTCAAGGGCCTGAAAAGCAGACCAGCTGGGGCATGGCTTTGGAACCCACTCCCCTCTGCTGTCCCCCATCCTCATGGATGGATGCTTTTGTCAGGCAGGCTGCCCCCACCCCAGCCCACACCAGGCTGGCTGGCAGAAGCTGTAGGTGAGGCCAGGAGCCGGCTCCCCTTCCACAACATCCGTCTCCTGTCCCGCCAAAAAGCAGCTGGGCGGGCGGCGCAGAGATGAATATTCCCCATTGCCGCCGAGCGGGGAACCTCCGGCGCGTGGCCAGGCCGAGCCCTGGCATGCCTGGGAGCACGAGCATCCCCCCACCCCTGCACCAGCTGGGGACTCATCTTGATTTCGTCGGGGCACAGAGCCTGTCCTGTCCTCCAGGAAGGGGCCACAACCAAAGCCCGTGGGCTTTGCCCCGCCAGCGGCCAGCTCGAGGATGGTGTTCTCCGGCTCCGCGTCGTGCTCCAGAAGAACACGCCAGCTGTGCCTCGGCTTGTGGGGACATCACGATGCCATTGAGCTGCAGGGAGATGTTTCCCCTTGTCCAGTCTGTGGCAACTTCACTGCACTGTGCCACCACTTCTCCAATAGGATGGGGAGCCCTGAGCCGCTCCCTCCACAACTCGCCGGGGACCCACGGAAGCGTCTCCTCGGCCGCGCTCTCTGCTCCGTGCCACGGCCACAGGGAAACGCTCTGGGGTTTGCTTTGAGCGCCATGAGACACCAGCAGCTGGAACTTGCTGGGCTCCTGGATCCTACTGTGCAGAGGGATGGATCTCTGCTGTCTCCTGGGCCACCTGGGGGTTCTGCAGCCAGGAATGCTCAAAAAGGTCTTCTAGGCATGGCCTGTCTGCAGGGTCCATGGATAAACACCACCTGATCAGGTGCTGGCACTCTGCAGAGAGAAACCAAAAACCCCTGGTCAGCTCCTGTCCAGGCTCTCCCAGATTCCACAATGCCCACCCCACACTAGGAGTGCTGGGGGCTGCACCCAAAGCTTCCCATCCATCCTCCCTTTTGGAGCAGAGCAGCACACATGCCACCTCCTCCAGCTAAGCCCAGGAGATCAACCTCCTCCCTAGCTGCAGGAGCAGGACGCTTATGTGCCAGCTGCCATCTCCCAAGCCCATTCTTGCTCCCTTGCCTTGAAAACATATCCCCACCTTGAGACACCCGGGGTGGCAAGAAGAACTGTCCCCAGATGATGTCCTCAGGGGTTTTGAAAGGAAGGTGCCCGCAGACCAGGTCATAGAGCAGGATGCCCAGGGACCAGATGGTGGCTGGCTGGCCATGGTAGCAGCCGAAGAGGATCCACTCTGGCGGGTTGTACTGTGGTGTTCCTATGGGACACGGGCACAGATCATCAGGCCGATGCTGCTCCCTCCCTCCCAGCCAGCTCAAACACAGCCAGACCCTGCCCCCGCCAAAAAACAACTTGGCTGCAGCTGGCTGAAGAAGGATTTCCCCTACCTCCCTCCCTCCTTCTTCCCCTGTGCCAGCAAAGGGGAGAACCTCCGCTGCCCAGCTGGGCCCTGGCTTTGGGCTCACCTGCCATGTGGGTGTAGAACGTGTCCTGGAGGAAGGTTCTGCAGCCAAAGTCAATGAGCTTCGCCTCGCCCGTGGCCAGGTCAACGAGGATGTTCTCGGCCTTGATGTCGCGGTGCAGGACGCCGCGGCTGGTGCAGTGCCGCACGGCCTGCAGCACCTGGCGGAACAGCCCCCGCGCCACGGGCTCTGGCAGGAACCCCCCCGCGTCCAGCAAGTGCCACAGGTCCCGACAGCGCTCCGGACGCTCCATGACCAGCGCGAAGCCGTCGGGCAGCTCAAACCAGTCCAGGAGCCGCACGACGCCGCGGAAGCCAGGGCACGACACCATCCACAGCAGCACCAGCTCCAGTGGCACCAGGGCGCCGTCGTGCTGCGGGGGGACCGCGATGCCGTCAGCGGGGCCGATGCTGCGCCGCGCCTTCGGCACCCCCTGCCCGGCGCCACCGCAGCTCACATTGCCCGGCCCGGGACGCTGCGCGGCCCCCGCTCACTCCACGCTCGCTCCCCTCGCAGCGTCCCGGCTCCCACCCTGCCGGGCCTGGCCTCAGCCCCGCCCGGCACGCCCCGCCGGCTGCTCCCGCTGGCCCCGCTCACTCACCAGCCGCGCCCACTCCCAGATGCGATCCCGGCCCACTCGCTTGATGGCCACCTGCAAGCCAAGACAAGCGGCGGGCTGAGCTCGCCGTCCGCCGATCCCCCCCTCCCCGCTCCGAGCCGGCCCCGTCTCTTACCGGAGCGCCGTCGGCGAGCCGGGTCCCGGCGTAAACGCTGCCGCAGCCGCCCCTCCCCAGCAGCGGGCCCTCCCGGTAGAGCTGCTCCAGGGGAGGCTTCTCCGCCCGTGCGGACGGCACCGCGCTCTCGGCATTCTTCCCCGGGCACCCACTCGCCCCAGGCGCTGCTGCTTGCCCAGCCGCCCCGGGCTCCGGCGGCTCGGGGCCGGCGGCCGAGCTGACGGGCGGCGGGGCTCGCACCGGGGAAGCTGCCGGCGACGGGGCGGGAGCCGGGCGGCTGCGGGGCGGCTCCGGGCGGAACCGCGGGAGGGGCCTCGTTCGGGGCCGGGGCCGGGCCAGGGCCCGCGGCAGGCGGAGCCAAAAGGCGATGATGCTCCAGCACCACCACCAGCAGAGTGAGGAGCTCCTGCTGAGGCTCTTCAAAAGGCGCCGCAGCCAGTGCGGACAGAGGTGGGCAGGGGCCCCGCTCACCCACGGGCCCCTTGCGCAGCGCGGCATGAGCCGGGCTGGGAGAGGGAGCCGGGCTGGGAGAGGCGGAACACGGACGGGACGGAACGGGAGTAGAGGGAGTGTGAAAGGAAGAAGGGGACGGAGAGCGAGTCGGAATTCGAGCGGAAAACCGATCGAGAGAAGCGCTGCTGCTGCTGCTGCTGCCGCTGCTGCGGAGCCGCCGGAGCGCGCGGCCGTTCTTCCTCCGCGAGCCCAACGGAGGAGCGGCCGCGCGCCCCGCGGAACGAAAGAAACAAACAAAGAAATAAAAAACGAAGCTAATTCGTATTAGAGTGAGAGGAATGTTGAATTTGTCTTTACAAATGAGCTGTGGATCTGCCTATAGATAAGGCGAGCACTGAGAGATAAAAGAAACAATGGGATGGATTCCTCTGATTGATGAATGGAGAAACATATTTACATATTTGCCTTTACAAACAAACTGCAGGGCTGCTGATAAATGAAATTGGATATCAGAAGATGAAAGAAGCAACAGGGGCAAAACCATTAATTCTGTAAGAATTAAAATTAAAAGGGAGGGTTATACATTAGAGGGGAAATTCAGGTATCAGGCACTTCGGGAAGTCTGCGCCTCTCAAGTACCTCAGCCAATGGGGAAAGAGAGAGGGAAATGCGGCTGGGAAAATAGGATAAAAAGGCGGCTGCGTCCTCCAAAAATTAGAGAGATCCCAGGGGAATGTCCCATGGCCTCTCCCTTTATTCGAATAAAGCAAAAAGGACTCCTCTGTCTCCTTTTTGGACCTAAACCTCTGGTGTTTGTGGATTAATTTTCCTGACAATTTTGAGGGCTCGTCCGGGATCTTTCCACCGTCCAGGGCGCGGGCAGCGAGTGGAGCTGAAGGCGCCTCACCCGGTTTGGGTGATCAGCTCCCCTTGGTGCCAGCCGGCACCGGGCGATCCATTGGGTTCCCGAGACTGTCCAGGAGACAGACGAGTGGTGGACCAGGGGGGTCCGTGAAGAGTCCGCAGGGAAGGACCACTGAAAATCTCACCGGTGAGTAAAATGGGATCTTCGGGGAGCAAACCTGGGAGGGCACCCATGGAGGGTAGCACAGGTACACCTGGGAGGGCACCCATGGAGGGTAGCACAGGTAAAACGGGCCACCCAGAGAGGGTTGGAAAGGTGAAGCCGCGAAGGGGCCCCGGCAAAAGGGATGACGATCCCATAATACCCCCGGAGAGTCCCTTGGGGAGAATGCTGAGGTCTTGGGACAGATTGTATATTCACCCAGAAGTAACTATGGAAATTATGGTAAAATATTGTTATTTTGTGTGGCCAGAGTATAAGTTGGCAAGGGGACTTATATGGCTACTTATGGAACAGATAAAATTCATTTGTGTCGAATTTTGTGAAGGTATTTAGAGGAAAGTGGTGAGGATTGGAATGTTTCTCAGCACCTTCCCCTGTCTTGTCCTCCAGTGTTGCCAGCTGCAGGTCGTCTGTATCCTCAACTTTCAGAGCAAGGGGATCAGGGAAATGTTATTCCTACAGCCCCACCTGAGAAGGATAATGGTGTAGGGGGATGGGAGCAGCATGTTGTATCACCCCCCAGAACTAGAAGAGGAACTCAGTTTAGGGCATCAGAAGCCCCCCAAGAGACAGGGGTACATCAGATGCCACTCTGTCAAGTTCCTTTGGGGGGTCAAGGGGGAGGATTTGGGTTTGTAATTGTACCACTCACTACCCAGGATATAAGAGGGTTGAAAAAAGAATTACCCCCATATTTGGATGATCCCATAGGGGTGGGGGAAAAGATAGAGGAATATTTGGGAAATGCGGATTATACATGGAAAGATTGGGATTTTCTTTTGGGAATTTTGTTTGGGTCATCAGAGAAACGAATGATTTTGCAGAAAGCTCGGCAGCTGTGGGAGGATGAACACCCACAAGCAGCAGGGGGGGCTGGACCCAATGCACCTACGGTGGGTGATGCCATCCCCCAGGCAGACCCCCAGTGGGACCCAAATAACCAGGCCAGTCTGGCTCACCGTGATTGCCGTGATTATTTGATCAGGGCAATCAAGTCTGCGGCTCCCAGAACGAACAACAGAGCTAAGGCTATGTCGTTAGAACAGGAGGAACAGGAAAGCCCTCATTGGTTGGAGAGGATTAGGGATGCCTTGAGGAAGCACGGGGGGATGGATCCTGAAGGGCCAGCCTTCAACACATCGCTTAAGGTGCAATTTGTTACTAAGGCCTGGCCTGATATAAGGAAAGGAGTACAGAAAGATGAAAAGTGGCAAAATAAGCCTCTAGAGGAATTGGTTAGAAAACCGCAGCAGATATGTGTAAGAAGGGATGAGGAAAAGGCAAAAGCTAAAGCAAGGATGATGGCAGAGTTTTTGCAGCCCCAGAGGAGTAAACCGCAGGGTCCAACGGGTCCCCAGGGACAGAGGGGACGGGGTCGGCCACAAGGAAGTGGCAGAGGGATTCCCTCCTCGGCAGGGGACAGCCGACCCAAACAGCGGCTGGGGAAGAACCAGTGTGCTGTCTGCAGGGCAGAAGGGCATTGGAAAAACGAGTGTCCGCAAAAACAACTGGACCCTCAAGAGGAGGAAGTCCAGAGGATAATGGAAATGGATTGTTAGGGGTGTCAGGGGCTCCTATTATACCAAGGACCCACCACTCAGGAGTCCTTGATAACTTTTAAGGTGGGTCCGGATCGAGAGGAGGTGTGTTTTTTGGTAGACACGGGGGCCTCTCTGTCCAACTTAAATTTTATACCTAAGGGGGGGGAAATTGTCAAAAAGATCCTTGGTTATTCAAGGAGTAAGCAGGAAGGATGAGCGAGTGCATTTTATTCAACCGCTGTTAATAGATGTGAGGGACAAATTTGAACTGCATGAATTCTTGTTTGTTCCTAATTGTGATTGTAATTTACTGGGAAGAGATTTGATGGCTAAAATGGGAATGCAAATTAGCATTGTAAGAAGTGACATGGAGTCCGAAACTGTGATATCTTTGTGTAAAATGTCTGAAAAGGCTTATGCTAAAATAAATCCAGAAGTATGGGCAGCTCCAGGGAAATATGGGAAGCTGGACATAGAGCCTCTCCAAATTACTTTGAAGCAACCAGGACAAGTGGTGTTTAAGGGGCAATACCCTCTTTCAAGGGAGGGAAAGAAGGGGTTACAGCCTGTTATTGAGTCCCTGCTAAAAGCAGGTCTTTTAGAGCCGTGTATGTCTCCCTATAACACTCCTATCCTGCCGGTTAAGAAACCAGATGGAACCTACAGATGGTGCAGGATTTAAGAATAATAAATGAGATTGTCAAACCAAGGCATCCCACAGTTCCAGATCCATACACAATCCTAAATCAAATCCCTTCTTCACATCAGTATTATTCTGTACTGGATTTGAAGGATGCTTTCTGGGGGTGTCCAATCACAGAAGATAGTAAACAGTATTTTGCTTTTGAGTGGGAACAGGAGGAAGGAGGGAAAATGATAAAACAATAATTGACATGGACAGTACTCCCTCAAGGATATACAGAGTCACCAGTTCTGTTTGGGCAAGCTTTGCAGAAAATATTAAGAGAGTTTACTCCACCCTTAGGAGTCAAGTTGTTGCAGTATGTAGATGATTTGCTCTTATCAGGGGAACAGGAAAAGGTGGTTGAAGAGGCTACTGTAAAGCTGCTTAATTTTCTTGCAAAAAAGGGACTTAGAGTATCCAAAAAGAAAGCACCGTTAGTAGAAAAGAAGGTCAAATATTTGGGACACATTCTGTCCGAAGGGTTACGGTGTATTGATCCAGAAAGGATACAAGGGATTTTACAGGTACCATTACCCCAGACTAAAAAGGAGTTACGGCAGTTTTTAGGGTTGGTGGGGTACTGTAGAGCATGGATCGAGGATTTTTCTGTGGTGGCCAGACCTTTATATAACTTTTTAACTCAAAACAGTCCTAATGTCGTGGTATGGACACCAGAAGGAGAGAAAAGCTTTAAGAAATTAAAAGACAAATTGGTTAAGGCCCCAGTCTTGGCTCTTCCAGACGCAGAAAAAGAATTTCAGCTATATGTGGATGTCAAACAGGGTCATGCTAAAGGAATTTTGGTACAAGAGCATGGGGGAACACGGAGGCCTGTTGCCTGTTTTTCTAAGTTGTTAGACCCGGTGGCCAGAGGCTGGCCCCATTGTCTGCAGAACTGTGCAGCCACAGCTCTGATGGTGGCTGAGGCCCGAAAGCTGACAAGGGGAGGGCATCTCATTGTTAAAGTCCCACATCAGCTTTGCTAACTGAGAGAGCCTCTAAGTGGATGACGAGTGCTCGATTATTACAGTATGAATCTTGTTTAATGGAACAGGAGGATTTAGAATTTAAAGGTGGGGAAATTTTTAATCCAGCCTCTTATTTAAATGGCCCTGGAGAAAAGGGGGGCCAGAAAGAAATCCATGATTGTATCCAGGTTATAGATCTCCAGACACGGGCTAGGGAAGATCTACGGGATATTCCCTGGCCTGAGGGAGAGAATGTGTTCATTGATGGGTCCTCCAAGGTGGTAGAAGGGAAACGATTTACAGGATACTCTATCGTGAATGGGAAGCAATTAAGGGAAGGGGGGAGGTTACCACACACCTGATCAGCTCAGACAGCAGAGCTGTACGCGCTTGTAAGAGCCTGTGAATTATACCAGGACAAGACAGTAAATATCTTTAGTGATTCTAAATATGCATATGGGGTAATACATGCATTTGGAAAACTATGGGAAGAAAGAGGTTTATTAAGCTGCAGAGGAAAGACATTAGCTCACGAGAACTTAATCTCTCGCCTATTGGAGGCAGTGAATTTACCAAAAAGGGTGGCAATAATCCACATTAAGGGGCATCAGGCAGGATGGCCGAAAGAGGCAATAGGAAACCAACTGGCTGATGAAGAAGGTCTCAAAGCTGCATTGTTGCCAGAAGTCTCTAAGATCCTGCCTTTGCTCCCAGTAACTGCACCGCTGCCAGAGAAACTCTCTTTTCCACCAGAGGAACTTGAGATAATTAAAAAAAGTGGGGCAGAGAAAAGAGAAAATAATTGGTTTACAAGGGATGGTAAGCAGTGGATACCAAAAGCTCTAGCCCTACAATTGTTAAAACAGCTTCATGAAGGGAGTCATTGGGGCTCCCGAGGACTGGCAGAAGCCTTCCTCAAAATGAACACTGCTGTTGGTCTCTTTAACCTGGCAAAGCGAGCTATTGAATGTTGTTTAATTTGTGCTAAAACCAACAACAAAGTTACAAAGAAACTGGCCAGGGGAGGGAGGCGTTGGGCAGTACGTCCCTTCCAGAGATGCCAGGTGGATTTTACTGAAATGCCTCGAGTGGCAAGATTTAAATATCTTCTGGTAATAGTATGTCAATTAACCGGGTGGCCAGAAGCATTTCCAACTGTGTCAGCAACTACAGGATCAGTTGTTAAAATATTTTTGGAACAAATAATTCCAAGATATGGGATGGTGGAAGCGATAGATTCAGATAGGAGAACTCATTTTACAGGAAAAATTCTTCAAGGAGTTATGACTGCTTTAGGGATACAGTGGAACCTCCATACCCCCTGGCACCCACAGAGTTCGGGTCAGGTTGAGAAGATGAATGAAGAAATAAAGAAACATCTCCTGAAGCTGGTAATAAAAACTAAGATGCCGTAGGTACGGCTCCTGCCCCTGGCTTTAACAAGAATAAGAGCCAGACCCAGGGGAGATATTAAATTATCTCCCTTTGAATTGATGTTTGGAATTCCTTACCCTTGTAATTCTCAGCCTAGTGGGGGGATAGAGATAAGTGATGTGTATTTGAAACAATATATGGTTCGGATACTGTCTCTTGTGAAATCTCTTCGACAGGAAGCTCAGCTGGCACAGACCCTGCCTTTGGACTTTGCTGTTCACAACATCCAACCGGGAGACTGGGTCCTGGTTAAGGAGTGGGAAGAAGCACCACTGGTGGCGAAGTGGCGTGGACCTTTCCAGGTGTTGCTGAGCACAGACACAGCCGTGAAGACAGCTGAACACGGGTGGACCCATCACACTCGAGTCAAGGTCTCTGCAGCCCCAGAGGTTTGGACATCTCAGCTGGAGGAGAAGGACGGGAAGCCGCGACTGACACTCGGCAGGAGGGGACTGGAGCAGCAGCCAGGGCGTCGACATCGGGGGAAGCCTCGTGTGCCCACCCACAGAGTGCCTGCTGAAATAGTCTGTGTGGGCATCCCTCCTCTCAGATCTCCAGGCACTGGGGGCCAACCCTTGCTGTCATTGTTTTCTTTATGTTAAGCTGTTTCTGTGCCTTCACTCGCCACAAGTGGTGTGAAAGACAACATGAAAGTAAAAATTAAGTTAGGAAATTAGATTACACAATCAGAATGTTTCTCTTAATAATGTTACCTTTATATTATCAGTTAGGTTGGAGCCAAGAATGGGAAAATAATTGTTTTGACTTTAGGAGAAAAAGTAGCAAAAACCTTTATGGGAATGGGACATGTTTTCTTGGCTACCTGGTGGACTATAGGTTAAACAATTACTTTTTTTCCTCTTATGTGCTGTAGCAACTCTAATCTTTTTACCATGCACGATCCCTTGCTTAGTACAACTTATTCAACATGTGATCAAAGGGATGCAGGTAATAGCCACGCCTACTGATCCAGAGATGGTTACAAAAAGGACAGAAATTGATGTCACTCCAAATAATTACAAAACCAAAAAAAAGACTCAGGAACAAAAAATTAAGTCAATGATAGCTAAAGTTTGTAAAGACAATTATTAAAAAATAAAGAGGAGGGATTGAGAGGAATATTGAATTTGTCTTTACAAATGAGTTGTGGATCAGCCTGTAGAAAAGGCTAGCACTGAGAGATAAAAGAAACAATGGGATGGATTCCACTGATTGATGAATGGAAAGAGATATTTGCCTTTACAAACAAACTGTAGGGCTGCTGATAAATGAAATTGGATATCGAAAGATGAAAGAAGCAACGGGGGGAAAACTATGAATTCTATAAGAATTAAAAATTAAAAGGGAGGGTTATACATTAGAGGGGAATTTCAGGTATCAGGCGTTCCGGGAAGTCTGTGCCTCTCAAGTACCTCAGCCAATGGGGAAAGAGAGAGGGAAATGCGGCCGGGAAAATAGGATAAAAAGGAGGCTGCGTCCTCCGAAAATTTGAGAGATCCCAGGGGAATGTCCCATGGCCTCTCCCTTTATTCGAATAAAGCAAAAAGGACTCCTCTGTCTCCTTTTTGGACCTAAACCTCTGGTGTTTGTGGATTAATTTTCCTGACATAACTAATTGCTGGATATGTTCTTGACCAGAGGGAAACCAAAGCAGAGCCATGGTTTGTCAGGACTTGCTTGATCCCAATGAGCCCCGTGGTGCATTTGGAGCTGAGCCCTTGAACCTCAGGGCCTGAGAGGAGATTGCACAAACCTTTCCAGGAGTCCAAGTCAGAAGAAAAATCCAAAGTGTCTCAAAGCATTAATGGGTCCCACTGAGGTCCATCCCAAACACAGGCTCCTCATGGATTCCTTGGAGGAGAGAACTGGAGGCCAGAATTGCCCAAAAACCACTCATAGAGTAAGGGAGGAAAGGAAAAAGGAAAGTACCTTAAAAAACTGAAGTAACTTGAAGCATTAATGAGCCCCACTGAGTGTCAATACAAAGCTCTCAAGGGACTCGTTAAAGCAGATAATTGGAGCCACGATTGCATAAATTACTAAAAGAGTTGATGTCAAAAGGGAAACTCCAAGTACCTTAGAAAAACTGAGTACCTTGAAGCATTAATGAACCCCACTAAATATCATTACTGACAAAGCCTCTCAAGGGACTAATTAAAGCAGATAATTGGAGGCCATCACTGCACAAACCTCTCAGAGACTCAGTGTCAAAAAGTAGAACTTAAAATCAACCCTGAGTGTCTTGAAGCATTAATGAACCCCACTGAGTGTTGTTACTGACAAAGGCTCTCAAGGGACTAATTAAAGCAGATAATTGGAGGCCATGATTGCACAAAGCTCTCAGAGACTCCAAGGCAAAAGCAAAACCCAAACCTTGAGTATCTCAAAGTATTAATGAGCCCCACTGAATGTTAATACAAAGCTCTCAAAGGACTAATTAAAGTAGATAACTGGGGGCATGATTCTATAAACTACTAAAAGAGTTGGTGTCAAAAGGGAAAGACTTGACTTCTCTTTGTCCCCACCTGTCATCTCTGCCTCGAATTTCCTGCTCCAACTGGAACCTGGGGACATTTTCTCAGTTGTGTCTCTCAGTGGGACCCATTAAAACTTCAAGAAACTTCAGCATTTTAATTTGAGTTCTTGAGAAGGTTTTGGAGCACTCTCTCAGGGAATGATTATGATGTAAATATTTAATGAACCAAGAGGATCATTAAAGTCCTTGTGCTGTGTCTGTGCTGCTGAGCTGGGCCAGGCTCCTGGCACAGAGGCAGCTCCCAAGGTAAACCAAGAGAAGCTTCAAAAAGACATTTCTGCTGAGGAGCAGCTCCTCTGCCAGCCCAGCAGGGCTGAGGGCACTGCCTGCAGGCACTGAGGGCACAGGAGCTGGGCACAGAGAAGCTCAAGGCAATCAGGACTGGGAAGACATTGAGCTGAGACTGCACTTGGGGAAACATCTTCACAGCCCTGGACATGGTGAGTGTGTGGGTGCAGGGCAATGTCCCCTGTGCTCCTGGAGGGATCTCCTGGAGCCAGCACAGCCCACAGCCTGGGGGATGTGTCGGGAGGACTCTCCCATATTCAGGGACGGCTGCAGGGGCTGAAGCTGGGGCTGCAGCCAGGGCTGCCCAGGGCTGTCCTGCAGAGCAGCTCCTGCAGCCCTCAGGGCTCTTGGCCAGCCCAGGCCATGTGCCACCTGCCAGGGACAGCTCTCAGCCTGCCTGGCAGCTCCCCATGGACTGTGGGGAGAAGTTGGAGGTGGAAGGAGCCACCCCCATCAGGGCAGATTCCTCCTGCTGTGGAGATGGTGCTGCATGGCCAGGGCTGCTCTCAGCTTTCTCCCCAAGGCAAGGCAAAGGGGCTGTCAGGTGTGTCTGTGTCACTGACACTCCTGCACTGTCCCACTGGGCATCAGCAGATCTGCCTCCCATCTCCCTCACAAAGTGCCTCCTCACCCTCCTCTCTCTACAGACTGCAGCAGCAGCACCTTGGCTTGCAGCATCTCTGTTTGTGTGAGCTGCCCTTAAGGCCCTGCTGGCAGGGAGATGGCCCTGGGCAGTGCCCTGTGCTGGGAGGGGTGTGCAGGGCAGAGCTGAGCCCCCAGGACTGGGATGGTCTCTGGGAGCACTGGCAGGGACAAGGCTTGGATAGAGAGGAACAGCTCCCAGTAGGAACAACTCCAGGCAGCAGAGCCAGACCAACACTTAGTATGCCTCTCTCTCTCAATCAGAATAAAGCAAAAAAAAGAGTTTAGGGAAAAGTATTTTAAAATTGGAGCCTTCAAAACGGCTACTGTACTTTTCCAGCACATTTGAAGTGTGATCACCTTGAATTAGAGGGAGATATTATAAGCAAAGTGCAGCTGTATAGGACCAGAAGGTCAGACTTCACTGTGTCAATGGTAGCCTTGTTTTCCTTCTGGACTCCTCAGCATTCATACTGAGAAAAATGCTGATGAGGAGGCAGTAACTCAGCAGCAGAACCTCAAATTCAAAAATAAAATTTTTAGTGAAGTTCCCCCACATGAAGAGAAGTAGTTTTGAGAGGATTCCTAACTTAATTGTACAGGATTGACTCAAGGAAATGTCTCCTAGCTTGTCAATGTGTTCTTTTTACAGCCCACAATGCCCAGAGTGAGGACATGTCCAACAGCAGCTCCATCAGCCACTTCCTCCTGCTGCCATTGGCAGACACGCGGCAGCTGCAGCTCCTGCACTTCTGCCTCTTCCTGGCCATCTCCCTGGCTGCCCTCCTGGCCAACGGCCTCATCATCAGCGCCGTAGCCTGCGGCCACCACCTGCACACCCCCATGTTCTTCTTCCTGCTCAACCTGGCCCTCAGCGACCTGGGCTCCATCTGCACCACTGTCCCCAAAGCCATGCACAATTCCCTCTGGGACACCAGACACATCTCCTATGAAGGATGTGCTGCTCAGCTCTTTTTCTTCCTGTTCTTCATTGGTGCAGAGTTTTATCTCTTGACCATCATGTGCTACGACCGCTACGTGTCCATCTGCAAACCCCTGCACTACGGGACCCTCCTGGGCAGCAGAGCTTGTGCCCACATGGCAGCAGCTGCCTGGGCCAGTGGCTTTCTCAATGCACTGCTGCTCATGATCAATACATTTTCCCTGCCCCTGTGCCAGGGCAATGCCCTGGGCCAGTTCTTCTGTGAAATCCCCCCCCTCCTCAAGCTCTCCTGCTCACACTCCAAACTCAGAGAATTTGGACTTATTGCAGTTAGTGTCTGTTTAACACTTGTTTGCTTTGTATTCATTGTTTTCTCCTATGTGCAGATCTTCAGGGCTGTGCTGAGGATCCCCTCTGAGCAGGGACGGCACAAAGCCTTTTCCACCTGCCTCCCTCACCTGGCTGTGGTCTCTCTGTTTGTAAGCACTGCAGTGTTTTCTCACATGAAGCCCACCTCAGTCTCCTCCCAATCCCTGGATCTGGCGGTGTCAGTTCTGTACTCAGTGGTGCCTCCAGCCCTGAATCCCCTCATCTACAGCCTGAGGAATGAGGAGCTCAAGGCTGCAGTGTGGACACTGATGACTGGATGGTTTTGCAAACATTAGATTGCTGGCCAATTTCTTTAAATCACTTGTAATAAAAATAATCTCTAACACTTCTCGTTGTTTTCATTGTGGAGGTTCTTGGTTATAATTTTTTCATACTGTCTACAAAGAAATGTCATTCTTTGTGCCATTTCTCATTTTCTATCTCTCCCCCTTCCCTGTGGCCCTAGACTGTGTCAATGAGGGGCTGCACTCTCACTGGCTTTAATGAACTAAAGAATCTCTCTCCCAGCAAAGTTTTCTCCAGAGATGCCCCTTTTGTTTTGTTCCCTGGAGCTGCAGCAGCAATGTCTGTGTGCAGAGCTGGGGCAGATCAGTGCTGGCACAGCAGCTGTGCCCAGCAGCAGCAGCAGCACTTGGTGTTGCCAGTGCTGCTCCCGTGCCACTGCCCCGCTGCCCTCCTGGCCCTCGTGTTGCTGCAGGGCCTGAGTGCTCTCGGGGCCGGGCACAGCCCTGGGGGTGGCAGTGCCGGGGCTGCAGCAGGGACAGGCCATGGGCACTGCTGGGGCAGTGCTGATGCCTCAGGGCAGGGCCTGGGGCTCCAGGCTCCTTGGCCAGGCTCTCTCCACAACACTTGGCCAGCCCAATGCTGAGCACAGAAAAGCCCCGGGAGCAGCCCCAGGCTGGCCGTGGGAAATCTGGGGGCAAACAGCATGGCTGGTGCTCTGCAAGCTCCCTGCAAGGGGGACACCCTGGCAAGGAGCAGCAGAGCAGGGGCTGATCCATCCCCACTGCACTGGACACCCCAGGGCAGCGTCCCAGAGCGTTCTCATGCACCTGCCAACAACATCCCCCCTCTGCAGCCCTGGCCTCTCCCCCAGCTCACACAGGAGCCGCATCCTTGCAGGCACACACACGGCAGCACTGGCTCAGGAGCCCCTGTTTGCATTGCACACAGCAGGGTCAGCACCCCCATGGTGCTGCTGTGGGGACATGGAGCTGAGTGAACACAAATGCCATCAGCCCCTGGGGCCAGCAAGGGCTGGGGGACGGCAGGGAAACCACTCACCTTTGTTGTGGCCTCTGAAGTCAGCCAGGAAGTTTGTTCCGATGAGCTGTGAGTTTCCTGTCCCACTGCAGATGTTGTTGCTCAGAGCCAGGGCTGCCTGGCAGCCACTCCCAAAGTGCCCTGAGCATTCCTTTTGCTTCACCTTTGCTTTCGTTACTCTTTCCAGAAATCTTTCTAGATTTCTTCCTCTTACCCACCCTTGTCCCCTCTCCTGCCAACAGTCCATCCCTGTTTGCCCTTTCCTCTCTGGCCACACTCTCCATTTCTGTTCTTAAGTTGGCACCATGGGATCATCCCTTGGGGAGCAGGATCATCCTCCAAGTGCTTCAGGAATTGTCTGCAGAGTCCTGCACTGCCTCGTGCTGCTCCCTTGCCAGAGGTACCACAGGCCAGGGGGGCACATCTGGGCTGCTGTGTCTGGGTGTGGGGCTCCCTGTTGTGGGCAATGAGGAGGGGCTGGAGAGGCTCTGCAGGACTGACAGGATGGGCTTTGGGGCTGTGTGGAGAAGCTGAGGGACCTGTGCTGCTGGACCTTGTGAAGAGGAGGCTCAGGACTCATCCTGCAACTGCTCCAGGGTTGGTTTCAGAATCACAGAGTCAACAGGGCTGGAAAAGACCTTGGAGATCATCAAGTCCAACCTGTGCCCTGACACCACCTTGTCTCCCCTGAGCCTTCTCTTCTCTAGGATAAACATTCCCAGCTCCCTCAGCCATTCCTCACAGGACTTGTGTTCCAGACCTCTCACCAGCTTTATTGCCCTTCTCTGAACACACTCCAGCCCCTCCATGTCCTTCCTAAATTTGCTAGGCCAGGAATTAGACACAGCACTCGAGGTGCAGCCCCACCAGTGCTGAGCACAGGGAAAGAATCACTTCCCAGCTCCTGCTGGCCACACCATTCCTGATCCAGGCCAGGTGCCATTGGCCTTCTTGGCCACCTGGGCACACTGCTGCCTCATGTCCAGCCTGCTGTCCATCAGTGCCCCCAGGTCCCTTTCTGCCTGGCTGCTGTCCAGCCACTCTGTCCCCAGCCTGGAGCACTGCAGAGGTTTTTGTGGCCAAAGTGCATAAGTGACCCAGCACTTGGTCTTGTTAAACCTCACCTTGTTGGATTTGGGCCCTGGATCCAGTCTATCCAGGTCCTTGAGCAGAGCCCTCCTACCATCCAACAGATCAAGACTCTCAGCTAACTTGGTACCACTACGGTTCCATGAGGTCCTGGAGTGTCACAATGGTCTCCATGATTCCATGAGGCTTTCCAGTGTCACAATGTCCCTTTGGTTACATGGGACCCCTTGGTGTCACAAAGTCCCTTGTATCCTTGGGCCTCACAGTGTCACAATGACACCTTGGTCCCCCAGTGCCCTGCAGTGTCACAATGGATCCTTGGTTCCATGAGGTCTCGCAGTGCAGCAATGCTCTCCTTGATTCCACAGTGTCACAATGGCCTCTTGGTCCCAAGGTGCATCACGGTTTCAAACATGTTTCCTTCATTCCTTGAGTCCCTGAGGAGCAGCACTGGCCCATTGGTTCCATGGGCCCTGCAGTGTCACAATGGTCCCAACGATTCCATGAGGTCCAGCAGTGTCACAATGGTCTCTGTGGTTCCACAGGCCCCACAGTATCATGTAACTCCTCTGTTCCATGAGGCCCACAAAGTCACAATGAACCTTTGGACCATGAGGCTTTGCTTTGTGGTGTCACATTGCAAATGCTCCCTTGGCTCCACAGTGTCCCAATGGACCATTGATTACAGGAGGCCCCTCTGTGTCACCCTGGAGCTTTGGTTCCATCCAGCCCTGCAGTGTCACAATGGCCTCCTTTGGCTCCACAGTGTTACAATGGACCACTGATTACATGAGCCCCTCAATGTCACAATGGACCTTTAGTTCTCTGCAGCCCTGCAGTGTCACAAAGGCTTCTTGGTTTCATGAGGCCCCACAGTACCACAATGGTCTTCCTGGTTCTGTGGGGACCATCAGGGTCACAATGTTCTCTCCATGGTTCCATGAGACCTCACAGTGTCACAGTGCTTTGATTATTCCACAGGCCCTCAGTGTCACAATGGTCTCCATGATTCCATGAGTCCCCTCAATGTCACAATGGTTTCTTTGGTTCCATGACACCCAAAAACACTGTAATGGTCTCCACGGTTCCATGAGGCCCCACGGTGTCACAATGGACCCTTGGTTTGATGAGGTCTCAGTGTCACAATGATCCCTACATTCCATGGAGCCACACAGTGTCAGAACAGTCCCCTTGGTTCCATCAGGCCCAGCAATGTCACAGTGGTGTCCATGATTCCATGACGCCCCACAGTATCACAATGTCCCCTTTGTTCCATCAGGCCCCGCAGGGTTACAGCATTCCCTGCACACCCTGAGTCCCCGCATCTCCCAGCCCAGGCCATTGCCATGGTTCCACTCACTCCCAGTATGATCCCAGTGACTCCCAGTCTCTCTCAGTATGTCCCAGTTGACCCCAGCATGCTCCCTGTCACTCCCACTTCCTCCCAGTTGCCTCCAGCACGATTCCAGTTGCCCACAGCCACTCCAAGTCACCCTCAGTGAAGTTCCAATTGCTCCCACTAAATCCCAGTTGCCCCCATCATGGTCCAAACTGCTCTCAGCATGCTTCTGATCACTCCCAGTATGGTCCCAGTTCCCCTCAGTGTCACCCCAGTTGCACCCAGCTGCTCCTAGTTTAGTCCCAGTTATGGCCAGTATGATCTCAGTGGCCCCCAGTAGAGACACAGTAACTCCCAGTTGCTCCCAGTGGCCCCCAACATGACCCCAGTTGTACCCAGTGTTGTCCCCTCCAGTATTCTTCCAGACACTCCTAGTATATTCCAGCTGCCCACAGCATGCTCATTCCTAGTCATCCCAGAGACCCCAGTATGGTTCCAGTTGCCTCCAGGATGATCTCACTCATTCCCAATATATCCCAGCTACCTCCAGTACACACCCGTCATGCCCAGTTGTTCCCGCTAGCCTTCAGTGTGGACCCAGTGTAAGGGTCGGTCCGAAGTTCCCCTCGATTTTGCCTCCCGACCGTCGCAAGGAGACCTCGAGGACCCCACCCAGGCTGACTCTGAACAATGGTTTCCTGGCCTGGCCAAGGTGGATGCTCGTGACTGTGTGCTGGTGTATTGTGTTCACTGGACTGTGCTGTCATGGCACCAACCAGAGGTTGTGTTGTACCAACTGAGGACTGCTTGACCGTACCTGTCTCCTGCAGCACCACACAATGGTCCATAAATCTTCCCACCTCTTGGCCAGAGGCCACTCATTTTGGAGAAGGACTATAAAAGAGCGACCCTCTGGAGAAGACCCCTGAGATCTCCCCATGGATGAAGACTCGTCTATCAGCTGACCCGTGAGGACGCCCGTCTCGTCTGTTGGTAGCTATTTTCCCATCCCCTTCTTTTCTTTTTAAGTCTCTATACTTTGTTTCCTATATCTCTCCCCTCTATTGCAACTGAGTTGTTGACATTTAATGAAAATGCATTGCTGTTGTTGAATAAACTGATTTTCTGCTGTTGAATAAACTGATTTTGTCCTCTGCATTTTGCCTGTTTGCACCTTTGAGATCAAACGAACTATCACGACCCCCACTCTGTATTAATAGTGGATCGTGACACCAGCCAGACCTATTACATGGTCCCTTGGTTCCATGGTGGCCTCACAGTGTCATCATGATCTCCTTGATTCCATGAGTCCCTGTATTGTCACAATATTCTCCTTGTCACAATATTCTCCTTGCTTCTGTAGTGTCACAATGGCCCCTGGCTTCCATAAGTTCTTGCAGTGTCACCATGGCCCCTGGGCTCCATGTGGCCCAGCTGTGTCACAATGGCTCCTTGGTTCTCTGGGCCCCACAGCTTCATCACTGACCCTTGGTTCCACAGGGGTCCTGATTTTCGCAGTGGTCAGCCTGATTCCATGAGGCACCAGAGTGTCACAATGATCTCTTTGGTTCCGTGAGGTTCTAGAGTGTCCCCATGGTCGCTGTCAGAGGCTGGATGAGATCAATGTCCCAGACACCTGGGGATGAGCTGTCAATCAGTCACACAGTGGGCTGGTGCTGACCCAGGCTCTGATTGCCCCAGCAATCACAAGTCCCACCTGGGGGAGGCCCACGAAGGTCCAGGGGCTTAAAACACGGAGCAGGCGCTCAGCCCATGGTCCATACCCTGCCTTCTCCTGGGGTCTGTGTCTCACCCACACTGGAACCCCAGGGGTTGGGAGCCATGTGTGTGTCTATCTTCAGAATTTCTGTCTTTCTGTCTCTCTCTCTTTCCTCTGCTTCTAATGCTCTTTATATGGAACAATTTTTGGCACTGCAACAACTTAAGTGTTTAAAGATTCCGAGGTTAAATGGGAAAGGTTAAGGAAGTTCCTACTATTAAAAGTGTTTCATGTTAATTTTTATTAGGTATTAAATCCTTTTCCAAAGTTCCTTCATTTTGTATATTTCGCCAGTTAAATTATGTGTCATTTTGACCTCTTGAGAATATCTGGCTGGGGTTTCTCCTGTGTAGCAAGCTCGAGTAAAGGAACCTTTGGTCAGCCCCAGCATTTCAGTGTTCTGGGGTGTTCCAGCCCTGCAGGCTCACCATGGCCTCTTGTTTCCATCAGGCCCTGCTGTGTCACACTGGCCCTTGGTTCCATGAGCATCTGGAGTGTCACACAGCTTGATGACATTTGTCCTTGCTGTCCCTGCCATCCCACTGCCCCAGCAACAGCCCCGAGCCACCCGTGAGGGACAGGCCCTGCTGGGCCAGGCCTGGGCTCAGGCCTTGGCCTTTCTGCTTCCTCCAGCCAGCCCAGGCCTTGCTCAGCATTGCAGTTCCCTGCTCACAGCCTCGGGCTCCTGCAATCCTGCCCTCAAGGATCTGCTCTCACCAGTCCCTGGGGAGCCTTTGGCACTCCCTGCCCTCAGTGGGGCCACTGATGCTCCAAGGGACTTGGAGTTTTGCTTCTGACTCCTTGAGCAGCTTCTTCAACCTTCTCTCAGTGCCTGAGGCTCCTGGACTCAGCCCCAAATCCACTGTGGGGATCATAAAAATAGAGAAAGTCCTCAGGAACACCTTGTCTTCTTCCAGTTGTCTTCAAGTTATGAGAGATTGTGCAGACGGTTGGAGTCAATTTGGAGGTTTGTTAATGAGGAAGGATTTGATGTGCACCTCATGACTTTTGTGTTTTTAATCACTTGAGTATTTTTTTATTTTTCATTTTAGAGGAGAGCTGATAGAACTATTCCCCAGGTGATCTTGATGCTGAATGTTTTCTTAGGAGGTCTGGGCACTCAGAAGTGCGAGCCCCTTAAGGGATGACCCTGTTTGGACACCCTGCTCCTCACCCCCAACATCAACGTGTCTCAAATCACCCACCTCGGACTGACATGCCAAAAAAAAGATTATTAATTTGCAAAATTAAAATAATATATTTTTCATAATAATACTATTCCATACTTTTATTACCTTAATTTTCTATTTATGTTAAAAAATCCATACATTTTTGGCAACCAAAAATTTTTTGGTCATTGCTTCTAAGTAACACAATTCCCTTCATTAATAAGTGACCACTATTGGCTACGGATTTCTCCAGCTTTATGATTATTAGTCCTATTTTTAGTACCATTGTTATCTTTTTAATCATTTTCTCAGACCGTATGAAAGGGACCCATTTGGGGTTCATGGAGACATTTCTGGGGTATATTTGAGGCCGTTTTGGGTCTGGAGAGGGAATTTAGACAGAACTTTAGAGTCTGGAGGAAACTTGGGGGACCTGAGTGGGCACTAGGAGGGGCACTGAGGGATTGTGATGGACACTTCAGGCCCTGGGGGAGCTCTTGGAGGTCCAGGAGAGCATCTGGGGGTCAGGGAGGGGAATCTGGGGCCATTCGGGGTCCAGGGGGACACTTGGGGGGCTCTAACGGGGCTCTCCGGGGCGCGGGGGGTGATGGGAGTTGTAGGCACAGGTATAATACGGTTCAATAGGGCCGTGGAGCATCATGGGAGTTCTGGGCACAGCTCCAATGGCTCTCGGCAGGGCGCGGGGCAAGATGGGAGATGAAGTCACGGCTGGAATAGCACTCTATGGGAACTGCGAAGCATCATGGGAGCTGTAGTCCCGGAAGTGGCTCTGACGAAAAAAGAAAACTCCTCTTTGCCAGACCTCCTGAGGAGAGACCCTGGATCAACATCAATCATAGAATGCTGCATCAGCTCTGCTCTAAAGAGAGCAGTAATAAAATACACCCTTGAAAATAGGAATGAATATTTCTAAGAAGCTCTTTGAAATATTTCTCCATAACTGGAGTTGAAAACCTTCCTAAAATGAACTGCACCAGAGCAGAGGGAAATCAAGGCAGAGCCATGGTTTGTCAGGACTTGCTTGATCCCAATGAGCCCCGTGGTGCATTTGGTGCTGCCAAGCAGCTCCAAATAATATTTTGGAAATATTGGCTCTCTCTCTGCAGTGCTGCCTTTGCCAGGAGCCCAGCCCAGCTCAGCAGCACAGACACAGCACAAGGACTTTAATGACCCTCTCGGGGTTGGGGCTGAGTCCCTGAACATCAGTCCCTGAGAGGGAGTTGAAGAAACCTCTCAAGAATTCAAAGTCAGACACAAACTCCAAAGTTTCTCTTACTTTTAGTGAGTCCCACTGATAAACATGAAAGAGAAGGTTTCCCAAGGGTTGAATTAGAGCAGAAAATTGATGGCAATGATGTCAGGTTGGAAAAAATAGGGTAAAGGAGGAACAGAAACCTCTCAAGATTTCCAAGTCAGATTCGAAGTCCAAACTTTCCTGAAGTTCTAATGGGTCCGACTGAGGGACATGACAAAGAAAGTGTCCCCAGGTGCAGGTTTTATTGTTTTTATGTTACATTTTTAAAGTATCAATTTTTTCATTTTATGATTTAATTCTTAAGTGGGCTTACTGTTTTTATATTACCTTTTTTGGCCTGGAATTTTTCTTTTGCTGAATGAAGCAGAGAGATGGGACTTCTGAGTTGCTTTAGAAAGTTTGGTTTAATATTTTTTATTTTCTATCCAGTCAGAAAGGGTAAATTTGTCTTACAGATGTTCACAGCATGGTGTAAAAGTCACAGGACTTATGGTTACAAGGTCTTTTAAGTATTTATTAAGCAATAAAACACTGTCAATAGAGATATTGAAATTTCTAATTCAATACTAAGTTATTTTGTCTTACTGACTCATGCTACAGTGTGAACTTTCTTAGCCAATTATATCCCGACACACAAACTTTTATTGCTGCACTCTAAAACTTCTTGTTCCCTTTGTAACTACCTTTATTTTATCTATATCTTAAATTCTAAAGTTAAACCTATCCTTACTTAACTATGCATAGTTCTAAGCTTCAGCTTACAGACCCAGTGTTCTGAGAATTCCTTGCATTTTGAATTCCAACACCCAGGTTCCAGTTAGAGCAGAACACTGGAGGCAGTGATGAAAGGTGAGGACAAACAAGGGAAAGGTGTCTCTGATGCTGAGCACACCTGGATGTGTTTGAGGAATGCAAAGGGCCAAGGGCTGAGCCCCAGCCCCTGGCAAGGCAGATCCTGTCCCTCCCTCATTGCTCAGGGCTCTTCCCGGCCCACTGGGCTCTGGCCATGTGCAATGCCAAGGGCAGCACCATGGGGCAGCCCCTGCCAGGCTGCTGAGCAGGGACAAGGAGGCAATGAGGCCCCAGCACAGCAAGGCTCACTTGTCCCCTGCTGGCCTCAGGCCCAGGGCCAGCCTGCATGGCCCAAGTGCTGCAGGAGTTGGCTGTGTCAGGGCCTTTCAGCTGCTGCCCATCCCTGTGGCCTCTGCAGCCCAGGCTGTCCTACGGTGTCCATGCCCTGCGCCTCTGTCCCTGCAGGCTGTCGTCATCCCCCGGCTGCCCCACCTCGCTGGCCCCTTCCTTTGCTGACAGCTCTGCCTCCTGCCTGCCTCTGCCTGACCACACAGAGCCTTGGGCTTGACACCAAAATATTTCATTCATATTTTACTGTGCCTATGTTCTTGTGAACTTCATGTGCCTATGAACTTTCAGCAGAAAAACAAGGCATTGTGGGGCTGCTTTCCCAGATTGGACAGTTGGAAGAAATGAAGAAGACATCTGGCTCAAGGCTGCAGTGACAGAAAAATCACGGACTATAACTGGGAAATAGGCATGACTTCTATGGAAATGGGTAAATTGTAATGCACATGCAGTGACTGAAGATAAGCCACACGCTTTTAGAATCACATGTCTGCATAAGGTTAGGTGTTATCCTTTGCTGGGCCTCAGGCCTGAATAAATTATACCCTTTTTAACACCAGATTAGTTTCAAAGAGTCTTATTCTTATATATCGGAGATTTGGTAACATTGTGGCCTCAGGGACCCAAGGAGTCAACTGTGACACTGTGGAACCTCATGGCACATGGGCTCCATTGTGACACAGCAGGATCCCATGGAACCAAGGGGCCATTCTCACCCTGTGGGGCTGCATGAAACCAAAATCCATTTGGACACAGCAGGGCTGGATGGCACTGATGGTCCATTGTGATAGTGCAGATCCATGGAGACCATTGTGACACTACAGAAACACCTGGAACCAAAAGGTCATTGTGACAGAGAAAGGTCTCATGGAACCAAGGGGCCATTGTGACACAGCAGGGCCTGACAGAACCAAGGAGTCCATGGTGACACTGTGGAGCCTCATGGAACAAAGGGTCTGTTGTTACACTGGGGGCCCTGTGGAAGCATGGGGACCATTCTGATACTGTGGTGCTCCATGAAACAAAGGGGCCGTTGTGACAGTGCCACCCCTATGGAACCAAGGGCCCAATTGTGTCACAGTGGGGCTTTATGGAACCAAAGGTCCATTATGACACTGCGGGGCCTTGCTTAACCAAGGGGCCATTTTAGCACAGCAGGGCCTCATGGAATCAAGGGGACCACAGTGTCAGTGTGGGGCTCCATGGGATGAAGGGTCCATTCTGACACCATGGAACCAAGGAGATCATTATTTACACTACTGGGCATCATAGAACCAAGGAGGCCATCTTGAAGCAGTGAGGCCTCATGGAACCATGGAGACCATGATGACACTTTGAGGCCTCATCTAACCTAAAGACCATTGTGGCACTGCAGGGACTCATGGAACCAAGGGCACAAGAGTGACACTGTGAGGCTCCAAAGGACCAAGGGGGCATTCTGACACTGCAGAAACAAGGGTCCATTGTGACACAGCAGGACCTCATGAAAGCATGGAGGCTATTTTAAAAGTTTGAGGCATTTTTAAACTAAAGGGCCATTGTGACACTTCAGAGCCCTGTGAAACCAAGGGGACCCTAGTGGAACCAATGGTCTGTTGTTACATTGCAGAGCCTTATGGAATCATAATCTGTGACACAACAGATCTTATTGAACAAAGGGGCCATTTGTGACACTTTGCAGCCCCAAGGAACCGAGGAGTCCATTCTGACACTACAGTGGCTTGCCAGGCCAAGGGGCAATTGTGTCACTGTGTGGCACGGTTACGAGGGGCAATTGTGGGGGTTTAGATAAGTCCCTGCCCTTTGCCCAGGCCTCTGGCAGAAGGCAGTGTCTTTATTGAGGTGGTCAGCACCCAAAAACTCACTCATTTGCAATATCTTTAATAAAGGCTGATTCAGTCTATTATAGAATGAATTCTTTATTTAATAGACAGAAAACTAACAGACATAAGACTTAAACTAATACTACACAGAAATAAGGACATAAAGAGACTTCTACCAGGTATATACAGCACAAGGTTAAAGGTACCTCTTAATATTACAGCTAGCAAAGATATATTATAACTTAGGATTCATTGTATCTTACCATCCAATTGTTGGTGAAGTCTCAAATAGAGATCCTTTCCCTCAATCCCCAGTGAAGTACCCGTGGAATCTGTGTGCAAACTACAAGAAGAAGCCCTTTACAACTTCAGGGTGTGCATGTGGTGGCTTCTGCTTCTGTGATAACTCATATGTCTTTTAGTTTGTATAACAGTGTCTCTCAGTCAAGAATATTTCTTTTCTCTCTTCCCACATCTGCTCCCCAGACTAAGATGTTGATTCTGAGCTGAGGCCTGAGCCCTTTTGGCCCCAGAGATGATCCCTTGCTGGGTCTCTCAGCCCGGGTTATCTCTTTATGCACTGACTGTCTGTGGTAGGGGTGGGTGGACGTCCTGCCACAGGCACCCCTGAACCAAGGAGACCCTTGTGACACTGCAGGGCCCATGGAGCTAAGGGTTCATGTGACAGTGCAGGACCCCATAGAATCACTTTCTATATGCTTTTACTGTAATCATTATATGTAAAGCTTCTATCCCTCAGCTAAGCTCTTAACCATTTGGTATTTGCTTCAAAGCATGGAGAGAAAGCTCAGATTTGCACAAGGCTGCTCTGAGTCCTGGGAGTTGGATGGGGGAAATGGTGGGGTAGGGGCAAGGACAAAGTGTGATTGATTGTCAGCCATGAAGGGTCTTGATTTCATATCTGTTCAGACTGCATTAGGAGGTGCTGGGGATCAATATAGCTGGAGATTGTTGATATAAATCCATAAACTGGAAAAGAATAAATGGTAAAAAAGATATTCACTCTTTTTGTTTTTAAATAAAATATGTTTTGAATGGAGTGGAAGTCCTGCTTTATGCTCAGGTTTCTAGTAGTAACTCTGTTTCAGGTGACCTGCACCCCAAATTGCTCTTGTTCTCATGTTCTTTAGAATGGCTGATTAGGCCTATTATAAAATGAATTATTCACTGAATGGACTCAAGATTAACAGACAAGAGACTTTAAACGGACTACTTACTGCACAGGAGAAACAAAAGAATTACAGGTAGATACAAACACAGTGCACAATAAAGTTCCCTACATTACAGCTAGTGAAGAAATAGCAGAGATCAGGAGTCAATGGAACTTAGCACCAAACTGATGAGGGAGTACACATGGAGCCCTTTCACTCAGATTCCAGAAAAGGAACCACCAAGATGCATTCAGACTTGGGGGAGGAACCCTACCCATTTGCAGGGACTATGCAGAAGATTTCTGCTTGGTGAAAGTTTTGTGTAGCTTTTATAGTTTGTAAAGTGAAGTGTGTGTCACTCAGAAATTCAAGGCTCATCTCCCTTCAGGCTGCTCTCAAGGCCAGATGTTCATGGCCAGCTGGGAATTCCACCTCCCTGGCACCAGAGAGAACTCAGGACAGGACAGATGTCCAGCCTGGGTTATCTCAGCAATTCCTGAGAGGGGGAAGATGCCCTGAGTGATGGCCCAGCTGATGGACAGAACAGATGAGCTCTGCTGGGCCATAGGGGAAGTCCTGCTGCAGGAACCTCATGGAACCAAGGGTCTGCTGTGACATTGTGATGGCTCCTGGAACCAAGGAGACCATGGTGACACCAATGAACCTCATGGAACCAAGGCTCTGTTGTGACACTTTGGAACTGCAGAGACCATTGCTGAGGACAGAACCTCATGGAACCAAAAGTCCATTGTGACAGATCAAGACCTCATGGAATCAAAAAGAGCATTGTGACACTGTGGGGACCCATGGACCCAAATCTCCACTGTGACAGAACAGAACCTCATGGAACCAAGGGGCCTTGGTGACACTGCAAGGCCTCAGGGAACCAAGGAGTCCAAAGTTCTCAAACATTCCTTGCAGGGTTCTGCCTTGGATGAAGGGGAACATCCTGGGTGGCACCATAAGCTTGGTACACACCTGAGGAGTGTGACTGTTTTCAATGGGGAAAGCTTGGAGTTTTAGATTGCTTCGAAAATAGAAAAAGGAAAAGCTCTTGTTTGCCTGTGTGCAGCCAGTTCTCCAAGCAAAGCAGGTCCCAGGTGAGTGAGGACAGACAGGATGGGGTTGGGGAATGTGCAGCAAGGTTGTCCACACTGGGTCAGACCTCAAGGCACAGCTTCTGTGAGCAGGCCAGACCTCCTGAGGAGACCCTGGGTGAATATCAACCACAAAATGCTTCCATAAACAGAAATGAAATAAAACACAGTCTTTAAAATAGGAATGTGTATATCTAAGAATCTCTCTGAATTATTTCTCCATAATTGCAGTAGAATGAACTTCACCAGACCAGAGGGAAATCAAGGCAGAGCCGTGGTTTGTCAGGACTTGCTTGATCCCAATCAGCCCCGTGGTGCATTTGGTGCTGAGCCCTTGAACCTCAGGGCCTGAGAGGAGATTGCCCAAACCTTTCCAGGAGTCCAAGGCAGAAGAAAAACCCAAAGTGTCTCAAAGCATTCATGGGTCCCACTGAGGTCCATCCCCAACACAGGCTCCTCATGGACTCCTTGGAGGAGAGAATGGGAGGCCAGGATTGCCCAAAACCCTCTCAGAGAGTCAGAGAAGAAAGGAAAATCCAAAGAACCTTTGAAACCTTGAGTATCTCAAAATATTAATGAGCCCCACTGAGTGTCAATACAAAGCTCTCAAGGGACTCATAAATGTAGATAATTGGGGCCATGACTGCATAAACTACTAGAAGAGTTGGTGCCAAAAGGGAAACTCAGAGTACCTTAAAAAAACTGAGTACCTTGAATCATTAATGAACCCCACTGAGTGTTGTTACTGACAAAGGCTCTCAATGGACTAATTAAAGCAGATAATTGGAGGCCATGATTGCACAAAGCTCTCACAGACTCCAAGGCAAAAGCAAAACCCAAATTCCTCTGAAAAACCTGCAGTCCCTGGGGAGCCTTGGTCAGGAATGGCCCTGGGGGGCTCTTTCATGCTCACAGACTCGTCCCAGCACATCCCTGAGGCCACTGGGATGTGGGGGGATGCTGAGGGCACGACAAGGGGTGACAGTGGCCAGCCTTGCTGGGGCTGTGCCAGGAGGCCCCAGTGGCTCAGGACAAGGTGTCTCCTGCCAGCCCTTGGTGGCACAGACCCTGCTGTGCCCCAGGACACCAAGACTTGGCTTCTCTTTGTCCCCACCTGTCATCACTGCCTCCAATTTCCTGCTCACACTGGAACCTGGGGACACTTTCTCAGTTGTGTCCCTCAGAGGGAACCATTAAAACTTTAGGAAACTTTGGGGTTCAGTTCTGACTGAACTCTTGAGAGGTTTCCTAACAAACCATGGCTCTGCCTTGATTTCCCTCTGCTCTAGATTAGCTCATTAGGAAGGTTTCCTACTCCAGTTACTGAGAAATATTTTAAAGAGATTCTTAGAAATACACATTGCTATTTTAAAGAGCGCATTTTATTACTGTTCTCTTTAGAGCAGAGGTGATTACAGCATTCTGTGGTTGATATTCATCCAGGATCTCTCCTCAGGAGGTCTGGCCTGCTCACAGAAGCTGTGCCTTGAGGTCTGACCCAGTGTGGACAACCTTGCTGCACATTCCCCAACCCCATCCTGTCTGTCCTCACTCACCTGGGACCTGCTTTGCTTGGAAAACTGCCTGCACTCAGGCAAAGACGAGTTTTGTTTTGTTTTTTTTTTCTCAAAACAATCTAAAACTCCTATTTTTCCCCACTGCAGACACACTCCTCAGGTGTGTGCAAAGCCCAGGGTGGCACCAAGGAGGTTTAGCTCTCGGGATTGATGCTTTGGGAGCGGTGCCTGCAGTCGGCGCCATCTTTCCTTTCTGCCTCTAACTCCCGTCATGCCCCGCGGCCCCATAGACCCCCCCCATTGGAGCCGAGACTACAACACCCATCATGCCCTGCGCCCCACAGAACCCCCGGTATTCGCTCCCCACCTGTCCCATACGTGCCCCAGGAACCTGGAGGATCCGTAATTGCCCCCTCAGGGCTTATTCGAGACCCCCCAAAAACGTCCCCAGATCCCCTGAATGCTCCCCTTACAGCTATTTCTGTGAATTCATCTCCTGCCATCCCCCACGAACTCGCAGCACCTCATAACCCAGTCCCGCGCCGAAAACTCCTGCCCTGCCCCGCACCCTAAAGGGCCCGGTTAGAGCTCCCCAGGCTCCCCCAACGTTCACCCGACCCGTATATGTTCCTCGCTGAGGACCTGAAGCCGCCACTCAGAGGGAAAACTGTCCCCTAAGTGCCTTCCTAGACCCCCAAACTGTCCGTAAGAACCACTTCCGGGACTACAGCTCCCATCATGCTCCGCTGTCCCGGCAAAACTCCATTCTAGCCATGACTTCATCTCCCACAATGCCTTGCACTCCACTGAGGGACACTGAAGCTGCGCCTACAACTCCCGTGATGCTCCATGGCTCCTTTAAACCTTATTATGCCCGCGCCTACAACTCCCATCACCCCCCGCGCCCCGCAGAGCCCCGTTAGAGCCCCCGAGTGCCCGCCCAGACCCCGAATGGCCCCAGATTCCCCTCCCTGACCGCCAAGGGCCTCCCTGAAACAGCCAGGTAACATCCGAAGCCCAGACTTTCCCTCAGCATCTCTAAGTTCTCTGTTAGTGCCCACTCGACGCTCCCAAGTGTCCTCCCGTCCTCAACTTCCTTCTAAATTCGTTCCCCAGACCCAAAATTGCCGCGAATGTGCCCCAGAAATGTCTCCCTGGACCCGAAGTGCCCCCCTGGAGCCTGTCGGAGAAAAAGATGATAATAAAGGTGACCAAATGACTACAAATATTACAAATTATCAAATATTACAAATTATCATAAAGAGGGAGAAATAAATAACCACGAGAGATTATTTAATTAATGAAGGGAATTGTGTTAATTAGAACCATTGGCCAGTAATTTTTTTAGTTACTAATAATGTATAGAGTTTTATTATAAAAATAAAAATGTGTTTATAAAAATATAGAATAGTACTACTATAAATAAGAAAAATATAATTATATTTTAATATTTAAGAACATTTTTAATTTAAAGAGAAATTTAATTTTATTTTCTAATTTGGTTTGTCAGTCAAAGGTTGGTGATATCATGACACAGTTATGATGGGGGTGAGGAGCAGGTTGTCCAAACAGGGCCAGCCAGCAAGGGGCTCATTCTTCTCTGTGCCCAGAGCTCCTGAGGAGACATTCAGCACCAAGATCACTCTGGAAATGCTTCTCTCTGTCATGAATGTCGTTCTATTTGTACAATTTATCAGACAACAAGGTTAAATTTTGCTGCAATTTTTTTTAATAGCAACAGTTGTATATAAATGAATACAATCAAAATATATTGGATACGTATATCTAAATATATACAAAATTTGGCAGTTAGTAATTTAGTATAATTGAGGTTCCTATAAAGCATAAGCAAAACCAACCGGGGGTACGGGGAGGGGCTCGCCCTTCCTCACGTACTGAACAATCAAGCCAAAATTCCCACTTATATACTATATGCTAATACATATTAATACAGAAGTTTCTAGAAAACTCCTCCTAGTTTCTATTCCTAAAATCTACATCACTGTGTGTATGGGACATGCTCTACTAATGGGTTAGGGGGTCTCTCATCCTTTTGAGGGTCTTATTTCTGATGAAGGCTCATCGTCTTCATCAATGACCGAGGTGTGACCTGCAGGTAGCACAGGTGCCCTGTGTGACTGAGCAGATGTTTTCCATAATAGGACTCTGATTAAATCCCATGCCTGGAATCATCCCATTTTGGCCCATTCCAAGGTCGAGTCTTCTATTTCTAGATGCTGCTTGTCAGACCTACGTCCTTCTACTACTCCCTTCCAACATCTGGAGGATTCCATCTGCTTTGCCTCACTCATTTATTTTTTTTTTGCTTTGTAACAATTATTTTCTATTGATGTGAGTACAATTTTGCTAATATAGTTACAATTTAGTTAGCACGAATCTCATTTATCACATACACACATATCTGTGAGACTTTCCTGTCAAATCATTATCCATCCCAACCCTGGCACATCCCAAGTCCAGCAATTTGCATGCACAGAAAGCCAAAACTCGGCAATTCCCTGGTTCCAGCACCAGCCCTGCTCAGATCTGGTGATTTGTGGGTGCCAGCACTGCAGATCCAGCAGATTGTTGACGCTGGCAGTGCCCAGGTCTGGCGTTTGCCAGCATCGGTGCCGCCCAGAGCCGTCAGTTTCCTGCTGCTGGGGCACTCGGGGGTTGTGGCTGAGCAGGAAAGGTGAGCCTGTGCCGGGAGCTTTTCTTGGCTGGAGCAAAGGCTGGGCACGCAGAGACCTTCCTGGCCCTGTGCCCTGGGCCAGCAGGGATTGTGCTGCTGGAGCCCACTCTCCATTTCTTCTGTCAGGCAGCTTTAGGACATGGAGGAGCCAGAGCAGACCCTCAGCTTTCTGGATTCATCCAGAAGAATCCTGTGTGTGAAGCAGCCTGGGAACAGGGTTTCCATGCCAGGGCGGGCAATTCAGAGCCCTTTTCTCCCCCATGGGCTGAGGGTGTGGCACTTGCCATTTGCAAGGGCCCTGCAGGTGCCAAAGGGGCCGTTTTCAATCTGCTGAGAACAGTCGGAACTGAGAGCCTGTCCTAAACCTGCTTTTCCTGCAAATGTACTCAAGGAATTCTCTTTTTTTGCAGTCTCAGCCCCTGTGTGTGTGCAGGTGTACTGAGGGAAGGATGGAACGGGTCTATTGGGGGGAGATGTTCTCCTCCCTAGTGGTTTTTGGTTTTGTTTTTGTTGTTCCTGTTGGATTTGTTTGTTTTCCTGGATGGGTTTGATTATGGCGGTTTATAATTTTAAATTTTGTTTTATTTTTTTAATCATCTCCTCCTGGCAGCTGTGGGCAGAGCTCTGTAGCTGTGTGTGACACTTGTGTGTGGCACAGTGAAGGTGTCCAGGGGGGCCTTGCCCGAGCTGTGTGCAGAGGAATCCCCATCAGGCCAGGCTGGGGGTGCTCCGTGGCCGGTGCCTTGCGTTGACTGGAAGCTGCCATGGAGCGTCTCCAGGGATGGAAGGTTGGGGCTGCCAGGGCTGTGGTGTCACAGACAGGGGAACGCTGGGGCTGCCACAGCTGCCGTGTCCCAGAGAGGGGAATGTTGGGGTGCCCTGCTCCTGGCCCGGCCCCAACAGCTCTGCCAGCTCCTCTCAAGGACACCAAGGCTGAGGCAAAGGGTGAGAATTGCGGGAGGGGCTGAGCTGGGAGGGACCCGGTGGGATCATGGAGTCCAGGGCCCGGCCCTGCACAGACAGCCCAACAAGGGGAGGCTGTGCATCCCTGGGAGAGGTGTCCAAAGGCTCCTGGAGCTGTGCCAGCCTTGCAGCTGGGAGCATTTTTTGGGGATCCTGGTCAGTGATGGAAGATCATTCGGTAGGGGAAAGGAATGATTCCAGGAAGGAAGGATTCCAGGAAGGACGGAGCGATTCCAAGATGGAAGGATTCCAGGAAGGTAGGAAGGATTCCAGGAAGGAAGGAAGGATTCCAGGAAGGAAGGAAGGATTCCAGGAAGGAAGGATTCCAGGAAGGAAGGATTCCAGGAAGGAAGGAAGGATTCCAGGAAGGAAGGATTCCAGGAAGGAAGGAAGGAAGGATTCCAGGAAGGAAGGATTCCAGGAAGGAAGGAAGGATTCCAGGAAGGAAGGAAGGATTCCAGGAAGGAAGGAAGGATTCCAGGAAGGAAGGATTCCAGGAAGGAAGGAAGGATTCCAGGAAGGAAGGATTCCAGGAAGGAAGGATTCCAGGAAGGAAGGAAGGAAGGAAGGATTCCAGGAAGGAAGGATTCCAGGAAGGAAGGATTCCAGGAAGGAAGGATTCCAGGAAGGAAGGATTCCAGGAAGGAAGGATTCCAGGAAGGAAGGATTCCAGGAAGGAAGGATTCCAGGAAGGAAGGAAGGAAGGAAGGAAGGAAGGATTCCAGGAAGGAAGGATTCCAGGAAGGAAGGATTCCAGGAAGGAAGGATTCCAGGAAGGAAGGATTCCAGGAAGGAAGGATTCCAGGAAGGATTCCAGGAAGGATTCCAGGAAGGATTCCAGGAAGGAAGGAAGGAAGGAAGGAAGGAAGGAAGGAAGGATTCCAGGAAGGAAGGATTCCAGGAAGGAAGGATTCCAGGAAGGAAGGAAGGAAGGATTCCAGGAAGGAAGGAAGGAAGGATTCCAGGAAGGAAGGAAGGAAGGAAGGAAGGAAGGAAGGAAGTGTGATAAATGTGATTCGTGCTAATTAAGTTGTAACTATATTAACAAAATTGTATTTAGATCAATAGAAGACAATTGTTACAGAGTGAGAAGGGGGAGATGGGTGAGACAGGATAAAAGACATCTCCCAGATGTTGGGAGTCGAAGAAGGAGGTTGGAAGAAAGTCAGATAAGAATAGTAGAAGGACGGAGGTCTGATAAGCGGCATCTAGAAATAGAGCTTCAACCTTGAAGCTGTCAAAAATGGAATGATCACAAGCATGGGACTTAATTAAAGTCATGTTATGGAAAACATCTGCTCAGTCACACAGGGCGCCTGCGCTACCTGCAGGTCACACCTCGGTCACTGATGATGATGATGAGCCTTCACCGGAAATAAGACCCTCAAAAGGATAAGAGACCCCCAACCCATTAGTAGAGCATGCGCCGTGCAGTATAGTTACGTAGATCTTAGGAATAGAAACTAGGAGGAGCTTTCTAGAAACTTCTGTAGCCTACAGTATATAAGTGGGATTGTTAGCCTGGATGCTTTGATACGTGAGGAATGGGAGCCACTCCCCGTATCCCCAGTCGGAGGGGGGCCCCTCCCCGGTCGGTTTTGCTTATGCTTTATACGAACCTCAATTATACTAAATGACTTACTGCCAAATTTTGTATATTCTTAAATATATGCACTTTGATTGTTTCATCTCCAATACTTTAATTGTCATCTCCAATACTTTGATTGTATTCATTTTGTTACTATTAAAAACTTACTATTAAATTTAATCTTGTTGCTTGATAAATTGAGAAAAATAGAACATCATTCATAACAATTTGGTGCCGAAACCCGGGAACTCCAGTCCAAGTGAAGAGTGGCTAGTTTTGGGAAGGAGCTCCCCACCAATTGTTAAGGTGGTCCCAAAGCTAGACCAGGCTCTCTTGCAAAAGGAGTTCCAAATTAAAATAAAGCATAAGCAAAAGAAGCTCGCTACAAGGAGCTGTGCCAGAAGAAGGCTCCCGTGGGAACGCCGGCAGAAAGGGAAAGGTGCCCGTAAAACGTCTTGTGCACAAGAGCCCTGTGCGAAAACGGGGCTGTGTGAGTACCATGGGGTTGGGTAAAGGGGGCGGCTGTGTGCTTGTGTGTGAGTGAGGAAGGTCTGAAAGGGGAGAGCGAGTGAATACCCCGGGAGGGACTGGAAGGGAAAGTCCCAGCCCGAGAACTCACGAGAAAAGTCTTTGAGAAGGGAGCTGATGCTCGGAAGAAGTGATTTAAGAAGGGAGTAAATGAACCAGGTTCAACTATCTGTTGGGAGGATAATAGATGGAAGTTTCAGTACGTGATTAAGAAAGGATTGTGGAGAATGGCCAGAAAGAGAGGTTGGGGAGAGAATAAAAGGAAAAGAAGGAATTAGGTAGGAAACAAGTGGTTGGCAAAAGAAGTGAGATTGGTATATTAAGCGAAGGAGTTGAACCGCAGAACGAATGAGAGAGAGCAAAGGAAATGTTGCCGCCAGAGATGGGTCAGAGGAAAAGTAAAATCTCTGACCCAGGGGTTGTGAATTATGAGAATAGTTCACGAGAACCCGGTGTGCCTGGGAACCGAGAGGGGGTTTCCCAGAAGGGGAGCGAGATTCCTCAGGACAGCCCCCTGGGGATAGTGTTACAATACTAAAGTATAAGGGAATCCCAAAGAGAAAAAGTAAGCAGAAAATTATACAGTACTGTATGTTTGAGTGGACAAAAGAAAAGATTTGTGCAAATAATTTGTACTGGCCAGAGTTTAAATCATTTGAGGATTAGATTTGTCAGGCTTTAAATCTATATATGAGTTCAAAACAACGTTTTAATTAAGAAGAAAGTGAATATGCTGATTTGTGGCTTCCAAAAAGTGTGTGAGGGGTAAATTTATAGTTCAAAGGCAAGAAAAAGAAGGTTATTCGTTATACCCTTTGCAAACTAAAGGACAGGCAGCAAGAAGGGACTGGCTAAAGCCATGGGAATCGTTAAATCACCTCCCACCCCCATACAGACAGCCTGGCCAGCCTGGCCAGCCCCTGGTCCCCGATGCACCCCCTATTCAGGACGAGCCAGTAGCACACAGAACTAGAGGCAGAAGGGAACAGGGGGAAGAAAGTGACAAAGAGGACGAGGAAGCAGGAAGGGAAGGTAGATTATACCCTCTTAGAGAGGTTCCAATGGCAAATCTGGCCCCAGGACAGGGACCTATTGGTTACGTGAGTGTTCCCCTGAATACTAGGAACTTTAGGAAATTTAAGAAAGAAATGAGCAGGATGCCAGAAGATCATATTGAGGTAGCAAAGAATTAGGACTGAATATTTACACCTGAGCGGAATTGCAGTCTATTTTAGAAATCTTGTTTACAGTGGAAGAGAGAAATGATTAGATAGTCAGGAATACAGGCTTAGAATAGAGATCATTAGAAGCCAAACCAAAGGGATCAGAAATGGCCTATGGCAGATCCAAATTGTAATAATCAGGAGGTAGAACATAGGCAAAATATGAGAGATTTCAGGTAAATGATTATCCAAGGTATTCAGGAAGCAATGCCCAGAGGACAAAATATAGGGAAATGTCTGAGTGAGCACCAAGAGAAAGATGAATGCCTGGCAGAATGGTTAAAGAGACTAAAAAGAAAAGGATTTGCAGTTATACTCAAGCATAGACCCCGATACACCAGCAGGGCAGGTCCTTTTGAAAACACAATTTGTAGCTAAGTCTTAGGGGGGGACATCAGGAAAAAAATTAGAAAAATTGGAAGATTAGCAGGATAAGAGCTTCAGGAGTTGTTAAAGGAAGCACAAGAAGTGTATGTTCGGAGAGATGAGGAAAAGAAAATTAAAGCCAGGATTCTAATAACAGCAATCCAAGAAATACAAACAGCCACAAACACAAAGAATTTATCAGGAAAAAAATATTAATTCAAGAAAACTAAGGGGGGGTCAGGAGCTCATTTATTTAATATGAACCAAAATACCAGAAGACCCCTTGATAAAGCTGAAAGTAGATTCTCAAAATGAAGAAATCATATTTTTAGTAGACACAAGGACTTTGTTTTAATTTAAGGTAAATTTAGAAAGAAACTTTTGAATAGAATTTTTCTGAGAAACAAATTTAAGCAATCTTTTTTTAATTAGTTAAAGAAAAAAAATATTTCCTCAGAGAGAAGTGGAAAAAATAACTATTTATTTAACAGGCAAAACACTTTTCAGTATAAAAATGAACAATATTAAACAACAAAACTTCTTATTGTTTCAAAAAGATGACAGATTCAAAAGAAGGGTTTTTTTGTAAGTTGCAGCTTAACTTACTTAGTCTGGTATCAGTTCCTTCAGTGCTGGGAAATGCCTTGGCCCAGGCCAGGCTAGGTGGGCTACGGTGTGAGCTTCCAGTGCTTTCTTGGGTTTTCAGTCCAGAGCAAGATTGAATAATTCAAGAAAATAAAAAAAAAAAAAAAAAGGAACTTTTTTACTTTAATTGGTTAGAAAAAAAAAAATTAACCCAAAAGCAAAAGAGAGTTCTCTCCCTCTGTCCACTGCAGACAACTAAGTCTGTGAGTAGGAATGTGGGGGAGTCATTGTAGTTTCTGATAACTAATTCTGCACTTTTTCTCCCCTCTTTCACTCCTGGAATCAGTCTTAAAGCTGCAGAATTCAATATTCAACACCAACAGAACAGACTATTTGGGGATACAAGCATCATAAAATAAAAGGAAACAATTTGGCTGATGATGAAGCAGGGGGGAGCCCTGGGAGAAAGCAGCAGTGTGAGTGTGGCTTTTGGGGAAGCAGAAGCACAGGGTGGGGCACCATGCTTTTCCTTGGCAGAAGTGGAGGCTGTGAAGAAGCTGGGGGTAACCCTGGAAGAAGGATGGATTCTTCTGCCCACGGTAAAAGAGCGGTGCCAGGACTTTTGGCCCAGCAGATCCCAGGTAGCTCGCATGGGGGGATTCACTGGGGCACGAGAGCACTTTGTGACCATTTTTTAAAAAATTTTATGGGTGTATAAGAGTATTTCAAATTAGGAAACAAATTACTCAAGAAAATTGTAAGAAATCCATGGTGAAGCTAAGGAGGGTGCTGGGTGCCAAAAGGCTACAGTCTTTATAAAGTTAGCATAGAACCTCTGTACTTTGGGACCAAGGGGGGATGTGGTTTTTGTATATGCAGTGAAAAATATTATTATATAGCATTGCTGTTTAAAATACCAGTTTAAAGTTGTTTTGAGAGGTGCATTATCAAAGTCTGGACATCCTGAATTGGCTGCAAACTGCAGCCTCGTTGAGCCCGAAGGCAGAACAGCTCTGATGGGAAAGAATCAGACACCTCGTTGACCAATGGGAACAGCCCAGCAGGATTGAAAATTTTCTCAGGAGCCTCCAGCAGTCAATACTAAATGATTTATTTGAGAAGAACTACAACTCCAGAAAAAGAGACTGGTAACACCTGTTATTAAGAAGGCCCAAAAACAATTAACACACTGGGAATGTTCTAACCATGGCTTAAAGTGTTGTCCACAAATTTGTGTTATTTGTACCTGTTGTTTTCATTTGTGGTGAAGAGTAACTAGAGTGAAAGAAAAAGAGAGACAATTGGTTTGTTTAAGTTGTGCATGTAAACAGCTAACTTTGAAAGGATTTTTTAGTGATTTTTTGGAACACCATCGAGACAAGTTGTGTAAAAACAAATCTTGTAGTTGGCATATCTCTGGAGCTTTAGTGGATTAAGAAAAATAGCTGATCAATCTAGGGAGAGAGATAAGGCAGTGCTGCAGAACTACAAATAATTGATGGCATCTTTGGAACAGAAAAAGTTAAAATGGCTCATACGAACTTTATGAGGCCAAGGGTACCAAAGAGAAACAAATTCCAGGATAAAAACTTTGCTACCGAGAAGATGGACATCTCGGCCCTTGGCTGCAACCCAAGGGGCCTTGAGACAGGTAGAAAGTTAAAATTCCTGAGAATTATTTTCATTGTGCTTACTATAATACCCCTGGCAACTGGCTAAAACTATAAGACAGCATGGAGCAAAAAAGAACAGACCATGCAGGAACAAATTACAAGAAGACAAGCAATGCAAGAGCCAGCAGTAAAGAAACAAACTATTCCTGATCCCTGTGGTCAAGGATAAGATGGAATCAGTTTTTGTGGCACAGCCACATGTTAGTGCTGCCTCTTACGATTGTACCAGCTTTTTAGAAAATTGTGTGAAAAGTCAAAAATTCTATTAAGTAAGAAGAAATTTAGGATTCAGTGGGTGAACTCTTTATCCTAACAATGATCAGCTTTGTCCTAGATATAAAATTTTCTTTTGTTTTGAAAAATATGATAATGGAAGTTGAAAAACAAAAAGAAACAAAAAAAGGATAGGAAAAGATCAGAGGGAAAGAGTTAAGGGAACTGAATGAGGTTTATAAACAATTAAAACAGCACTATGGCGACTGGGATTTGCCAACTTCAAATAAAAACCTTTTTGCAAATTTGATGCAAGAAATTGCCCTAGACTATCCATGGGCAGAAGAAGGAGGAGTTTGTGGGAGGTTTAATGAATCTGAATGCTGTGTGGAAATAGATGATCATGGGGAGGCCATCACAAAGCTTGCTGATAAAATTAAAAGAGTGGCACATGTACCACTTCAAAAATGGAATTCTGAAAGCTGATTGGTGGGATAAACTTTCTGGAGGCGTGTAATGAAAAAAAAAATTGGGATTCATGCTATTATGTTCTGTTTTAGAACTATTGTTTCTACCTTGCATGATATCCTGTCTAATCAAACTAATCCACTCAGTAATTCAAGGAATGCAACTTACAGCCATGCCCATGGATATAGAATCAACAGCAAAAGGGAAATTAAATTCCTTGATGGTACTGAAAGCACAATCCACTTGCACTCGAGGGAGAAATATCAAGAAAATAGTGACTGAATGCAAAGAGAATACCCTGGCATGAGAAATGTTAACCAAATTTGAGCAGGAGTGTGAAAAGCTGGATGCCACTTGAGAAATGTTAGAAAAATTGGAGGCTAGTATGAAGAAACATAGACAATACCAAGTAGCAACTTTTTAGAGCACGAATCAATATGATCAAAAAGAGAAATGGGGGAATTGTGATAAATGTGATTCGTGCTAATTAAGTTGTAACTATATTAACAAAATTGTATTTAGATCAATAGAAGACTATTGTTACAGAGTGAGGGGGGAGATGGGTGAGACAGGGCACAGGACATCTTCCAGATGTTGGGAGTCGAAGAAGGAGGTTGGAAGAAAGTCAAACAAGAATAGTAGAAGGACGTAGGTCTGACAAGCAGCATCTAGAAATAGAAAGTTTTGACCTTGAAATAGGCCAAAATGGGACGATTCCAGGCATGGGACTCAATTAAAGTCTTGTTATGGAAAACATCTGCTCAGGCACACAGGGCGCCTGCGCTACTTGTGGGTCACACCTCAGTCGCTGATGAAGATGATGAGCCTTCATCGGAAATAAGACCCTCAAAAGGATGAGAGACCCCCTAACCCATTAGTAGAGCATGCGCTGTACACATAGTGATGTAGATTTTAGGAACAGAAACTAGGAGGAGCTTTCTAGAAACTTCTGTAACCTACAGTATATAAGTGGGATTGTTAGCCTGGATACTTTAATACGTGCGGAATGGCGAGCCCCTCCCCATATCCCCGATCGGAGGGGGGCCCCTCCCCGGTCGGTTTTGCTTATGCTTTATATGAACCTCAATTATACTAAATTACTTACTGCCAAAATTTGTATAATCTTAAATATATGCACTTTGATTGTTTCATCTCCAATACTTTAATTGTCATCTCCAATACTTTGACTATATTCATTTTGTTACTATTAAAAACTTACTATTAAATTTAATCTTGTTGCTTGATAAATTGGAAAAAATAGAACATCATTCATAACAGTGGGGTTTGTTGTTTAGGAAACCTGTTCAGGTTATTCCATTCTTTCCTCACAAACAGGAAAATTTCTCCTGGGCCTGTGTGCAGGCAGAGCCCTGAGGAGAGCAGGTGGGACATGGTGCAATGGGCTGCGACACCCAGCTGCAGAGCTCAGGGGACAAGGTTCTGCTGCAGGGCACAGGGATGTCAGTCCCAGGTGGGCGATGTCAGACATGGTGAGGCTGGGGGTGAAGAGCAGGTTGTCCAAACAGGGTCAGCCTGCAAGGGGCTCATTCTTCTGTGGGCCCAGACCTCCTAAGGAAACATTCAGCATCAAGATCACTTGGGAAATGCTTCTATCAGCTCTTCTCTAAAATGGAAAATGAAAAACTATTCATATGATTAAAAACATAAAAGTTATGAGATGCACATCAAATCCTTCCCCATTAACAAAACTCCAAAGTGACTCCAAGCAGCTGCACAACCTCTGATAACTTGAAGACAACTGGAAGAAGACAAGGTGCTCCTGAGGACTTTCTGTATTTTTATGATCCCCACAGTGGATTTGGGGCTGAGTCCAGCACCCTTAGGCACTGAGAGGAGTTTGAAGAAGGTGCTCAAGGAGTCAGAAGCAAAAACTCCAAGTCCCTTGGAGCATCAGTGGCCCCACTGAGGGCAGGGAGTGCCAAAGGCTCCCCAGGGACTGGTGAGAGCAGATCCTTGAGGGCAGGATTGCAGGAGCCCGAGGCTGTGAGCAGGGAACTGCAATGCTGAGCAAGGCCTGGGCTGGCTGGAGGAAGCAGAAAGGCCAAGGCCTGAGCCCAGGCCTGGCCCAGCAGGGCCTGTCCCTCACGGGTGGCTCGGGGCTGTTGCTGGGGCAGTGGGATGGCAGGGGCAGCAAGGACAAATGTCATCAAGCTGTGTGACACTCCAGATGCTCATGGAACCAAGGGCCAGTGTGACACAGCAGGGCCTGATGGAAACAAGAGGCCATGGTGAGCCTGCAGGGCTGGAACACCCCAGAACACTGAAATGCTGGGGGTAACCAAAGGTTCCTTTACTCGACTTTGGTGCACAGGAGAAACCCCAGCCAGAAATTCTCAATAGGGCCAGGTGCAAAGAAGATTCTTGATAAGAAGGAACCCACAAGGATCGTCCAGTCCAACTCCTAAGTGAATGGCCCACACAGGGATTGAACCCACAACCTCAGTGATGCCAGCTCTAACCAATTGAGCTAAGAGGTCAAAATAACACAAAATTCTGCTGGCAAAATATAGACAAGGAACATGGACAAAACATTTCATACAACATCCAATTCAACATAAAACTCATATCATTGCATTAACTTCTTGACTTAGACTATTTAACTGAAAAACCTTTAACCCTGAAGATACTAAGTTACCCTAAAGTATTTCAGTTAAGTAGGATTAGGAGAAGAAGAAATAGAGAACAACAGAAGATGTATGGAGAGATACACATATAGGTACCAATGGCTCGGGTTCCAGCGTGGCTCACAGGAGAACCCCAGCAGAAGGCAGGATCCACACCATGGGCTGACCTCGTGCTCTGGCTTTTAACCCCCTGGGCCTTCATGGGCCCCGCCCCTTGGGAGGGACTTCCACTTGTTTGCTCAATCAGAGTCAGGGCAGGCACCAGCTGCTATTGTGTGATTGATGGCCAGCATGGCCAATCAGAGCTGGGTTAGCATTGCCCCTGCTGTGTGATTGATTGACAGCTCAGCCAATCAGAGCTCGGTTCGTATTGCCCCTGCTCTGTGATTGGCAGCTGTGCCAGGCCATGGCTGGGGGCGGGGCTCTGTCCCACCACAAACCAAGGCCTGACCCGGCCCTGGCCCCACACGGGCATTCCAAGCATCCCGAGGTGCCTGGGACATCGATGTCATCCTGGGGCTCTGGACTTTCCTTCCTACGGGAGAGAAGTGTCCTCCTCCTCTAGCTGTCCATGGCCAAAATTGGGATGCCTTCTCCAAATTTCTCAATATACAAAGATTGTTCCCAGATGAAATCTGCCAGGACTAACAGGACTAACTAACTGATCTGTCTGGCTTGGCCACCCAAGGGCCACCTCTCATTTGCTTTTGAAACACTGGGACCGTGTGCTTTTCTTTCTTATGGGAAAGAAACATCCGTCTTGACCCGGCGCCCATGGCCAAAATTGGGAATCTCCCTCCAGAATTCCCGATATCCATGGATTGCTCCCAGACAAAATCTGCCATGACTGAAAAGTCTGGTTGGCCTTGGCTTCCTCAGGGCCAGCTCTCATCTGCCTTTGAAACACTGAGGCTCTGTGCTTTCCTAATTAAAAGAAAATAATAGTAATAATTTCCTTCTTCCTGGCCAGATGCCCATGGCCAGTATTGAGATTCCACCTCCAAAGTGTCCTATGTCCATGGATAGCCCCTAGATGAAAGGTGCCAGAAGAGACAGGTCTGGCTTGGCCCATGGGTGGCCACTTCTCATCTTGTTCCAAAACACTTGGACTTCACGCTTTGCTTTTCTATAGGAAAAATTCATCCATCTCAACCAGGTGCCCATGGCCAAAATTGGAATTCCACTACCAAAACTCTGCACTTCCAAGGATTCCTGCCAAGTGAAAGCTGCCGGGACAGACAGGTCTGGCTGCCCTTGGCCTCTTGGGGGCTGCGTCTCACCTGCTTTCCAAACACTGGGGCTCGGTGCTCTCCTTGTAATGGGAAAGAACCATCCTTTTTCTAAAGATGTCTGTGGTCAAAATTGAGATGCCTCCCGCCAAATCCCATATATCCAAGGATTCCTCCATGACAAAAACTTCCAGGGCAAACAGGTGTGGCTGGTTTGGCCTCCCAGGAGCCACCTCTCTACTCTTCTTCCTTTAAGGCACTTGGGCTATGTGCATTCCTTCCTATGGAAAAGAACCACCCTTATCTACACAGAAATGGCTAAAATTGGTATTCCATCTCCAAAACTCCCTATATCCAAGCGTTGTTTTCAGACAAAAGGATGGAGAGGTCTGGCTGACCTGGGCATCTGATGGCTGCCTTTCATCTTCCCCTCAAACACCAGTGTTCTGTGCTTTCCTTCCTATGCAAAAGAACCATCCTTCTCCTCCGAGTGTCCATGTCTGAAACCTGGATTCCGCCTCTAAAATTCTGTATACTCAAGGATTGCTCCCAGGCAAAACTTGCCAGTACTGTCAAGTCTGTCTGGCCTTGGCCTCTGGGGATCATCTCACATCTGGCCCTGAAACACTGGGGCTCTGTTCTTTCCTTCCTATGGAAAAGAATTGGCCTTCTTGTCCAGGGACCAAGACCAAAATTGGGATTTCACCTCCCAAATTCCATATATCCAAAGATTGCTCCAAAACAAAAAGTAGCCCAGACGTAGAGGTGTGGCTTGCCCTGTCCTCTGGTGATTTGCTTAGACTATGAGCAGAACATCTTCAACTGCAAAGACCTCAGAGAAGACACAAAGATCTCCTGGGGTGGGGTTTGGAGGCTACAAGCACCTGACCACTATATAGGGACAAAGAAGCTCTGTGCTCATTGGGGTGGAGAGAACAAGAGATGAGAGACATGACAGTGTTTAAAGAGTGGTTTCAGAGACAGTGGATCCTTTTGACGTACTGGAAAACAGCCAGAGAAAGAAAGAATTAATGCCAGCTGGAAAGCCAGGGAGGTCCAGACTGGAAAAAAGGAGAAAGAAATTTCCATCCTAGGGCAGAGGTGTGGTGCCAGACATCCCTCAGGAAGAGTCTGGAGCAGCTCAAGGCTTTGTGTGTGCAAGCAGAGGCAGGCAGGAGGCAGAGCTGTCAGCAAAGGAAGGGGCCAGCGAGGTGGGGCAGCCGGGGGATGACGACAGCCTGCAGGGACAGAGGCGCAGGGCATGGACACCGTAGGACAGCCTGGGCTGCAGAGGCCACAGGGATGGGCAGCAGCTGAAAGGCCCTGACACAGCCAACTCCTGCAGCACTTGGGCCATGCAGGCTGGCCCTGGGCCTGAGGCCAGCAGGGGACAAGTGAGCCTTGCTGTGCTGGGGCCTCATTGCCTCCTTGTCCCTGCTCAGCAGCCTGGCAGGGGCCGCCCCATGGTGCTGCCCTTGGCATTGCACATGGCCAGAGCCCAGTGGCCCGGGAAGAGCCCTGAGCAATGAGGGAGGGACAGGATGTGCCTTGCCAGGGGCTGGGGCTCAGCCCTTGGCCCTTGGCATTCCTGAAACACATCCAGGTGTGCTCAGCATCAGAGACACCTTTCCCTTGTTTTTCTCCATCTGTCATCAGTGCCTCCATTGTTCTGCTCTAACTGGAACCTGGGGACACTTTCATGTGAGTTGTGTCTCTCAGTGGAACCCATAAGAAGTTAAAGAAACTTTTGAGTTTAAATCTAACTTAGAGTTCTTCAGAACTTTTTTGAACACTCTCTCAGGGACTGAGTCTGATGTAAACAGCACCAAAGCCCCAAGAGATTCATTAAAGTCCTTGTGGTGTGTCTGTGCTGCTCAGCTGGGCTGGGCTTCTGGCACAGAAGCAGCTCCCAGGGTAAACCAAGAGAAGCTTCAAAAAGACATTTCTGCTGAGGAGCAGCTCCTCTGCCAGCCCAGCAGGGCTGAGGGCACTGCCTGCAGGCACTGAGGGCACAGGAGCCAGGCACAGACAGGCTCAAGGCACTCAGGACTGGGAAGACATTGAGCTGAGACTGCACTTGGGGAAACTTCTTCACAGTCCTGGGACATGGTGAGTGTGTGGGTGCAGGGCAATGTCCCCTGTGCTCCTGGAGAGATCTCCTGGAGCCAGCCTGGGCAGCTCTCAGCCTGCCTGGGAGCTCCCCATGCATGGTGGAGTGGAGCTGTGGGTGCAAGGAGTGACTCCTGCCAGGGCAGGTCCTGCTGCTGTGCAGAGGGTGCTGTGCTGGCCACGGCTGCTCACAGCTCCAGCTCATGCCCAGGTCATTTCTGAGGGGACTTTTCATGAGGTCATTCAGAGCAGGAATTTTTTGCTTGAGTCTCTTCTTTCCTGAATCTGTGCTCCCACTTTTCCCAGGTTCAGCTTGGTGGGAATGGAAACTCAGCTGTGAAGGGCAGAGCAGGGTATGAGGCTCTTAAACCATCACTCTGAGATTTCCTGGGAACCTCAGCAGGTGCCTCCACCTCCCCAGCCTCCAGATCCATGCAGCATCACATTTCCATGGTGCCCAGGCTTGGTGGAGCTGTTCTTTAATCCCTGCACCCCCGAGCAGCTGCAGGGCAGAGCTGACCCAGGGGCTGGGCTGGGCTCTGGCAGCTCTGGCAGGGAAGGAGCCCGGGGCCAAAGGAACAGCTCGGGCTGGGACAGCTCCAGCAGCAGAGCCATGGGCAGGGAGGGAGGGAGGCAGTGCTGAGGGAAGCCCTGCTGCAGGGCAGATGTGGCACCTGGCAGCCCTGCCCTGCAGGGCAAACACTGTCCTGAGCAGCACAGCTCTGGTGTCCCCTCCCAGCCAGCTCAGCCCTCAGCCCAGGGGCTCAGGGCCCTCAGTCCCCTCCTGGGCGGGCAGAGCAGCACCAGACATGAAGGGCATCTCTCCTGCCATGTGCCCGTTCCCTGCTGACCAGGGCCTGAGGGTCACTGTCCTGCCCTGGTGCTGCCTGGGAGGGGCTGGGCAGGGATGGACAGGGAAAGGATTTTCCTCAGGGCCAGTTCTCTCTCTCCTTGCCTTGCCCAGGTGCTCCTGGCATTGCTGATGGGCTCTCTGGCAATGGCAGCTCCAGCTGCAGGCTCAGGCCCAGCCCTTGGGCTCCTCCTGTGCAGGCTGAGCACAGCAATGGGGTGTCCCAGCTCCCTGTGCCCCGGGGAGCTCTGGGCAGGGCAGGGTGGGAGGCTGGGAATGAGCTGACTCTCCTCAAGCACTGCCATGGACAGGACCCTTGGTGTGTCCTCAGGATGCCATCCAAGCTGGGAGCTGCCTCCAGGGGACACTGGGGGACAGGAGTGTCCTTGGCCAGGAGTGGGCCTGAGACTGTGAGAAGGGCTGAGCCTGGTTGCTCTGCTGTCCCTCTGCTCTCAGCTGTGTCAGGCTGATTTCAGGGGAACACAGTGACTGCCCTGGATCTCAGAAAGGGCAGCTGGGGACAGATGGAGTGACAGAGCAGCTCCCCTCACCCTTCACTGAGTTACAGCTCTTGCATTGCACAGTTCTCTCTGATCTCCCTGGGCACAGCAGGAATCCCTCTCAAACTGCCTTTGGCCATCACTGTTCCTTAGCCCTGGGACAGGAGATGCTGCCAAGCTCCTCTGCCTCAGGAGCAGATTGGCCTGATGAAATCCAGCCCTAGGACTGGCCCCTGTCCCTGTTCCCATGACCCCACTGCTGCAGAGCAGAGCTGACCCCTCAGTGTCCATAGACAGGGTCCCTGCTCATCACAGCAACGGGGCCAGATCCCAGCAGAGCTCCAGGCATGAGGCTGAAGGAAGGGATTTGAGAAAATGAAACTGGGGTGGCACAGAGCAGCAGAGGCAAAGGAGAAGGAACTTGGACATTGCTCAGCAAAGTCTCCCCTGAATTATAACTGTGTCCTCCTTCAACAGGACTCCATGGCCACAGTGCAGAAATGTCCAACAGCAGCTCCATCAGCCACTTCCTCCTGCTGCCATTGGCAGACACACGGCAGCTGCAGCTCCTGCACTTCTGCCTCTTCCTGGCCATCTCCCTGGCTGCCCTCCTGGCCAACGGCCTCATCATCAGCGCCGTAGCCTGCGGCCACCACCTGCACACCCCCATGTTCTTCTTCCTGCTCAACCTGGCCCTCACTGACCTGGGCTCCATCTGCACCACTGTCCCCAAAGCCATGCACAATTCCCTGTGGGACACCAGACACATCTCCTATGAAGGATGTGCTGCACAAGTGTTTCTCTTTATCTTCTTCATTGGGTCAGAGCTTGCCCTCCTGACCATCATGTGCTACGACCGCTACGTGTCCATCTGCAAACCCCTGCACTACGGGACCCTCCTGGGCAGCAGAGCTTGTGCCCACATGGCAGCAGCTGCCTGGGCCAGTGCCTTTCTCAATGCTCTGCTGCACACGGCCAATACATTTTCCTTGCCCTTGTGCCATGGAAATGCCCTGGGCCAGTTCTTCTGTGAAATCCCACACATCCTCAAGCTCTCCTGCTCCAAATCCTACCTCAGGGAACTGAGGCTCCTTCCTGTTACTGTCTGTATAGTACTAGGGTGTTTTGTGTTCATTGTTTTCTCCTATGTGCAGATCTTCAGGGCTGTGCTGAAGATCCCCTCAGAGCAGGGAAGGCACAAAGCCTTTTCCACCTGCCTCCCTCACCTGGCTGTGGTCTCCCTGTTCCTCAGCACTGTCATATTTGCCTACCTGAAGCCCCCCTCCATCTCCTCCCCATCCCTGGATCTCTCCCTGTCAGTTCTGTACTCAGTTGTGCCTCCAACCCTGAACCCTCTCATCTACAGCCTGAGGAACCAGGAGCTCAAGGATGGCCTGAGGAAAATAATCATGAATGCTGTTCAGAACCAATAAACTCCCATGCTCCTCTATAGCTTCTATGATGTTACTCATTAACACCCAGTCTGTATCCCGTTTTTTTCCTGCTGGCACAGGTATTATATTTTTGAGAATTTGTTCACAGGAAAATCTTTGTACCATTTTTCATTCAGTATTTGCATTTCTAGTGTGAGCCATAGACTATATAACCCAGGAATTGTACAAGCTCTGTGTACACAAAATAAAGAACTCTATATTGCCCTGTTCCCCTGACATTTTTCCTCCCTGACTTCTCTGGAGCTGCAGAGTTGGTGTCACTGGGCAGAGCTGAGGTGAAAAGGGAACCCCAATGCTCCTCACTGCCAGGCAGCCCCAGGGCTTCTGCTCTATAACCTCCTCTTCTTTCATTTCCACACTCTCCTTCAGAGCCCCTGTGTTGGTTTAAGGCCTCAGGGCTCTCTCAGCTCAGTTCCTGTCCTGCTGTGTGACTGTCCAGGGACTGCAGGCAGGGACAGGCCATGGGCACTGCTGGGACAGAGCTGGGCTCTGCAGCAGCATTTCCATCATGCAGAGGAATCTCCCCAGTGCAGGGCCTGAAAGCTTCAATCTCCTTCCCAATTTGCTCTCAAGGATGTTCCCAACACAGCGCCCTGGAGAGGAGAACTGCAGTGACCAGCAGAAGTGTGGCAGTGTTCAGGGTGGGGCTGTACCAGCAGTGCCCTTGCAAAGCCAGCACTGTTTCCAGGAGTGGCCTCTCACCCCAGGGCACAGAGGTTGTTCTTCCCTCCCTGGAGGGACATCAAGTGACCGGGTCAGGAGTCTGTGTTTGCAGTGCAGGGACATTGCACAGCCCTGAACATCCTGTGTGTGTGTGAGGGGACATAAACCCAGTGACACAAACACCTGCAGCTGTTCCTGGAGTTTCCAGAGAGTAACATCCCCTGGGAACCCCTGGATGCAGGGCTGGGATGAGCTCCTGTGCCCAGAGCTCCCTGTGTCCATCCCTCTGACCGTGGGGCACCTCGGTCAGGGGCAGGGGCAGGGGGACACCCACAGGGCTGAGGTCCCTGCCAGGCTCTGGCAGTGGCAGCAGAGTCCAGGGAGCCCCTGCCCGTGCTGCAATGAACTGTGTGTGTGTGTGTGCCAGGGAAGGACTCGTGTCCCTGGACACCCCTGGGGCTGTGAGCAGGGCATGAGCCCAGCTCAGGGCTGGGCACCTGACAGAGCCCTGACATTGCTGGGTGTGCCCCTAAGAGCAGAGTTGGGCAAGGTGACTGTGATTAAACCCCTCTGGGGATCAAATGACAGCCAAGTGTCTCTGTCACTGTCCCTCCTTACTCAGAAAAGAGGAGAAAATATGGTGAAAAAATTGTGGGTCACCTTAAAAATAGATTAATGTTAGGAGGACTAAAAAACAAAGGTCAAATGCAGAAGCAAGGAAGATCAAGGGGATACAAGAATTCAACACAAGAATTCAGCACATATAGTGGTTGCTTTGGAAGACAAATGCATTAATACAGAAAATCCAGACACCCTCTTGTCCACCTCATTTTCCTGCTGATCAGGACATCCCATGGAATGGAAGATCCCTTGGGTCAATGCAGCCCAGCTGTCTCATCCCATCCCATCCCATCCCATCCCATCCCATCCCATCCCATCCCATCCCATCCCATCCTTATGTCCCCAGGAACACTTGCCCACACCCAGGACATTGGCTGGGGGGTTGCAGAGATGCCTCATGTGGGGACAGCCCTGCTCAGGAGCAGCCAAAGCCTTGGGCTGGGACCAAACCCACTCCAGCCACGAGAGCCAAGCACAGCAGGACAGGGGCTGCTCTGGGCAAAGGGAACTCCATCCCAGCCACACCCAGACCAAGGGGGCTCAGGGGGCTCTTCCCACCTCTGTTATTCCACCATTCAATGAATCTTTTCCTTGGAGAGCTCTTTGAAGGCAGAATTGGCAGAGAGGCAGCAGCAGAGCTATAAAATGCACCAGTACAAACACAGCAGCTCCAGTGAGTAATGAACCCTCCCAGGGCAGTGCTGTGGCAGGAGAAGCAGCCAGGAGGAGGAGGATGAGCTCAGTGCATGTGTGTGTGTCCCAAGGCACAGAGGGTGAGGGTGGGCAGAGGTCAGGGCAGGGCTGGCAATGGCAGGACAGAGGCAGGGGTAGCAAGATGGGAGTGTGCAGCCTGCAGGGACACAGCAGCAGCTGTGGGACAGCGCAGAACAAGCTGTGCTGGACATGGCCAAGGGCCCTGGCAGGGCTGGCAGTGCCCAGGAGAAGCCAAGTCTTGGTGTCCTGGGGCACAGCAGGGTCTGTGCCACCAAGGGCTGTGAGGAGACACCTTGTCCTGAGCCACTGGGGCCTCCTGGCACAGCCCCAGCAAGGCTGGCCACTGGCACCCCTTGTCCTGCCCTCAACATCCCCCCACATCCCAGTGGCCTCAGGGATGTGCTGGGACGAGTCCCTGGGGAGCCTTGGTCAGGAATGGCCCTGGGGACTCCTTCATGCTCCCAGGGACTGCAGGTTTTTCAGAGGACTTTGGGTTTTGCTTTTGCCTTGGAGTCTCTGAGAGCTTTGTGCAATCAGGGCTTCCAATTTTCTCCTCCAAGAGTCCAGGAGGAGCCTGTGTTGATGATGGACCTCAGTGGGACTGACACTGAAACTGCATGAAAAACAGGAACTCCCCAACAACATCTTCTCAGTGTTACGGAATTTAGGCATTATTTTCTTCTGGCCAGGATGTTTTTGTGCCCAGCATGTGCAATAGAAATCATTCCATCCACACATGCCTGGCTTGGGCAGTGAAAATCACTCCATCATACATGGTTCTTTACTAGGGTTATCACATATTTATACAGACAAAACCCAAAGAAATTCATATTCATTGATCTTAAATTACACAATTCTTAGTATTCTATCTCCTGTTGCTTATTTGATCTCTTTGCCCTTGGAGTGAATTAGGCCCTCATTTCATTCTCTTACCAATCTTTTCCCGGACCAGGTGTCTCCAACCACACTGGGGGTGATGTTCATTAATGTTCATTTACCTCCTCTGTATCTTCTGGCTACTCCCAATCTGTAGATGTTAAACTCATCAGGCCTCACCCAACCTTGGTGAACCGAGTCTTTTGAAGAGAAACTTCAATTCACCTCCTCCTGGGAAAATGCGAACAAAATCCTGACTGAAGTTCCATTAAAAACTTTAAATTTGTATCATTTGCAGCAACTCCATTATGTTCCTTACTGTCCCAATTCTGTCCTTGGTTCCATGAGGGCACACAGTGTCACAACAGCCCCTTCATTCCATGGAGCCCTGCAGTGTCACAAAGGTCTCTAGAATTCCATGAGGCCCCACAGTGTCACAAGGTCCCCTCGGTTCCATGTGTCCTGCACTGTTACATGAATCCTGAGCTCCATGGGGTCCTGTGGTGTCACAATGGTCTCCTCAGTTCCATGGTGACACAGTGGTCCAAATGTCTATGGTACCACAACTGCCCCTTTGTCCCACGAGGCCCCACAGTGTCACAATGGCCCCTTGTTTCCATGACACCGTGTAGTGTCACAATGATGTCCATGATTCCATACAGTCCTGCAGTGTCACAATAAAACTTTTGTCACTGAGGCTCCACAGTGTCACCATGGCCCCTTGGTTCCATGGAGCCCCACAGTGTCACTGTGGTCCCCTTGGCTCCACAAGACCCTTTGGTTCTAGAAGGTCTTGATGTTTCAAAATGCTCTCCATGATTTCATGAGCACCCTGTGTCACAACAGACTCTTGGTTCTGTGAAGTTCTTCAGTGTCACAAAGGGCCCTTGGTTCCATGAGGTTTGGTAGAGTCACAATTCACTCCTTGGTTCCATGAGGCCCTGCTGTGTCACAATGCCCATGGTTCAATCAGTTTCCACAGTGTCACCACGGTCTCCTTGGATCCACAGGATCTCAATGGTCTCCTTGGTACCTTCCTGCCCCAATGTCACAATGGACTTTTGGTACCGTGAGGTTCCACAGTGTCACAAGGGTCTCTTTGGTTCCATTAGGATACAAGGGCTTTGCATAAATGCTGAGCAACACCAGCTTAACACACCTGGGAACATCTGTCTGCATTCAAAAGAGGGATTGAAGGTGAGAATGGCACCAGCAGCTTCCATTTGCAACAGAGATCCAGGGAAAGGACAAGGACGGAGAATTCAGCTGAAAGACTCAGAGGATTCACAGAATCACAGAATCCCTAGGTCTGAAGAGACCTTCAAGACCATGTAGTCCATCTCATGCCCTAACACCTCAACTAGACCATGGCACTGAGTGCCATATCCAGGCTTTTTTAAACACATCCAGGGATGGTGTCTCCACCAACTCCCCAGGTAGATCATTCCAGTACTTTATCAACCTTTCTGTAAAAATCTTTTTCCTAATATCCAACCTATATTTCCCCTGATGCAGTTTAAGACTGTGTCCTCTCATTCTGCCAGTTGCTGCCTTGAGAAGGAGACCAACCCCAACCTGACTACAACCACCATTCAGGGAATTGTGGAGTGATGAGGTCTCCCCTGAGCCTCCTCTTCTCCAGGATAAACATCCTCAGCTCCCTCAGCCACTCCTCACAGGACTTGTGTTCCAGACCCCTCACCAGCCTCGTTGCCCTTCTCTGGACACGCTCCAGACCCTCCATGTCCTTCCTAAATTGGGGACCCAGAACTGGACACAGCACTCGAGGTGCTGCCCAACCAGTGCTGAGCACAGGGGAAGAATCACTGCCCTGCTCCTGCTGGCTACACCATTCCTGATCCAGACCAGGAGCCATTGGACTTTTTGGCCACCTGGGCACACTGCTGGCTCATGTCCAGCCTGCTGTCCATCAGTGTCCCCAGGTCCCTTTCTGCCTGGCTGCTGTCCAGCCACTCTGTCCCCAGCCTGAAGCACTGCAGGGGTTGTTGTGGCCAAAATGCAGGACACAGCACTTGGTCTTGTTTAACCTCACCTTGGTTGGATTTGGGCCCTGGATCCAGCCTGTCCCAGTCCCTCTGCAGAGCCCTCCTACCCTCCAGCACATCCACACTCACACCCAGCTTGGTGCCATCTGCACATTTGCTGATGCTGCACTCAATGCCCTCATCCAGATCATCAATGCACATATTGAAATCCACGCTGGCTGGCTCTGATCCCTCAGACATCCTGTAGGTGCCCTGTGATGGCACTCAAGGTGATCTGTTCCATCACCTCAGCAGGCACCCAGGTCAGGCTGACAGGCCTGCACTTCCCCACATCCTCCTTCCAGCCCTTCTTGGGCATGGGCTCACATTGGCACCTCCAGTCCTCTGGCACCTCCCTGCTGAGCCAGCACTGATGAGAAATGATGGAGAGCAGCTTGGGGAGCTCATCCAGCAGCTCCCTCATCCCCCTAGGATGGATCCCATCTGGTGCCAGAGATACCTGTGAGCATCTGAGTGGCTCAGCAGGTCCCCAGCTGCTTCCTCCTGGATTACAGGGGCTCTGTTCTGCTCCCTGTCCCCATCTACCAGCTCAGGAGAACATTTGTCCTGAGGGCAACCTCTCTTATTTTTGAAAACTGAGGGAAAGATGGTGTTGAATACTTCAGCCTTTTCCTCATCTTTCGTAGCCATATCCCCCCCATAAGGAATGGAGATTTTCCTAGTCCCTCCCTTTGCCATTAATGCATTTATAAAACCATTTTTGTTATCCTTCACAGAAGCAGCCAGGTTAACTCCTAATTTGAGCTTTCATGTCTGATTTTCTTTCTGCATGACCTAACAACTTCTTTAAACATTTCCTGAGTTGCTTGCCCCTCTGTCCAAAGGTAATGCACCTTATTTTCTCCCTGAGTTCCTGGTAAAAGCTCCTTGCCTAGCCAGGCCAGTTATTTTCCTCGCTAGCTCACTTTCCTCTCTGAGGAAAGTGAGAGACAGGCTGCTTCTGCTCCTTCAAGATTCTTTTCTTGAAGTGCCTCCATTCTTCCTGGAATCCTTTAAGAGCTATTTCCTCTAAAAAAATCAGTTCCCCAAATCTTCATTCTGAATAGGCCAAAGTCTGCTCTCTGTAGGTCCAGTGTAGAAGTTTTGTTGATTCTCCACCTTCTTTCACAGAATATTAAAAAACTGCATTATTTCATGGTCACTGTACCCCAAACAGCCTCTGAGCATCACATCTCCCTCCAGCCCTTCTCTGTTTGTGAACAGCAGGAGACAGAGCTTTCCTTGCAAGTAAGAAGAGAAGGAATTTAGGTTTTAATCAAGGGCATATTATTTTTATTTTTCAGTTGAGAGAAGGGCCCACTGAGCATTCCTTAAGTGATCTTGATACTGAATGTCTCCTTAGGAGGTTTGAGCATGCAGAAGAATGAGCCCCTTGCTGGCCAATGCTATTTGGACAACCTGTTCCTCACCCCCAGCCTCACCATGTCTGACATTGCCTATGTGGGACTGACATCCTAAAACATAAAAAACCCCTATAAATTTATTATTACTATTGTAATTTAATTAAATAATAAAAATATTACTATGCTTTTATTTTTATAATGCTATTATTCTTTTTTATACCTGATTTTTATATTTATATGAAAAAATCGATACAATTTTAGCAACCAGAAAAATTAATGGTCATTGGTTCTAAGTAACACGATTCCCTTCGTGAATTAATTGACCACTATCGGCCATTGATTTCTCCCTGTTTATGACAATTAGTCCTATTTGAATCTCTTTCTCATCTTTGTAATAATTTTCACAGACAGGATAAAGAGGGGCCTCTTTGGGATCCATGAAGACATTTCTGGGGTACATTTCAGGGCCTCATGGAACAATGGAGACTATTATGAAACAGAATCACAGATTGAATGAGGTAGGAAAAGATCTTTGAAATCATCAAGTCCAACCTATGACCTAACATCACCTCATCAACTAAACCATGACTCTGAGTGCCACGTCCAGACTTTTTTTAAATGCCTCCAGGGATGGTGACTCCACCACCTCCCTTGGCAGAAGATTTCAGTGCCCAATCACTCTTTCAGTGAAGAATTTTTTCCCGATGTCAAACATATCCTACCCCTGGCTCATCTTCAGACTGTGTCCTCTCATTCTGGCAGGTGCTGCCTGGGAGAAGAGACCGACCCCCACCTGACTACAGCCTCTGTTCAGGTGGTTGTAGAGAGTCTCACTGGAGACCATTGTAGCCACTGGGGCCATTGTAGCACGGCAGGGCCTCATGGAATCAAGGGGACCACAGTGACAGTGTGGGGCTCCATGGGACAAAGGGGCCATTCTGACACCGTGGAATCAAGGAGAACTTTGTTACAGTACCGGGCATCATGGAACAAAGGAGGCCGTTGTGACACAGCAGGGCTTCATGGAACCATGGGGACCATGATGACACTTTGAGGCATCGTGGAACCAAAGGACCATTGTGGCACTGCAGGGACTCATGGAATCATGGAGACTGTTGTGACACTGTGTGGCCCCATGGAACTAAGGATTCATGGAATAATGCAGCATCCCATAGAAACAAAGGTTAAATGTGACATTGCAGAGCCTCATGGAATCCTTGTGACACTTTGAGGCCTCGTTGAATCAAGGGGCTCTGCAGTACCTTGTGGAACCAAGGAGACCCTTCTGCCATTGTGAGTCTCCATGGAACCAAGGGACCTTTGGAATACTGCAGCACCAAGGAGATCCCTGTGACATTGCAAGGCCTCATGGAAACAAGAGACCATTGTGACACTGTGGAACCCCTTGGAAACAAGAGGCCAGTGTGACACATCTGGGCCTCATGGCACCAAGGATCCAATATGACACAACCACTGTGACACTGCGGGGCCCCATGGATCCAAGGGAACAGGTAACAGGTCTGGTTGGCTTGGCCTGACTGGTCCAACTGCCTTTGGCCTTTCAAGAGTCTCTTCTAGTGTGTCCCTGAAACACTGAGGCTCTGGGCTTTCCTTCCAATGGAAAAGAACCGTCCTTCTCATTCAAGCATCCATGGCCAAAATGGGATTCCTCCTCCAAAATTTCCATTATCCAGGGACTGCTACTGGAAAAAAGCTGCCATTTCCAACAAGTTTTGCTGCACCTGTATTCCTGAGAGCTGGCTATCATCTGCCTTCAAACCCTGGGTCTCAGTGCATTCCTTCATATGGAACAGAATCATCCCTCCTCCAGAGGCACCCATGGACAAAAAATTGGTACTTTTCCTCCAAAATTCCTATCCGTAAGGTTTTCTCCCCGACAAAAGCTGTCAGGACAGACAGCTCTGGCTGCCCTTGGCCTCTGCTGGTCACCTCTGTTCTGCCCTGAAACACTGGGGCTCCGTGTCTTCCTTTGTATGGAAAAGAACCATCCTTCGTCCCAGGTGCCCATGGCCGAAATTGGGATTCCACCTCCAAAAGTCCTAGATCCAAGGATTACTCCTACACAAAAGCTGCCATTACAGACAAGCCTGGCTAGCCTTGGCCTTTTGAGGGCCGGCTCTCACCTGCCTTCCAAACACTGGGGCTGTGTGCTTTCCTAACTATGGAAAAGAACTTGCCTTCTCTTCCAGGGAAAAATGGCGGAAATTGGGAATCAACATTCAAAATTTCAAATATCCAAGAGTTGCTCCCAGATAAACCTTCCAGGACAGAGATGTTTGTCTGACCTTGGCCTCTGGTGGCTGCAGTCCATCAGCCCCTGAAACACTGGGCTCTGTGATTTCCTTCCTGTGGAGACCATGGTGAGACTGTGGGGCCTTCTGAACTTAAGGGGCCATTGTGAAATTGTGTGGACCCTGTGGAACCAAGGACACCATTGTGGCACTGCTGGGCTGCAGGGTGCCAAGGGGCCGGTGTGAAGCAGCAGGGCTTTGTGGAACCAAAAGTCCATTGCTGCATTACAGGGCCTGGTGCAGCCCAAGGGCCGTTGTGATCCTGCAGGGTACCGTGGATCCATGGAGACCATTGTGGCATTGCAAGGCCCCATGGAATCATGGAGACCATTGTGACACTGTGGGGAACCAAAGGGCCATTGTGACCCTGCAGGGCCTCATGGCAGCAAGGGGCCATTGTGACACTGCAGAAGCAAGGAGAACATTGTGAAACTCTGGGGCCTTGTGGAACCAAGGGGAGATGGAACAGGTCTGGCTGGCTTCACTTCCTGGGGGCCACCTCACCTGTCTGGCTAATCTTGGAATGTCATAGGGCTGCCTCTCATCATCCCCTGGAGCACTGGGGCCCTGTGCTTTCCCTCCTACGGGAAAAGAACTGTCCGTGTTTCCAGGTACCCACAGTCAGAATTCATACTCCCCTTGAAAAATTCCCTATACGCAACGGTTTTCCCAGACTAAGGCTGCCAGGACAGGACAGAGAGCTCTGGAAGGGTTTGGCTCCTGGTGGTCACCTCTCATCTCAAAAAGCCCTGAGGAAAGTATTTGAACAGCTTTGACTACTGGAACTCAATGAGTCTCTCATCCTATGAAAAACTCAGATGCTCTTCTGATCATATGTCTTTTACTTCTCATTGTGTATTATGAATTAAATATTATTTTCATCTAAAAATTATTATTCTTATCACTCTAGCTGTGTTATCTGACACAGAACACCTCCCTCCTGTACCTATGGATCTAGGTCACCTGTAGAAGCAAACACACTAAAGAATCCAGCAGGAATCATTTATCTCTGCTCCCATCTGTCACATCTCCTCTGGAGCTGCAGGTGCAGCCCCAGCTCTTGGGAGGGCTCAAGGGGTCACAGGCTCAGCTCCCACACAGAGACCTTGCAGACCCTGGGGTGCCCCTTTCAGCCTCCCTGCCCAGAGCCTTTCTGCAACCTTCCCCCTGGAGCTGCTGCTTCCCTGCAGCCCCGGCCATGGACAGCAGCAGAACCTGGTGTGTCCCGAGCAGCAGGGCCAGCTCAGGGCCCTGTGGGGAGCAGGGGCTGGGCCAGCAGGACAAGCCAGCCCGGCCAGGCAGGACACGCTCAGCTGGGGAAAGGGATGTGCAGGGAGAGGAGCAAGGGAGCGTTTCTGTGCCTGCAGGGAGGAATGCAGAGGAAGCTGCTGCTGCAGGCACCAGCTCTGGCCAGGCCCCTCTGTCCCCTGCCCAGGGCTGCTGTGCTGGCCTGGGGAGAGACAGGGGCTGGCACTGAGCAGTCAGAGGCAGCCTGTGCTGGGCATCTCCTGGAGCCAGGACCAGCAGTTCTGCACTGTCCCTGAGCTCCATTTCCCCTGCCATGGGGAGCTCCAGCCCTGGGGCTGCTGTGGAGGCTGAGCTCCCTCTCTGCCCCTCAGCAGCTGCCGAGCCCTTCAAGGGGGCCAGGGCTGTGGGGTGAGTGCCCCCAATGCTGGAGCACCCCAGAGCGGGCACTGCCATGGGGCTCACCCAGAATGGGCTGGGCTGGGCTGGGGTGAGGGCAGGGGAGGTGGGCAGAGCTGGGCAGAAGCTGGGCTAGACTGGGAAGTGCCCAGGAGATAAAACCCACTGGTGTCAGCTGAGCTGTGTGACTCTGCAGGGCCAGGACACGTTCCAGCAGGTGTGTGCTGCTGTGCCAGTCCCCTGGCAGGGATCTCAGACAGGCAGGGGCAGCACTGAGGAGCTTGGTCTGTGGCCTTGGTGGCATGGCCAGTGTGAGAAGGTGCCCCAGGGCTTTGAGCATCCCTCCAACCTCTTCCATCAGCCACTTCCAGACCTGGGCACTGAACTGACTTTCTTGGTCTATTTGTTCTCTGCTTATCTCCTTCCTCCTGCCGATTTCAGCACTGCCCGGGCTCCCTCCTCACCCAGCCCTTGGCAGAGCCCAGAGCAGGGCTCTCTGTGATCCCTGGCACAGGATGTGGGTGCTGGGACTGGACACTGAGGTGTGGAGTGGACACTCTGGTGGGGAACATTTGCCCACCCAAAACACTCCCTGTGCTGTGCCGTGTCTGATGAGGGGATGTGGGGCCTGTGCTGGCCAGGGGGGCTGTGCTGCCTCAGGGACAAATGACAGGCATGAGCCACAACACGACGACCAGGAGGTGGAAGTGAGGACAAACTACACAGGAGGAATTCAGAAATCTGCCCTGAGCGTGTGTTCATGTGTTTAGGAAAGGCAAAGCTCAGCTGGAGCTGATGGAGGCTGCAGGAAACATCCAAAGCAAAGTCAATTCATTGCTGTGTTAGAATTCAAATTGCAAGGGTCTGTAAGGCAAAGCTTAGAACTAAATACAGTTAAGTAGAGATAGATTTAGCTTTAGAATTTAAAATATAGAAGAAATAAAGGTACTTACAAATGTAACAAGAAGTTTTAGAGTGCAGCAATGTAAGTTTGTGTTTCAGAATATAATTGGCTAAGTTCACTCTGTATTGTAAGTCAATACAACGAAATATCTTAGTATTGAATTAGAAAGAGAAATATCTCTGTTGGCAGTGTTTTATTTTTTAATTAATCCTTAAAAAACCTTGTAACCGTAAGCGTTGTGACTTCTAAGCCATGCTGTGACCATCTGTAAGATAAATTTACCCTTTCTGCCTAGATAGAAAAGAAAAAAATAAACCACACTTTCTAAAGCAACTCAGAAGTCCCATCTCTCTGCTTCATTCAGAAAAAAGAAAAAATCCCCACCAAAATTGTAACATAAAAACAATAAGCCCACACTTAAAAAATATGTCATAAAAACAATAACCACACACTTTAAAAATATAACTTCGAATAAACCTGCACCTGGGGACACTTTCTCAGCCATGCCTCAGCAAGATCCATTAGAACTTCAGGAAACTTTGGACTTTGAATTTAACTTCGAATTCTTGAGATTCTTCAGAGGTTTCTTTTCCTCCTTTACTCTATTTTTGCCTACCTGATACGATTGTCATCAATTTTCTGCTCTAATTCAACCCTTGGGAAACTTTCTCCTTCATGTTTATCAGTGAGACTCACTAAAAGTAAGAGAAATTTTGGAGTTTGAATCTGACTTTGAATTCTTGAGAGGTTTTGTCAACTCCCTCTCAGGGACTGATGTTCAGGGACTCAGCCCCAACCCCGAGAGGGTCATTAAAGTCCTTGTGCTGTGTCTGTGCTGCTGAGCTGGGCCAGGCTCCTGGCAAAGGCAGCACTGTGGAGAGAGAGCCAATATTTCGAAAATATTATTTGGAGCTCCTTGGCAGCACCAAATGCACCACGGGGCTCATTGGGATCAAGCAAGTCCTGACAAACCATGGCTCTGCCTTGATTTCCATCTGGTCTGGTGCAGTTCATTAGGAAGGTTTTCAACTCCAGATATGGAGAAATATTTCAAAGAGCTTCTTAGAAATATCCATTCCTATTTTCAAGGGTGTATTTTATTACTGTTGTCTTTAGAGCAGAGGTGATTGCAGCATTCTGTGATTGATATTGATCCAGGGTCTCTCCTCAAGAAGTCTGGTAAAGAGGAGTTTTCTATTTTTTTTTTTTTAAGCAATCTAAAACTCCTAATGTTCCCCACTGCAAACAGACACACTCCTCAGGTGTGTGCCAGCCCAAGGTGCCACCAAAACCACTGCAGAGCTGCCCTGGGCCAGCTGTGAGGGTGGATCATCATCCCAACCTGCCCTGGGCCACTGCCAGGGGCTGTGGCCATGGACACTGCACTGACCCCACTGCTGGGTTTGGGGACCACGAAAACCGGGAGAAGTTCAAGTTTCCTTGGAATCACTGGGGAGCACTGGGACATAGTGGGGAACACTGGGAATGCTGTGGGACACAATGGGACACACTCAGAGTGATACTGGGGAGGACTGGGACATACTGGGGACACGGGGAATGCTGACAGGGAATCTGGGTGTGCTGGGATGGAATGTGGGGATACACAGAGACACACTGGGATATACTGGGGAACACTGGGACAACATGGGAAGATGGGAAGTGCTGAGGGGGAATCTGGGTGGACTGGGATGGACTGTGGGGTGCACTTAAAAATACAGGGACATCCTGGTATTGACAGAGCTTGATTGGAGCCGGGACTACAACGCCTCTCATGCCCCACGCCCCACAGAACCCCGGTATCCATCCCGCACATGTCCCTTAAGTGTCCCCCACACCCTCCAGGATTCCGAAGTGCCTCCTCAGTACTCGAGCACACTCCTCAGCACACTTGAGACCCCCTAAAAGTGTCCCCAGATCTCCTGAATGCTCACAATCCCACAGATTCCCGTTACAGTCACTTCTGGGAATTCATCTCCTGTAATGCCCCACGGCCTCAGAGTCCCTCATAACACAGTTCTGTACCTAAAAATCCTGCTGTGCCCTGTGCCCTAAAGAGCCCGGTTAGAGCTTCCCAAGATCCCCCCAAGTGCTCCCGAACCGTTCACGTTCCCTCCTGAGGATCTCAAGTCACGGCTCGGACGCGAAAATGTCCCCCAAGTGCCTTCCTGGACATCCAAACTCCCTGTCCGACCCACTTCCAGGACTACAGCTCCCATCATGCTCCGTGGTTCCCATAGAGTGCTATTGCAGCCATGACTTCACCTCCCGTCATGCATCACGCACAACAGAGAGACATTGTAGCTGCACCTACAACTCCCATGATGCTCTGCGGCCCCATTGAACCACATTATACCCGTGCCTACAACTCCCATCATCCCCCACGCCTCGGAGAGCCCCGTTAGAGGCCCCCAAGTGCCCGCCCGGAACCCAAATGGCCCCAGATTCTCCTCCTTGACCCTCAAGTGCCCCCCTGGACCCCCAAGAGCTCCCCCGGACCCTGGAGTTTCTGTCAGAATCCTTAAGTGACCACCCGGCTCCCTGAAGTGTCCTCCAGACCCTCAAGTTCTCTCTAAATTCCCTCCCCAGACCCAAAACTTCCTGAAATGTACCCCAGAAATGTCTTCACGGATCCCAAAGAGGCCCCGCTTTATCCTGTCTGTGAAAATTATTAAAAAGATGAGAAAGGGATTAAAATAGGAGTAATTATCATAAACAGGGAGAAATCAATGGCCGATAGTGTTCAATAAAATCATGAAGGGACTCGTTTTACTTAGAACCAATGAACATTAATTTTTCTGGTTGCTAAAATTGCATCGATTTTTTCATATAAATATAAAAATCAGGTATAAAAAAGAATAATAGCATTATAAAAATAAAAGCATAGTAATATTTTTATTATTTAATTAAATTACAATATTAATAATAAATTTATAGGGGGTTTTTATGTTTTAGGATGTCAGTCCCACATAGGCAATGTCAGACATGGTGAGGCTGGGGGTGAGGAACAGGTTGTCCAAATAGCATTGGCCTGCAAGGGGCTCATTCTTCTGCATGGCCAGACCTCCTAAGGAAACATTCAGCATCAAGATCACTTAAGGAATGCTCCAGTCGACCCTTCTCTCCACTGAAAAATAAAAATAATATGCCCTTGATTAAAACCTAAATTCCTTCTCTTCTTACTCGCAAGGAAAGCTCTGTCTCCTGCTGTTCACAAACAGAGAAGGGCTGGAGGGAGATGTGATGCTCAGAGGCTGTTTGGGGTACAGTGACCATGAAATAATGCAGTTTTTTAATATTCTGTGAAAGAAGGTGGAGAATCAACAAAACTTCTACACTGGACCTACAGAGAGCAGACTTTGGCCTATTCAGAATGAAGATTTGGGGATAATTGAGCTGATTTTTTTAGAGGAAATAGCTCTTAAAGGATTCCAGGAAGAATGGAGGCACTTCAAGAAAAGAATCTTGAAGGAGCAGAGGCAGCCTGTCTCTCACTTTCCTCATAGAGGAAAGTGAGCTAGCGAGGAAAATAACTGGCCTGACTAGGCAAGGAGCTTTTACCAGGAACTCAGGGAGAAAATAAGGTGCATTACCTTTGGACAGAGGGGCAGGCAACTCAGGAAACGTTTAAAGAAGTTGTTAGGTCATGCAGAAAGAAAATCAGATGTGAAAGCTCAAATCAGGAGTTAACTTGGCTGCTTCTGTGAAGGATAACAAAAATGATTTTATAAACTCATTAATGGCAAAAGGAGGGACAAGGAAAATCTCCATTCCTTATTGGGGGGGGATATGGATACCAAAGATGAAAAAAAGGCTGAAGTATTCAACCTTTTTTGCCTCAGTTTTCAACAATAAGACAAGTTGTCCTCAGTACCAGTGTTCTCCTGAGCTGGTAGATGGGGACAGGGAGCAGAACAGACCCCTGTAATCCAGGAGGAAGCAGCTGGGGACCTGCTGAGCCACTCAGATTCTCACAGGTGTCTCTGGCACCAGATGGGATCCATCCTAGGGGGATGAGGGAGCTGCTGGATGAGCTCCCCAAGCTGCTCTCCATCATTTCTCATCAGTGCTGGCTCAGCAGGGAGGTGCCAGAGGACTGGAGGTGCCAATGTGAGCCCATCCCCAAGAAGGGCTGGAAGGAGGATGTGGGGAAGTGCAGGCCTGTCAGCCTGACCTGGGTGCCTGGTGAGGTGATGGAACAGATCACCTTGAGTGCCATCACAGGGCACCTACAGGATGGCTGAGGGATCAGAGCCAGCCAGCGTGGATTTCAATATCTGCACTGATGATCTGGATGAGGGCATTGAGTGCAGCATCAGCAAATGTGCAGATGGCACCAAGCTGGGTGTGAGTGTGGATGTGCTGGAGGGTAGGAGGGCTCTGCAGAGGGACCTGGACAGGCTGGATCCAGGGCCCAAATCCAACAAGGTGAGGTTTAACAAGACCAGGTGCCAGATCCTGCACTTTGGCCACAACAACCCCTGCAGTGCTACAGGCTGGGGTCAGAGTGGCTGGACAGCAGCCAGGCAGAAAGGGACCTGGGGGCACTGATGGACAGCAGGCTGGACATGAGCCAGCAGTGTGTCCAGGTGGCCAAGAAGGCCAATGGCTCCTGGCCTGGATCAGGAATGGTTTGGCCAGCAGGAGCAGGGCAGTGATTCTTCCCCTGTGCTCAGCACTGGTTGGGCAGCACCTCGAGTGCTGTGTCCAGTTCTGGGTCCCCAATTTAGGAAGGACATGGAGGGTCTGGAGCGTGTCCAGAGAAGGGCAACGAGGCTGGTGAGGGGTCTGGAACACAAGTCCTGTGAGGAGTGGCTGAGGGAGCTGGGTATGTTTATCCTGGAGGAGACTCAGGGAAGACAAGGTGATGTCAGGGCACAGGTTGGACTTGATGATCTCCAAGGACTTTTCCAGCCTTGCTGATTCTGTGATTCTCTGAAACCACCCTTGGAGCAATTGCAGGATGAGCCCTGGGCCTCCTCTTCACAAGGTCCAGCAGCCCAGGTCCCTCAGCTTCTCCACACAGCCCCAAAGCCCATCCTGTCAGTCCTGCAGAGCCTCTCCAGCCCCTCCTCATTGCCCACAACAGGGAGCCCCACACCCAGACACAGCAGCCCAGATGTGACCCCCTGGCCTGTGGTGCCTCTGGCAAGGGAGCAGCACGAGGCACTGCAGGACCCTGCAGACAATTCCTGAAGCACTTGGAGGATGATCCTGCTCCCCAAGGGATGTTCTCATGGTTGCAATTTGGGAACAGAAATGGTGAGTGGGACCAGAGAGGAAAGGGCAAACAGGGATGGGCTGTTTGCAGGGGAGGGGACAGGGATGGGTAAGAGGAAGAAATTTGGATCAGGAAACAGTAAAGAAAGCAAAGGTGAAGCAAAGGAAATGCTCAGGGCAGTTTGGGGGTGGCTGCCAGGCAGGCCTGGCTCTGAGCAACAACATCTGCAGTGGGACAGGAAACTCACAGCTCAGGGGAACAAACTTGCTGGCTGACTTCAGAGGCCACAACAAAGCTGAGTGGTTTCCCTGCAGTCCCCCAGCCCTTGCTGGCCCCAGGGGCTGATGGCATTTGTGCTCACTCAGCTCCATGTCCCCACAGCAGCACCATGGAGGTGCTGAGCCTGCTGTGTGCAATGCAAACAGGGGCTCCTGAGCCAGTGCTGCCGTGTGTGTGCCTGCAAGGATGCGGCTCCTGTGTGAGCTGGGGGAGAGGCCAGGGCTGCAGAGGGGGGGATGTTGTTGGCAGGTGCATGAGGACGCTCTGGGACGCTGCCCTGGGGTGTCCAGCGCAGTGGGGATGGATCAGCCCCTGCTCTGCTGCTCCTTGCCAGGGTGTCCCCCTTGCAGGGAGCTTGCAGAGCACCAGCCATGCTGTTTGCCCCCAGCCTGCCCACGGCCAGCCTGGGGCTGCTCCCGGGGCTTTTCTGTGCTCAGCATTGGGCTGGACAAGTGTTGTGGAGAGAGCCTGGCCAAGGAGCCTGGAGCCCCCAGGCCCTGGCCTGAGGCATCAGCGCTGCCCCAGCAGTGCCCATGGCCTGTCCCTGCTGCAGCCCCGGCACTGCCACCCCCAGGGCTGTGCCCGGCCCCGAGAGCACTCAGGCCCTGCAGCAACACGAGGGCCAGGAGGGCAGCGGGGCAGTGGCACGGGAGCAGCACTGGCAACACCAAGTGCTGCTGCTGCTGCTGGGCACAGCTGCTGTGCCAGCACTGATCTGACTCAGCTCTGCACACAGACATTGCTGCTGCAGCTCCGGAGAAGGGAAGAAAAGGGGCATCTCTGGAGAAATCTTTGCTGGGAGATCCTTTATTTAATTTAAACCACCAAGACCACATCTCCTTTATGGTGCAGTCTGTGGCCACAGCAAAATTGGAGAGAATTAAAATGAGAAATGGAACAAACAATTAGTTTTCTTGAGGACAATATGATAAAATTGAATCAAAAGAAAAATAAACCCACAACCACACCATCAAGAAATATCAAAGATGACTGTTATTACAAGTGATTTGCAGAAACTGGCCAGCAGTTTAATGTTTCTGATATCACCCAGTCATGAGTCTCCACACTGCAGCCTTGAGCTCCTGATTCCTCAGGCTGTAGATGAGAGGGTTCAGGGCTGGAGGCACCACTGAGTACAGAATTGATAGTGACAAATCCAGGGATGGGGAGGAGATGGAGGGGGGCTTCATGTGAGCAAATGTTCCCGTTGTGATAAGCAGGGAGACCACAGCCAGGTGAGGGAGGCAGGTGGAAAAGGCTTTGTGCCGTCCCTGCTCAGAGGGGATCCTCAGCACAGCCCTGAAGATCTGCACATAGGAGAAAACAATGAACACAAAACAGCCAAAACCTAAACAGACACTAACAGCAATGATCCCAAGTTCCCTGAGGTAGGATTTGGAGCAGGAGAGTTTGAGGATGTGTGGGATTTCACAGAAGAACTGGCCCAGGGCATTGCCATGGCACAGGGGCAGGGAAAATGTATTGGCTGTGTGCAGCAGAGCAGTGAGAAAGGCACTGGCCCAGGCAGCTGCTGCCATGTGGGCACAAGCTCTGCTGCCCAGGAGGGTCCCGTAGTGCAGGGGTTTGCAGATGGACACGTAGCGGTCGTAGCACATGATGGTCAGGAGGAAATACTCTGCTGACATGAAGAACAAAAAGAAAAAGAGCTGAGCAGCACATCCTGAGTAGGAGATGTTGCTGGTGTCCCAGAGGGAATTGTGCATGGCTTTGGGGACAGTGGTGCAGATGCAGCCCAGGTCAGTGAGGGCCAGGTTGAGCAGGAAGAAGAACATGGGGGTGTGCAGGTGGTGGCCGCAGGCTACGGCGCTGATGATGAGGCCATTGGCCAGGAGGGCAGCCAGGGAGATGGCCAGGAAGAGGCAGAAGTGCAGGAGCTGCAGCTGCCGCGTGTCTGCCAATGGCAGCAGGAGGAAGTGGCTGATGGAGCTGCTGTTGGACATTTGCTGTGTCTTGGCATGGAGATCTGTAAGAAAAGTAATCATGGAATAGTTCATTTTGGAGAGCACTTGAAATATCCCAGCTCAGCTTGGTGGCACTTTCCCTCCACTGCCTGCCCAGGGCTCAGCTGCCTGGAGCTGTCCCTGCCAGCAGCTGCTTCCCTGTGCCCAGGGCTGAGCCCTGCCAGTGCTGCCAGAGCCCAGCCCAGCCCTGGGGGCTCAGCTCTGCCCTGCAGACCCCTCCCAGCACAGGGCACTGCCCAGGACCAGCTCTCCCTCTGCAGTCTGTGTTGGCATCGTTACAGCAGCCTGAGGAGGCTGGAAAAGTGACACTGATGCTGCCTGTAAGGGACCCTGTGCTAATTTCTGTGACTGACTGCTTTATTAAGATCTGAGAAATAAATTTCTTATTTCTCCCTACTTTAACTGAGAGATAAATATCTATATGCAATTTCCCATCTAAGTAACCCAGAGCAGTAAACTAAAAAAGCAGCATTTTCCTTTTTATGTAAACCCTGAATTGCTGTGCTCCGTATATAATCTCCTTGGAAGTAGTCTGGAGTCAAATGTTATGCTGGGAGCAGCCCTGAACAATAGAGCATCCTCACCACACAAGAACACTTCCAAGCTTTACCAGCTGTCTCCTTCCACCCAGACCTTGTCCCCCAGTGCTGGGAGCAGCTCCCAGGGCTGGCTGAGAGCTGTCCCTGGCAGGCAGCAGAGTCCCTGCCCCAGCACAGCGCCCTGGGCTGCAGGACCCTGCTCTGCACCACAGCCCTGGGCACCCCTGGCTGCTCTACACAAGAGATCATCAGAGAATGTACTCACACAGTCTGCAGGCATTGGGATGTTGCAGCTTTAGGAGATCACTGCAGGAGCTGCAGCTGCATTGTCCTGCAGCCAGAGGCTTCCTGTGTCACGGGCTGGGAGTGATTCTGCCCCAGGCACTTCTGAGCATCTTCCCAGCCCGGACTGATTGAAGCTCTCTGTGCCTCTGTGCTGTGCCCGGGGTGGCTGCAGGCAGTGCCCTAACCCTGCTGGTCTGGGAGAAGAGCTGTTCATGAAGAGAAATGTGTTTTTGAAGCTCCTCTTGGTTGCCAGGATTGCCTTCTGATCCGGGAGCCCAGCCCATCTCATCAGCACAGACACAGCACAAGGACTTTAATGACCCTCTTGGGGATTGGGGCTGAGTCTCTGAGCATCAGTCCCTGAGTGAGAGCTGAAGAAACCTCTCGAGAACTCCAAGTCACAATCAAACTCCAAAGTTTCCTAAAGTTTTAATGGGTCCCACTGAGGGACACAACTGAGAAAGTGTCCCCAGGTTCCAGTCACAGCAGGAAATTGGAGGCAGTGATGACAGGTGGGGACAAAAAGAAGCCAAGTCTTGGTGGCCTGGGGCACAGCAGGGTCTGTGCCACCAAGGGCTGTGAGGAGACACCTTGTCCTGAGCCACTGGGGCCTCCTGGCACAGCCCCAGCAAGGCTGGCCACTGTCACCCCTTGTCCTGCCCTCAGCATCCCCCCACATCCCAGTGGCCTCAGGGATGTGCTGGGACGAGTCCCTGGGGAGCCTTGGTCAGGAATGGCCCTGGGGGCTCCTTCATGCTCCCAGGGACTGCAGGTTCTTCAGAGGACTTTGGGTTTTCCTTCTGCCTTGGATTCTCTGAGAGCTTTGTGCAATCATGGCCTCCAATTATCTGCTTTAATTAGTCCCTTGAGAACCATTTGTAACAACACTCATCGGGGCTGATTAATGCTTCAGGATACTTCATTTTTTTTAAGGTACTTGGAGGTTCCCTTTTGACACCAACTCTTCTAGTAGTTTATGCAATCATGGCCCCAATTATCTACTTTAATTAGTCCCTTGAGAGCTTTATATTGACACTCAGTGGGTCTCATTAATACATTGAGATACTCAAGGTTTTAAAGGTACTTTGGATTTTTCTTTCCTCTCTGACTCTCTGAGAGGTTTTTGGGCAATCCTAGTGTCCAGTTCTTTCCTCCAAGGAGTCCATGAGGAGCCTGTGTTGGGGATGGACCTCAGTGGGACCCATTAATGCTTTGAGACACTTTGGGTTTTTCTTCTGATTTGGACTCGTGGAAAGATTTGTGCAATCTCCTCTCAGGCCCTGAGGTTCAAGGGCTCAGCACCAAATGCACCACAGGGCTGATTGGGATCAAGCAAGTCCTGACAAGCCATGGCTCTGCCTTGATTTCCCTCTGGTGAAGTTCATTCATTAGGAAGATTTTCAAATCCAGTTATGGAGAAATATTTCCAAGACATTCTAAGAAATACACATTCCTATTTTGAAGAGTGTATTTCATTGCTATTCTCTTTAGAGCAGAGGTGATTCCAGCATTCTGTGGTTGATATTGATGCAGGGTCTCTCCTCAGGAGGTCTGGCCTGCTCACAGAAGCTGTGCCTTGATGTCTGACCCAGTGTGGACAACCTTGCTGCACATTCCCCAACTCCATCCTGTCTGTCCTCACTCACCTGGGACCTGCTTTACTTGGAGAACTGGCTGCACACAGGCCAAAAGGAGTGTTCCCCCCCCCCCTTTTTTTTTTTTTCTGTTTTGAAGCAATCTACAACTCCTTAATGTCCCCATTGAAAACAGACACCTTCTATTAGTGTGTGCTAAAGCCAAGGTGCCACCAAGCAGCTTCCCCTTCCCCAAGGCAGAACCCTGCAAGAAATGTTTGAGTCCTTTGGACTCCTTGGTTCCCTGAGGCCTTGCAGTGTCACAAAGGCCCCTTGGTTCTGCACTGTCACAATGGAGATTTGGGTCCATGGGGCCCCACAGTGTCACAATGCTCTTTTTGTTCCATGAGACCTTGATCTGTCACAATGGATTTTGGCTCCTCGAGGTTCCATACTCTCAGCAATGGGCTCTGTAGTTCCAGAGTGTCACAATGGACTCTTGGTTCCAGGTGGCCCCACAGTGTCACCGTGGTCTCCTTGGTTCCACAAGGCCGTGCAGTGTCACAATGGCTCACAGGTTCCATGAGGCCCCACAATGTCACAGTGGCCCCTTGGTCCCATGAGTTTCCCCAGTGTCACAATGGTTCCTTGGCTCCACGTGGCCCAGGTGTCTCACAATGGACTCTTGGTTCCGTGGGGCCCCGCAGTGTCACAGGGGTTTCCTTGGTTCTGTCGGGTCACAATGGACACTGCAGCGCCCCCTGCTGGCCGGGAGGACCTGGCACTGTGCGAGCACCTCCTGGTGGCCGACCCCTGCAACTGTGACTGGTTTGTACTGGTTTGTACTGGTTTGTACTGGTTTGTGCTGGGATGGGGTGCTGGGATGGGGTGCTGGGGTCTTACTGGTTTGTACTGGGTTCCACTGGGAAAGGGAGCAGGGCTGTATGAGTGCCCCCTGCTGGCTGGGACGACCTACTGCCCAACTGTGCCTTATACTGGGTTATGCTGGTTTGTACTGGGATGGGGTGCTGGGGGTGACTGGATTGTAGTGGTTTGTACCGGGTCATACAGAGATATTCTTGATTTTACAGGTTAAACTGGGGTGTACTGGATTATACTGGGAGGGGTCTTGGGGATGCTTGGCACTCCACTGGGAGCAACTTCTGGGGATGCTGGCCTTATTGGTTTATACTGGGATGGAACTTGGGACCTACTGGGAATGACTTCAGGTTGTGCTTACTGGTTTCCACTGGGAGCTGCTGCAATGGGCTCAGAGGCTCAGGGGTGGCTCCCAGTGATTACTGGGTTATACTGGTGCCCTCCCAGTATAAACCTGGGAGCCCCAGGACCACACTGGGAATGGGTTTGGGTGCATGAGGCCTTACTGGTTTCTACTGGGAGCTGCTGCCATGAGCCTCAGGAGCTCAGGAGTGGCTCAAATGCTTACTGGTTTATACTGGTGCCTTCCCAGTCCACAGCTGGGAACACTGGTAGGCACTTGTGGCCAGGCAGGACCTCAAGGCCGAGTTGGCCTTCACCAGGGCCTTGCTGAGCTGCAGCTTCTCCAACTTCTCAGCCTGGCAACACTGCCTGTGGCTGCTGATGCCCACCAGGAACTACAGCAAGGGCACTGCCCCTGGAAGGCTGAAGGAAGGTGAGGGATTCCCCAAAACAACTCCCACAATTTTGTGAGATTCCCAAAATTTTCCAGCCCCTCCCTCACCTAAAGTGGGAGCTGGTGGGTTCTGTTGGGTTGAATGGGTAAACCTGGTGTTCCTAAATCCCTATTGACTTCAATGAGTAGATCTGGTTTCCCTAAATCCCCACTGAATTTAATGGGTAGAACTCAACTCCTGGATACCTGGGTGCCCTCACTGATATATTGGGATTTCCCCTGGTGTCCCTCTGAGATTTTGGGGTGCCTCCTTTGCCCACCCCAGAGCTGGAGCTGCTGCAGAATACCATCTTCACCAACCCCATGGACCAAAGCACCTGGCTGTACCTGCACTGCATCCTCTCCTGAGGAAACTCAGGGTTCCCTCCCACCCCAGAGGTCCTCACCTGGAGTTCTGGGGTACCCCTGAATGTTGGGGCGCCTTCCAACAGCCCCACAGCTGCCAAGGGTCATCTGTGTCCATGTTGACTGGGAGGACGGCAGCCATCACCTTCTCCTGGCCTGTCAGGGTGAGTCAGGGCACTTGGGTGCCCGAAAAATAACCTGGATATCCCCCAGACTTATCTGGGTACACCTGGATACTGCCGATGATCACCTGGATCCCCCTCAATAATCACCTGTGTGCACCTGGGTACCCCTTGCACACCTGGATCACCAAAAACCCCTGGGCCCCCCAAAACTAGTGTCTCAAACATCCTCATTGCTTTGATTGGGTTGACCTGGTGCCCCTAAACCTCATTGCTTTCAAAAGGCTAGACCCGCTGTCCCTAAATTCTTATGCATTTCAATGGGTTAGCTCTGGAGTCCTGTTTATCTCCATTTATCTCTACAAATCCCTCCCAGTGTTCCCACTTTTGATTCAGTGGTCCCAATCACGCCACTGTCCCCACTTAGCCCTTCCCAGTGCTCCCAGCTTAAACAGTAACTATTCCCAAACAATCCGTATCAGTGGGTAGACCTGGTGTCCTTAAATCCCCTTTGACTTCAGTGGGCAGAGCTGATGTCTTGGCTCCAGCATGGACAGCAGGTGAAGGATCAGGAATTCGGGATTGGCCTCCAGGAATGCATCCAGGACATCCAGAGCATTGGCACTGCGATCCTGGAGTGGAAATTCCCAGAATTCAACCCAAGATTTCCTCTGAATTTCCTCACATTTCCCTATTATAGGGCCAAATTTCCTCAAAATACCATTGATTTTAATGGATAAACCAGGTGTCCTAAATCCATATTGACTTTAATGGGATACACCTGGTATCCATAAGTCCCTATTGATTTCATTAGTCATGTCTGATGCCAAAAAAATGTGTATTGGGAGATTGATGTTACAAGAGATGAGGCAACTGAGAGACGTTGTCAAAGATGGTTTATGGCCTCATGGTGTTGGTCTCACAGAAGGATGAGACATTAAAGGTGTTACATCCAATGCCATAATATCAGAAGCTGCCTCATTCTTAGTTACAATGTCTTACGTTACTATTTTATCCAATTAAATACTTCTGTGAAGTTTGCCAGCATCCTTTTACACCAATCATTAATTGCTTTCCTTCTCACGGCTTTGCTGCAATGCATCATTTTTCAACCAGTCATAAAACACTTCAACAACCTACATTGATATATCTTAAACTTCTAACTAACTTTATAAGAAATTCTATTGCTAAGCTTTACAATCTTTTACTATCTTACTAAACATACTGCTTTGCTTACATAATGCATATTTCTGTTTGCTTAAAACATATTTTTACCTAAACTAAAAACTTATATTCTTATTTTATATCAATTTTCCTTTTAATGCTCTGATTCCCCAAGCCTTCTCCAAGGTATTAGGTCAAACCTTGGATCCATCTCAATCTCTGAGCCTGTTTGCACAAGGCCCTGAGAGCTCTCTGTGCCTGCATTTCCCACACCACCTGTCATCTCTGCCTCCAATTTCCTGCTCTCACTGGAACCTGGGGACACTTTCTCAGTCGTGGCCCTCAATGAGACCCATGAGCAATATCAGACACTTTGGAATTCGATTCTGACCAAATTCTTCAGAGGTTTCCTAGAAAACAACGGTTCTGCCTTGATTTCCTTCTGGTCTGGTGCCATTCATTCAGAAGGTTTTCATCTCCGGTTATGGAGAAATATGACAAAGACCTTCTTAGAAATATCCATTCCCATTTTCAATGGGGTATTTTATTACTGTTGTCTTTAGAGCAGAGGTGATTGCAGCATTGTGATTGATATTTGTGAGAAATGGATTTGTAAAGGATTCTCAAAGCCTGACTAAAAGCTCACACAGTCTTGTACATCTGGATGCAAACTCTGAGATAAGGTGTGCTGACTCAGAATGGCCCTGGAATAGAGAAGACATTGTTGAGAGAGAGACTGAACTAGAAAGAAGTTTCAAACAATGGTCTTGCAAAAAGATCAGATATTTTTGAGAATTAGAACTGTGAAAGATACATTGTGGCAAGAATATGTGTTGTAAAATAATAGGATATTGTTGTTAGAATTATTAACACTATTGTGAGAAAACCTAATAGGCTGAAAAACATTTCTAAGGTTTTACAACGAGGAAGTAAGTTGGCTTCAGATAGAATGGCACTGAGTTTTACATCTCTGATGTTTCACCCTTCAAGGAGACTGATAATGGAAGAAAATAATGTAAAAGCCACTCAGTTGCCCTGTCTCTGAAGAGCTGGGATTTTCCAACAATGCTGAGTCCCTGGACATCAGTCTCTGAGAGGGAGCTGAAGGACAACTTCTCAAGAATTCAGAGGCAGATTCAAACTCCAAAATTTATTGAAGTTTTAATGGATTCCACTGAGGGATATGACTGAGAAAGTGTCCCCAGGTTCCAGTTAGAGCAGAACACTGGAGGCAGTGATGACAGGGAGGGACAAACAAGGGAAAGGTGTCTCTGATGCTGAGCACACCTGGATGTGTTTCAGGAATGCAAAGGGCCAAGGGCTGAGCCCCAGCCCCTGGCAAGGCACATCCTGTCCCTCCCTCATTGCTCAGGGCTCTTCCCGGGCCACTGGGCTCTGGGCATGTGCAATGCCAAGGGCAGCACCATGGGGCGGCCCCTGCCAGGCTGCTGAGCAGGGACAAGGAGGCAATGAGGCCCCAGCACAGCAAGGCTCACTTGTCCCCTGCTGGCCTCAGGCCCAGGGCCAGCCTGCATGGCCCAAGTGCTGCAGGAGTTGGCTGTGTCAGGGCCTTTCAGCTGCTGCCCATCCCTGTGGCCTCTGCAGCCCAGGCTGTCCTACGGTGTCCATGCCCTGCGCCTCTGTCCCTGCAGGCTGTCGTCATCCCCCGGCTGCCCCACCTCGCTGGCCCCTTCCTTTGCTGACAGCTCTGCCTCCTGCCTGCCTCTGCCTGCACACACAAAGCCTTGGGCTGCTCCAGACTCCTTCTGAGGGATGTCTGGCACCACAGCCCTTTCATAGGAAGGAAATTTCTCCTTGTGTCCAGTCTGGGCCTCCCCAGCTGCCCTTGGCATTAATTCTTTCTTTCTTTGCCTGTTTTCCACTATGTCAAAAGGATCCACCATCTCTGAAACCACTGTTCAATCCCTCCCAGGGCACTCTTCTGCTGTCCTCAGTTTCCACTCCACTGAGCACAGAGCTTCTTTGTCCCTAGATAGTGGTCAAGTGCTTGAGCCCAAGAGCCCTTGGACAAGAGGGATCACTCTTTTCCATAGGAAGGAAACCACAGAACCCCAGGGTTTTGAAGGTAGATGAGAAGCACTCACGAGAGGGCAAGGCAAGCCAGACCTGTCTGTCCTTACAGCTTCTGTCTGGAAGCAACCTTTGGATATATGGGGAGTTTTGGAGGTGGAATTCCATTTCAGCCATGGGTTCCTGGACTAGAAAGACAGTTCTCCATAGGAAGGAAAGGGTAGAGTCCCAGTGTTTCAAAGGCTGATTAGATGCAGCCCCAAGGAGGCCAAGGCCAGCTAGACCTTTTGTCAGGGAGGAATCCTTGAACAGACAGAATTTGGGAGGCCAAATCCCACTTTTGTCTATGGACATCTGGATGAGAAGGACAATTCTTTTCCCTAGGAAGGAATGTAGGGAGCCCTGGTGTTTCAAAGGCAGACAAGAGCTGGTTCACAGGAAGCCAAGGGAACCTAGACAGTCCTGGCAGCTTTTGTCTGGGACCTATCCTTGGAATTTTGGAGGTGGATTCCCAATTTTGGCCATGGATGCCTGGACTTGAAAGATGTTTTTTCCATGGGAAGCAAAGCACAGGTCCCCAGTGTTTTGAAGGCAGATAAGAGGTGGCCCCCAAGAGGCCAAGGCCAGCCAGAGCTGTCTCTCCTGGCAGGTTTCATATGGGAATAATCCTTGGATAAAATCAGATTTGGAGGAGGTATCCCAATTTTGGCCATGAACCCCTGGAGGAGAAGGACAGCTCTTTCCCATAGGAAGGAAAGCACTGAACTCTAGTGTTTCAGGGGCTGATGAGAAATAGCCCCCAACATGGCAAGTCAGCTGGACCAGTCAGGCAGCCCTCAGGAGGCCCAGCCAACCAGACCTGTTCCATGTTCTTGTACCCTTGGGGCCCTGACATCACAACTGCCCCTTGGTGTTGTGTTCCGCTGCAGTGAGGGGCACAAGATCTTCCCTGGGCCCTGGAGTCTTGGACCTCAGGCAGCCATTAATGACCAACAGGAAAAGACGTAAACAGGATGGGTCTTGGTTTAGCAAAACCCGGGATCCTTTATTGAACCAGGGACCAAGACAAGAATGAGGGTAGAGTCATGGGTTTTATATGCCAGGGTACAGGTGGAGTTTAGGTTCAATTATGAGAGAAGCAGGGGACTGCAAAGGGGTGGGTCAAGGAGGACAATCAATGGGAAGAACTAAGGCGGGAACACTACAGTCAAATTTAAACCAATGAGGGTACAGGAAAAGAAGATCATTCTGGGGCCATTCCTTATCTGACAAAATGAGTGGAGTATCTTTTCCTGGGCTTGCAGGAGCATGCCCCACAGGGTGGAGAGGCCTTGAAGTACAGAATGGCCCCTTGATTCCATTGGGCCCCTCTGTTACATGAGTTCTTAGTTCTATGGAGCCCTGTAGTTTCACAATGGTCTCCTTGGTTCCATGGTGCCACACAGTGTCACAACAGCCCCATGATTCCATGAGGCTCTGTGATGTCACAATGGTTTCATTGGTTGCAAGAGGCTCAGCAGTTCCACAATGGCCCTTGAAGTATAAAAATAGTGTCAGCGGGTTCCCCTGCTGGTTCACAATGGCCTCCTTTGTTCCATGATGCCTCATAGTGTAACAATGGTATCCTTGGTTCCACAGAGTCAGAATGGTCCTGTGATCTCTGGAGCCTGTCACAATCCACTATTAATACAGAGCGGGGGTCGTGATGGTTCTTTTGATCTTAAAGATGCAAACAGGCAAAGTGCAGGGGACAAAATCAGTTTATTCAACAGCAGAAAATCAGTTTATTCAACAACAGCAATGCATTTCATCAAATGCCAACAACTCAGTTACGGTAAAGGGGAGAGGTATAGGAAACAAAGTATAGGGAGAGGGGAAGGAAAGAAAGGGATGGGAAAATAGCTACCAACAGACGAGACGGGCGTCCTCACGGGTCATCCGATAGACGAATCTTCATCCATGGGGAGATCTCAGGGGTCTTCTCCAGGGGGTAGACGGGTCTTCATCAGAGATCTCAAAGGGTCTTTCCCAGACGGTCGCTCTTTTATAGTCCTTCCCCAAAGCGAGTGGCCTCTGGCCAAGAGGTGGGAAGATTTATGGACCATTGTGTGGTGCTGCAGGAGACAGGTACGGTCAAGCAGTCCTCAGTTGCTACAACACAACCTCTGGTTGGTGCCATGACAGCACAGTCCAGTGAACACAATACACCAGCACACAGTCATGAGCATCCACCTTGGCCCGGCCAGGAAACCATTGTTGGGAGTCAGCCTGGGTGGGGGTCCTCGAGGTCTCCTTGTGACGGTCGGGAGGCAAAATCGAGGGGAACTTCGGACTGACCCTTACACCGCCCTTTGATTCACGATCGTCGTCAAGAGCGCTCCTTTGTAGAGTTGTAGTGAAGTCTTCAGTTGTGGCGTCTTCAGGACTCGTCCCCGTTGGTAGCATATCCCGGAAAACAGAGACAGGAAAGTAGGAAAAAGATAAGGGACAGGATAAGGAAAAGGAGAAAAGGGAAAACAAAACAGATTAATTATGTTCAATTTTGTTGATTGCTAACGACTTCAAATGATTTGTTCAATTCTTTAAATTTTTTCAATTTTGATTAGAAATAAATCAATTTTTAAAGCAAGTTTTTGATTAAACAATTCTAATTGAAATTAGAAGATAAAAAAAAATATTCATTTTTTATTTTATTTGAAACCTTGTGTCAATAACCCTGGGGATGTCAACAGTAGCCGATCTGGGTATATCTGTCACAGATGCCAATTGTGTTAATCGTTTCGTTATTCTCCAAGTCATGATGTATAGAATTGCTGATAAAACAAACTCAATTAAAACCAAAATGAAGAGAACAATGGTGGGATGACACAATTTGTTCAGGACACCTGTAGCAGTGGGTGACCACCCAAATAGAGTATCCCACCACCTGTGTTCAGCATCTGTCTTTACCCTTTCCAAAACACAATGTATTTTTTCCACATTGTGATGAACAGCTATTAGAGTTTTCTGTCAGTTTTTCTTGATCCTCTCCAAAATTTCAATCAGATCTTGGTGGAGCAACAATTGCTTCGTCAGAGAGAGGTTCATTCCAATTGGAGTGGGCAATAGATGGTGGATCAGTGTGTAATTTGACTGCAAAAGATGGTGAGAAGTAACTGGGGCTACATAGGAAAAATCACATCCTGAAATCCTAGTAAAGTTACAGACACAAATGTTTGAATGATTTTTAGTATTCACTACCAAATTTTCTATAAAAACACTATCACAAGCAGTTCTAAAGCATGCACATCCATTGCCTATATATACCAGTACAGTATCAGGAATCTCATTTGGATGAATTTCAAAGTTACAAACATTCTGTTCTATGTCCAAGCAGATATCTTGAGCTCTGATTGCATTACTTTCACAGATAAACCCTTGTTGTTCCCGGACAATGCAAGTTTCCAAATTGACAGTTTGCCACCTCCCACCAATTTGACAGGCCCATTCCCTGTGCTCGAAAGAATAGAGAATAGCTCCATCATGGTTCAACCCTAATGCAATGATGGGGAATATTGAATGCACTGAAGCATTACGAATTGTCAGTACAAAGGCTGTGGCTGTGTTTGTGCTGGGATCATAGGTAAAATTTACTAAGTTCCACCAGGACTGGAATTCTTTTTCAAAATCAGTGGCACTGTCCCAGACTATTTTTCGGATTTCAGTGGGAAAAGTGCCTTCCTCACCTTCTCTTATAATTAAAGCAGCAACTGACTGTATCTACAACTGGGCCTGGATACAACTGAGAGCCAAAGAGATGTTATTTTGAGTAGCACCAAGTGCATCGATTATCAATTTGCGGTCATTTACATTTACCTTTTCCCAACTTGGTAATATGTTTGATAACAACCATTGTTGGGTCCCCAAAGCTGTTAAGGCTGTTTGTAGGGGCCGTTGTAATTTGATTACATCTCCAGCTGTGGTAGCCAATTTATTCATTAGTACTTCCAAATCGATGCTATTCAAAATTCCCAATCCTGGTCCCACAACACCGGTTATGTCTCTTGCCATTCGTTTTTTAGCAGGATTTCGTTTCTGCAGCCAGGTTGTCCATCCCTCAAAAGAAGTCTGTAGAAAGGGTGAACAAGCTGGTTGGACTTCTGAGACATTATTTTGCATCAATAATTTGATTTGTTTGAGAGACCATGCCGGATTAAACAATATTTGTTGTTGGCCACTTTTTCTAATTACATAAGGTCCAAATTGAAAAATCGTAGGGCTCAGCACAACCGGTGGTGGGGTAGTAGGTGTTACAACATTAACATCAAGTTCCCCCCAGTATTTTGCATCATTTTTTCCACACATGATTTTATAGGAAAATTGTACAGCAGTTAGGTTTAGCCAACAGTCTTGATTTTGGGTTTTGAAATATAAAGTCCGGCCATGAGATCCTATGCCATAACTGTATGCAGGTTCGGTGAGGGATCCAGCCGCTAATTTACAAGTTATTGCGACATCATCACCTTGTGTCACCATGAAAGGGGGAAAAACCTTGTTTTTGTCATCCAACACTAAGGGGGTGCTTCTTCATGCCCCTCGGTGTTCTTCTGTGAAAAGTAAACACAACAGAGTCTGCCTCCAGGAGGCTGGAGATTAAAATGATGGAACTATCCAGTGTGTAGCATGGACTGGAATTCTGTTAACTTCCCAATCATTCTGCTGCCAAAAAGGAGGCCACTCTGTACCTCCTTTAAACGCAGCATACGAGTCAGTGTAGATGTAAACAAGAGAGATATTCTGTACCTCAAGTTGGAAAACACTCCAAACAACTGTCAGCTCACCGGTCTGAGAGCTGCCTTCTCCCTCAGTAATAATTTGTTCACCAGCAGAAGTGGGGAGGGCTACTGCCCTGTATTTCCCCACCTTTCCCTCTCGTTTGGCAGAAGCATCAGTGAACCAAGAATTTGCTGATTGTTCAGGGGAGAAAGGAGTGGCTACTTTACTTACCAAGGCAGGTTTGTCATGGCTATTAGCCAAGCTCTCAGTTTCTTGTATTGCCAGATTTTTTACAGCTCTTTCTATCACTGAGAAGATGTTACAGTAATGTTTGATCTGGGCATACCACTTCCCAACTGAGGATCTCTGGGCCACCCCGTCAGGGGGAGGGGTCTCAGTAGTGACTGTGATGTGTTTTCTCCAGAACACTAATAATTCTAGAGCCTGTTGGATCTCTTTCCTGGATTCAGGCAATTTAATTTGATCCAGGGAGGTTAGAGTATCAGGTGGAATACATGTCATACCTCCTTTCCACCAAATTCCCAAAAACTTCACCTCCTGAGAAGATTTTTGAATTTTCTCTGAGGAAATTTGCAAATCAGGGTTTTCCAAATGAGAGATTATTTTTTGTTGGGTATCCCCCACTACTTTTATTTCATCCCCTCCCACCAGAATATCATCAAGGTATTGATAGACAGTTGTATTGTCAGGTTTGGGTATCTTTTCTAATTCCTGGGCTAAAGCATGGTGAGCCAAAGTGGGGGAATGTTCATACCCTTGGGAAAGCCCAGTGCAGGTGAACTGCTTTGGCTCAACTCCCAGAGCCTGTGGAGGAGATTGATTTGGTGCATTGTTCAGAACTTGTGGAGAAGTTTGCTCTGGTACACTGCCCAGACCCTGTGGAGAAGGTTGCTCAGGGGGTGCATCACTGATATAATCATATTCTATTTTAATCACAGGTTTCAAGTTGGGGCAGCAGTGTTCCCCACAATTTTTCATCAAAATTGGGTCTTTTGGAGAGTACATTGGATTAATGTGAATAGCTTCCTTCTCCTGTGTTCCTTTTGGTGAATCAGCACGCTTTGAATTTTCATCCCATTCTTCTCTTAAGGCAGCTTTTAACAAATTATTTTCATCTCGCAACAAATGGTTCTCATTCCTTTCTTGATCTAATTGTTTTTGCAAAATTTGAACAAGATTTTGTAGAGAGTCTATAATTGTTCTTTCCTCATTTCTGCGCTCAGAGCGAGTTTCTATAGCTGCCGTAAGACAAGTTCCTAAAACCGAGCAGAGCATGGTTTTATCTTTGCCCAGTTTGAACCTTGACTCATGTTGCAAAGAATATATTCTATCAATCACATTCTCCAGATTAAACCAATTATTGTTCGCCCATTCCTCCCTACCTTGGGACGGTCTGGAGCTATACTTAGCTAATAGAGCATAGAATGCAGCTTTATTTGTTACAGTGGAATTCTCAGTCATTTTGTGAAGGGATAAGTAAAAACCACAACAGGGAGGTCTATTGCTTAAGTTACCACACACAACGAAACAGCTTTCGCTGTGTGTCCCCCTTCGCTTCCCTGTGTGGGTGAAGAGACCAAACTACTTGGGAGGCACTCCTTAGTTACAAAACACCAGGTTGTCTCTTCACTGCACCAAGTAGTCAAACATCATAAAACAACAACAACAACAACAAAAACAACAACAACAGTGTCCTGCCTTTTGCACCAGTAGATCTTTTGTGAAATTCTGATGACAGAACCCTCAAGTGAGTCTGGGGATGCTCCACACCAAGGTGTCTGCAGTCTGCGGGAAATCAGAAAAACCCCCCTTGCTTTCTAGACAGGCTCACCCATCCAAGGTGGCCAGCTAGGTGCGGCTGGAGTAAGAATTCCTTCGCCTGCTACAGACTACACACAACCTTGCTTCCCTTCTGTCTGCCAGAATATCCTGTCTGTGATGCCAGTTTAATGTCACGATCCACTATTAATACAAAGCGAGGGTCGTGATGGTTCTTTTGATCTCAAAGGTGCAAACAGGCAAAATGCAGGGGACAAAATCAGTTTATTCAACAGCCTAAAATCCGTTTAATCAACAACAGCAATGCATTTCATCAAATGCCAACAATTCAGTTACGGTAAAGGGGAGAGGTATAGGATAGGGAAAGGGGAAGGAAAGGAAGGGATGGGAGAATAGCTACCAACAGACGAGACGGGCGTCCTCACGGGTCATCCGATAGACGAGTCCTCGTCCATGGGGAGATCTCAGGGGTCTTCTCCAGGGGGTAGATGGGTCTTCATCAGTGGAGAGCTCTCAAAGGGTCTTTTCCAGAGGGTCGCTCTTTTATAGTCCTTCTCCAAAGCGAGTGGCTTCTGGCCAAAATGTGGGAAGACGTATGGACCATTGTGTGGTGCTGCAGGAGACAGGTACGGTCAAGCAGTTCTCAGTTGGTACAACACAGTCTCTGGTTGGTGCCACAACAGCACGGTCCAGTGAACACAATACACCAGCACACAGTCACGAGCATCCACCTGGCCAGGCCAGGAAACCATTGTTGGGAGTCAGCCTGGGTGGAGTCCTCGAGGTCTCCTTGCGACGGTCGGGAGGCAAAATCGAGGGGAACTTCGGACCGACCCTTACACAAGCTCACTGATGCATCATATATAGTTAAAACAAAAGCTGTAACCATCCTTGTCATGGGATCATAATTAACTAGTGCCCACCAGGATTGGAGCTCCTTCTCTAGATCCGAGGCATTATCCCAAACGACTTTACGAATTTCAGCAGGGAATATGCCTTCTCCTCCATCCCGAGTGACTGAGGCTGCTACTGATTGCATCCATAACTGTGCCTGTGTACATCCAAGTGCCAAAGAAATATTTTCACTAGCGTCACCCAAGATATTCATTATTAATTGATGTTCCCATTCTTCTATATTTTCCCAATCTGGTAATATTTTAGACAATTTCCACTGGCTGGTACCTAATGCTAATAAGGAAGATTGTAGAGGTTGCTGCAATTTTACCATATCACCACCCATTACTGCCAATTTGTTCATTAATACTTCCAAATCCATGGTATTCAGTATTCCCAGTCCTGTCCCTAACAACCCAGTTAAGTCTCTCATCTGTCTGGATGTATAAGGGACATGCTTCTGCAGCCAGGCGATCCAATCCATAAAAGAGGTCCTTAAAAATGGAGCACATTCGGGGCGAATATCAGAAGCATTTACTTGCATTGCCATCTCTACCCGTTTTAACAACCACTTTGGATTAACTATCAATTTTTGAATTCCTGTCTTCTTAACAGCATATGGCCCAACCTTGGTAATTATGGGAGTTATGGATTCTAGAATGGTTTGTGTAACCCACTGTGGTTCTTTTAGGGGTGTTGCTAGTCGAGGTGATTGGGTTGTCTTAGCCTCATCTTTTTGGGGAGCAGTACAAACTTGAGTTATATTAAAGTCAATTTTAAAATTCTTAGTTGCACAACCCTCTATTTTGAGCCTAAACTCAGGACAGTCAGTTAAGCACTTGTCACAGCATTCAGAACTCATTCGAATGAGTTTCATGGGTTCTTGATAAGTTTCATGGAATCCATCCTGGACAAACGCATATTCACATCCCCAAACATTCCTTCCTTCCCACACAGTTGCATTTGTAACTTTTAACATCTGAACCAGAGACTTATGGGAGTCAAAATCATAAGCTTTCCCTTTACACTTATATACGCCAGTCACATTATAATGCACTGGTGCTGCATTAGCTGTAGCTGAAGCAATGATCACAAATGCTACCACTCTCCAGGCTATGCCTAATTGATTATCCATTGCAACTACAAGCCTTTCTATTTTTGGAGAATTGCTATACTATATTTATCATTTCGCCTGCACTTATTTATTTTTTTCCCCGAGAGAGTTTTAACTTCAATTTGTTGTCACCTGGTATAGCTTTCCAGAGTTCCTCAGGAGCTTTCTTCACTCGGGAATGATGGATCCAGGCGTTTTGCTCCTTGATCTTGATTGCAGTGAAGGTGGTAAGGAGTACTTGGAACGGTCCCTCCCACTGAGGTTCCAAAGCCTTTTCTACAAAAGACTTAACATATACATAATCCTCAGGCTGTACATCGTGTACTGGTCCATCTAATTCTCTGCTTCGAGCCCCAGCCACATGTTTCTCAATTTCTCTAAGTTGTTTGTTTAGGGTCATCATATATCTGTGTAGGGTCTCCTCTCCTACTTGAGTGGGAGTTATCCCCTCCTGAATTCCATATGGCCTTCCATATAGTATTTCAAAGTGGCTTAGTTTTTCTTTTATTCTTGGCTTAGTCCGGATTCGTAATAATGCTAATGGAAGAGCTTGAGGCCAAGGTAACTTTGCTTCTTGTCCCAATCTTATAATTTGCTGCTTAATCAGATGATTCATTTTCTCCACTTGGCCACTCGACTGGGGATGATATGGAGTATGAAGTTCCCAGTCTATGCCTAAATGGTGGCTAATTTGTTGCACAAGTTTTGAAATAAAATGTGGTCCCCTATCTGAAGACATTGTGGCTGGGACTCCAAAGCGTGGTATTATTTCTTGTAACAATGCTTCAGTTACCTCCCGTGCTTTAGCAGTTCTGGTAGGGAAAGTTTCTGGCCACCCTGAAAAGGTATCTGTTAATACCAATAGGTATGGGTATCCCCCTCTCCTGGGTAGTTCTGAAAAATCAATTTGCCACTGCTGCCCAGGCCCATAGCCTTTTCCAATTTGCCCAAGCTTTGGTATAGGAATATTTTTGGGATTAATTTGGAGGCAAAGGCTACATTGACGAGTCACCTGAATTACTGCACCTTGCAAGTTTCTGGTGATGATTCAATCTTTCAAATAATTGTACAGAGCATCAATTCCCCAATGTGTTTTCTCATGCTCCTTTTTCACTAATATCCATAACATGTAAGAGGGGATCACAAGCCTACCTTTTCCTCTATCTGTAGTAGCCCACCCCTCCAATCCACTCCCATTTTCTTCCCTAATGAGCTTTTTATCCCTTTTATTGTATCTTGGCTTACCTTCCATAGAGATTTGTCCATTTGGGATCAAAGCTGCCTCAATTGTTTTAACAATTACCTCACCTTTGGCTGCTTCTTTTGCCTTTCTGTCTGCCAGCTCATTTCCTTCTTCCAATTCAGAGCTCACTTTTTGGTGTGCCTTGATGTGCATAATATCTACCTTTTTTGGTAGCTGGACTGCATCTAATAGTTTTAGTACTTCTTGTACATGTTTAATATTTTTCCCTTGTGAGTTCAGCAGTCCTCTTTCTTTCCAAATAGCTCCGTGTGCATGAACCACTCCAAATGCATACCTTGAGTCTGTATAAATGTTGATTTCTTTTCCTTTTGCCAGCTCTAGGGCCCGGGTTAAGGCAATTATTTCAGCCTTTTGTGCAGAGGTGTTTGTTGGCAATGGTCCAGACTCTGTTACCTCCCTGTTTGTGGTAACTGCATACCCAGCGTATCTTTTCCCACTGATGATGGAGCTGCTCCCATCACCGAACCAGGTCTCAGCATCCTCGAGAGGGGTGTCCTTCAGATCTGGGCGACTGGAGTAGGTGGCTTCAGTGTTCTCCAGGCAGTCATGGATCACTGCCTCTCCCATACTCCCGCTGAGGAAAGAAGCTGGATTGACAGTGTTAGTTACCACAATTTCAACAACATCTTGCTCTACTAGTATAGCCTGGTACTTCAGGAACCTCTGTGGGGAAAGCCAATGTCTTCCTTTCACCTCCAGGACTGCAGACACTGTGTGGGATACTAGCACAGTCATCTTCTGGCCTAGGGTGAATTTGTGTGCCTCTTGGATGTTCAGTGCTATTGCTGCAACAGCTCTGAGGCACCCTGGCCACCCCTTGGCTGCCGTGTCCAGCTGTTTGGAGAGGTAGGAGACTGCCCTCCTGTACGGGCCCAGGTCCTGTGCTGGTATTCCCAGAGCAATCCCCTGCTTTTCGTGAGAAAACAGGAAGAATGGTTTACTCACATCTGGAAGTCCCAGGGCTGGAGTTGACATGAGAGCCTTTTTAGTTGGTCAAAGGCTCATGTTGCTTCTTTCCTCCATTGGAGATCTCTGTTTCCCTCCGTACCCAAGGCATACAGGGGTTTGACTAACAGCCCATAATTGTAAATCCACAGTCTCCACCACCCTGTCATGCCCAAGAAGGTTCTCAGTTCTTTCACTGTTTGGGGGTTTGGGGTCTGGCATATTGTTTCCTTGCCATCTTGTCCCAAGGTTCTTTGTCCAGCACTAATCTCACAGCCCAAATAGACAAGTGTTCATCTCACCATCTGGGCTTTCTTCTGGGATACTCGATACCCCTGTAGACCCAAGAAATTTAGGAGGCTTACCGTCCACTCCATACATGCTTCTTGAGTTTTAGTAGCTATCAGGAGGTCATCCACATACTGTAACAGCTGTCCTTCTCCTGATGGAGCTTCCCAGGATTCTAGATCTTTTGCCAGCTGTTCTCCAAATATGGTAGGGGAGTTCTTGAACCCCTGGGGTAGTACACACCATGTGAGCTGAATTTTACATCCAGTTTTGGGATTTTCCCATTCAAATGCAAAAATTTTCTGGCTGGTTTCATGGAGAGGAAGGCAAAAGAAAGCATCCTTCAAATCTAAAACAGTAAACCAGGTTAGTTCAGATGTTAAATGAGTTAACAAAGTGTAGGGATTGGCAACCACTGGATATAAATCTTCAGTTATCTTATTAACAGCTCTTAAATCTTGTACTAACCTGTATGATCCATTGGGCTTTTTTACGGGCAAAATAGGAATATTAAAATCAGATTGACATTCTTTTAATAGTCCTATTTGCAAAAAGTTCTTAATTACTGGACTAATTTCTTCTCTATTTTCCTTCTTTGAGGGATATTGTCTAATTTTAACTGGTTGTTTTCCTTCTTAAAGCCAGATTTGTACTGGTAGAGCATTCTTTGCTCTCCCTGGTATATTGGAGGCCCACATCCCAGGGAACACCTGAGCCATTATTTTCTTAATAATTTCTTTTTTGTTTTCAGCTTCAATATCTTTCGTTATTAGCATTAAGCTTAGCAGTTCCACATATTGCTGATCTTTTACCTCCAAAATAATTTCCCCATTTTTGAATATTATTTTTGCTTCTAATAGTTCCAATAGATCCCTACCCAAAAGTGCTAATGGAGCATTGGGCATATATAAAAATCTGTGAATTCCCCATTGTTTCCCAAGTTTATATTTCAAGGGTCTACAAAAATAAGCCCTCTCAGATTGGCCAGTTGCCCCCTTTACCATGACATAATCATCTGTTATTGGTATCAAAGCTTTATTTAATACCGAATATGTTGCCCCTGTGTCTATTAAAAACTTTATTTCTTGTTCTTTGTTCCCTAGTTTCATTATAACCAGAGGGTCTCCTAGGGTAAGACTCTCTGGTCTGTCTCAGTCTTCTTTGACATAAGTCACCATCGCCTCCCCTCTTCGATCTCCTTTTCTTTGATTATCACCTTTTCTTTGTTCCGGGCACTGGCTTTTCCAGTGTCCAGTTTTCCTACAGTATGCACGTTGATCTTTCCCTAACCGGGGTAGTTCTTGCCTTGGTAGCCCTTGTCTATATTTTTCTCTTTCCTCCCTCACTGTTGTTGCTAATTGTTTCATTCCTTCCTTATATCCTTCTTCCCAATTGCTAAAAACTCTCCATGCCTCTTCTAGCAAAGCCTCTAAATCCCGTGCTGTTGGACCCCGTATTTTCTGAAGTTTGTGTCTGATGTCCCCTGTAGATTGTCCCAGAAATAAACCCACTACCTGCTGTATTCTTTCCTCAGACTCAGGATCGAAAGTTGTATAGCCACGCATTGCATCTCGTAAATGTTCCAAAAATTCAGAAGGCGTTTCAGAGGGACCTTGCTTAATTGTATACAGGGCAGACCAGTTTATTGTTCTAGGAATTGCTCTTTCCAACCCCTTTACTATAAAATCTTGATAATCCTCTAATTTTCCCATATCATCATCATCATTAGGATCCCATTATGGGTCCTGAAGAGGAAAAACATCACTAGTTCTACATTGTGTTATTTTGCAAGCGTCTTCTGCTAAGCTTCCAGCTACCTTCAAAACTAATTGTTTCTCTGTTTCTGTTAAGGCATCTAGCAGCAGCTGGAGACTTGACCAGTCAGGTCGATACTGTTTAACCATAAATTTTAAACTCCTTGCAACACTTATCGGATCACTCCGATAATGCTTAGCAAGCTTTTCCCAGGCCTCTAAATCTAGTGTAGAAAAAGGAATTTTAACTAGCATTGTTTTCCCTTCAGGACTCACTGCCTCTCTCAAAGGTGCTTGTACAATTTCTTTGACTTGTTTCCGATTCCGGGATGCTATTAGACGCTTTGGAGAGGGCTTTTCCTCCTCACTGTCACTGCTAAGCAGTGGGAGAGATTTAGGAGTAAGTGGAGTAGTCGGAGTAGGGGATAGGATAGAAGATGAAGCTGAACTGGAAATAGAAATTGGAGTTGATTCAGGTTAAAACTGAAGCTGGAGTTGAAATAGAGATTGCTTTGGTTAAAACTGGAACTGGGGTTGTGATAGCTGGAGTTACTGGGGTGGGGGACGGGTGTCACGATCCACTATTAATGCAGAGCGGGGGTCGTGATGGTTCTTTTGATCTCAGAGGTGCAAACAGGCAAAATGCAGGGGACAAAATCAGTTTATTCAACAACAGCAATGCATTTTCATTAAATGCCAACAACTCAGTTGTGATAGAGGGTAGAGATATAGGAAACGAAGTATAGAGAGAGAGAAAGAAAAAGAAAGGGATGGGAAAATAGCTACCAACAGATGAGACAGACGTCCTCATGGGTCAGCCGACAGACGAGTCTTCAACGGTGGGGAGATCTCAGGGGTCTTTTCCAGAGGGTCGCTCTTTTATAGTCCTTTTCCAAAGCGAGTGGCCTCTGGCCAAGAGGTGGGAAGATTTATGGACCATTGTGTGGTGCTGCAGGAGACAGGTATGGACAAGCAGTCCTCAGTTGATACAACACAACCTCTGGTTGGTGCCATGACAGCACAGTCCAGTGAACACAATACACCAGCACACAGTCACGAGCATCCACCTTGGCCAGGCCAGGAAACCATTGTTCAGAGTCAGCCTGGGTGGGGGTCCTCGAGGTCTCCTTGCAATGGTCGGGAGGCAAAAAAACGAGGGGAACTTCGGATCAACCCTTACAGGTGGTCTCAGCTTCTTTATTCAGTAGAGGATTTTTGAGGGCCTTCCCAACTCAAACTATACTGTGACTCTAGAAGATGTGTGGATGTTTTTTTTAACTTGATAACATTAATACAAATTATAATTATCATCATAACTTTATGTTTATTATAATTATTTACTACTACTTCTACTATTTGATACTACATCTATTACTTCTTCTTCCTCCTCCTCCTCTTCCTCTTCTCTTTCTTCTTCTTCCCATTCCTCCTCTTTTTCTTCTTCTTCTTTCTATACTTATAATGATTATTACATTTACTGCTACCTCTATTTCTTCTTCAACTTAGTATTTTTATTATTCTTCTTCCTATTATAATTCTGACTATAACTATTTCTTCTCATGGCTTCTTCTACTTGTTCTCCTATTTCTACATCTATTTCTTATTCTTATATTCTTATAGTCTTGTTCTTACTCTTATAGTATTATTCCTTTTGGTTTTTTTTTCCTTATTCTTAATTCCTATTATTTTTCCTATTCTTATTCTAATTCTTATTATTATTCCTTTTCTTTCTGTTTCTTTTTTCAATTTTTGCTCCTTTTCCAGCCCTCCTGCTGGGGCAGTGGAGCCAGGCAGGGGCAGGGGCAGAGTCTGCGCAGTGCCCGCAGTGCCCGCCGCAGCCGGGATCGATGGTTATTGATGGGTGCAGGTGCTTCCACACGGGCAGGGCAGGCACAGCACGGGCCTGGAGAGCTCGGCCCAGGTGGGCCCGGCTCAACCCAAGCCTGGCGAGGGGCAGCCAAGGGGAACCCGCCTGCTGACAGACCTGCCCATCTGCACTCTCTCTGCCCGCTCTTCACACAGCTCGAGGACGCTCACTCCATCCCCCTCATCCTCTTCTGGTGGGGAGAGCTCCTGCCCAATGCACGCTTCCTCATGGCACTCTTGATGGTACATGCTGGTTTCTGCTGGGGACAGCTCCTGCTCAGTGCAGGCTTCCCCTTGGGATCCCTCATGGCAGCTGTTGCTGAGGTTGCTGCATGGTTGCAGGCCTGAGCCGTTGCCTGTCCCCGGCCCCTGCCTGCTGAGGGCCTGCTCTTCCAGCCTGCTGGGCATGGGGCTGGCTGCTTTGGAGTTGGGCTTCACCTTTTCCTCCTCCATGTGCAGTGCAGAACGTCTGGCACACAGAGATCCCGGGAGCTGCTTCCTCCTGAGCCAGTGGCACTCCTGGCACTGGGCAGCGCAGGGCCCTGTGTCCCGTATATACCCCTGCAGGGCGGGGCTGTGCCATGTCACCAGGACAACAGAATGTCCAACAGCACCCAGGAACCCGATAGAACGGCCCTGTGTCACAAAGGGCCAAGCCCAGCAGCCCTTCAGCAGCCCAAGACCCTGGAAGTGGCATGGAGCAGCAGCCCGACTGGAGGGCTTCTAGCCCCTTGTTCTGATCCACTGATTCCAATGATCAGAAATGGCTCTGCCTCAATTAGGCTGCAAAGGAGACCATGTGCCAAAGTCAATAGGATGGGTTTTACTGAAGAGTAAATGAGAGACAGAGAGAATGACAAAGAGAGAAAAATAGAAATGCAATAGAGGTAGGAGGAGAGAAAGAGAGTGACAGAGATAGATTAAGTAGAAAACCTCACCAATCTGTGGATCCCAGTGGCTTCCTGTGGATGCTCTACATCTCCATTTCCTTCGTGTGCAGGGCTCCCCACAAACACGGAGTTCAGGGGGTCCATACACACTTGGGCCAGGTGGGAAGGCCCAGGTTCCTCCCCTGGCAGGGACAAGTCTGACACAGGCTCTGGCAGCAGCCTCTGGCTCTGCTGCATCCCTTTGCATCAGGAGCAGTGCTCTGCTGCAAGGCCTCAGCAGTGAGTCTGGGCAGCGCTTTGGGGCTCTTGGATGGATTCTGGCCCCTCCTCAGCTGCCCCTCACGGCAATGTGCCGTGGATGTGGCCTTCCCGGGCTGGGGATTTTCCAGCGGAGCCAGTTTGTGTGAGGGAGGATGGGTGTTCAGTGCCTGTGAGCAGAGGTTCCCCCACAGCCCCAGAACTCTCCTCCTCCCTGGCTGGCTGTGGGCAGTGTGTGCAAACGTGGCCTCAGCAGATGAGCCTGTGGGCTATGGCCTCCCCCAGCCCCAGCCTGGCCCAAGCTGATTTTCAGGACAGCTGCTGGCTTTGGCTTTCTTTGGATACATTCTCCTGCCTCACTCTTGTGTCCTTGTCCCTAGACCAGAGGCAATTGATCAATGGTGTCACTTTTATGGTACCTCAGGTGCTGTTAGGCCGCTCAAGTCCCAGGCCAAAGCTGCAGTCAGGTGAAGGAGGGGTGGGCTGGGGTGGTCTCAGCCTCTTTATTCAGTTTCGCCATAATGTGCAAATCTCCTTCCTGGCAGCGTTTAAGCCATTCCCCATAACATTTCAGTGTGTGACACCGCTGCTGTGCCCAGAGCCCTGTGAGGCCCAGTGGCCCAGGACAGACCCCCCCGAGCCCCACAGTGCCAGGCCTGGCTTTGCAGGCGGGGCTGTGCGGGGCCAGAGGAATTGGCCGGATGGACGCAGGCAGGGAGTTGTGGTCAGCGGCTCCATGAGCGGCTGCAGGCCGGGGATGAGGGGTGTCCCTCAGGGAGGGCTCTGCCTCGGCCCCGGGGGGGCCCAATGCGAGGGCGAGGGGCTGGGGGGGCCATGGGGGCGTTCGATCAATGGGGAGGGCCCGGGGAGTGCTGAGAAGGGGTGGTGAGTGGGGGGGAGGGAGGGGTCCCATGGATTTGGGGGGAGTTTTGATGAGTGTGGGGGGAGTCCCATGGATTTTGGGGTCCTGGTGACGGGGGGGAGCGGTGAGTGGGGGGTCCCATGGATGGGGGAGGGGCTGTGAGTGAGGGGGGGGGTCCCAGCGCTTTGGGGGGGTCGGTGAACGGGGGGGCAGTGAATAGGGGGAGTCCCGGTAAATTGGGGGGGGTCCTTGGTGATAACTGGAGGAGGAGGGGGGAGAAAGGAGCGAGGCCCAAGGGACCCCCCCGGTGCTGGGGACACCCCGGTGCCCCCCCAGCGCACGGCCCCCCCATTCCCGCTCCTGTTCCCGGGGGAAGTCAAAGGGGAGGGGCGGAATCCCCGGGATGGGCAGGGGGGGCACAAAGGGGGGTCCGGGCCCTGTGCACCGGAGGGTGGTCGGTACACGAGGGGGGGGTCCAGTCCCGGTGCCCGAGGGGGCGTCCCGGTGCCCGGTGATTCGTGAGGGGGTGTCCGGTGATTCCTGGGGAGGTCTCCGGTGGTCCTGGTGCATGACGGGGGTGTCCCGATGACTCATGGAGGGGTCTCCGGTGATCTCGGTGCCCGAGGCTGGCGATGTTTGAGGGGGGGCCCGGCGGTCCCCGTGCACGATGAGGGGGTGTCATTGCTCGATGGGGGGGGTTTGTCCCAGAGCACGGTGACGGTGCTGATTGATGGGGGAGGTCCTCTGGTGGTCCCGGTGCCCGGTGATTGATGGAGGGAGTCTCCGGCGATTCCTCGGGAAAGGGGGGGGCGGTCCGGTGATGCCGGTGCACGAGGAGGGGAGAGAGGAAACTCGAGGGTCCTGAGGGGGTCCCGGTGCACGAGGACGGTTAAATTCGGGGGGGGGTCGGTTCCTGGTGTGTGACACAGAGAGAGACCCTGGTGACACTGGGGATCCTGGCACGGGGCTGGTGACACTTAGGGGGTCCGGGTGGCACAGAGACTCTCCCCAAATTCTCTGGCACGAGGTCCTGGTGGCACGAGGGGCTCTTGGTGACACGAGGAGCTGGTGGCACTCCAGGGGCTCCTGATGGCACAAGGAGCTGGGGGCACTTGAGGGGCTCTTGGTGACACAGGGCTCTCAGTGTCACTCGCAGGGCTCTCGGTGATACGAGGAGTCCCCCCGTTCCTCCTGGTGGCACTCGAGGAGCTCTTGGTGACATTCGCAGGGCTCTTAATGACACGAGGGGCCCCCAAATTCCTCTCGATGACACGAGTGTGATAAATGTGATTCGTGCTAATTAAGTTGTAACTATATTAACAAAATTGTATTTAGATCAATAGAAGACAATTGTTACAGAGTGACAAGGGGGGAGATGGGTGAGACAGGATAAAAGACATCTCCCAGATGTTGGGAGTCGAAGAAGGAGGTTAGAAGAAAGTCAGATAAGAATAGTCGAAGGACGAAGGTCTGATAAGCAGCATCTAGAAATACAGCTTCAACCTTGAAGCTGTCAAAAATGGAATGATCACAAGCATGGGACTTAATTAAAGTCATGTTAAGGAAAACATCTGCTCAGTCACACAGGGCGCCTGCGCTACCTGCAGGTCACACCTCGGTCACTGATGATGATGATGAGCCTTCACCGGAAATAAGACCCTTAAAAGGATAAGAGACCCCCAACCCATTAGTAGAGCATGCGCCGTGCAGTATAGTTACGTAGATTTTAGGAATAGAAACTAGGAGGAGCTTTCTAGAAACTTCTGTAGCCTACAGTATATAAGTGGGATTGTTAGCCTGGATACTTTGATACGTGAGGAATGGGAGCCACTCCCCGTATCCCCGGTCGGAGGGGGGCCCCTCCCCGGTCGGTTTTGCTTATGCTTTATACGAACCTCAATTATACTAAATTACTTACTGCCAAATTTTGTATATTCTTAAATATATGCACTTTGATTGTTTCATCTCCAATACTTTAATTGTCATCTCCAATACTTTGATTGTATTCATTTTGTTACTATTAAAAACTTACTATTAAATTTAATCTTGTTGCTTGATAAATTGAGAAAAATAGAACATCATTCATAACACGAGGATCCCCCAAATTCCTCTGGGTGACATAAAGAGCTCCCCAAACTGGTCTGGGTGACACGAGGAGACGGTGGCAGGAGAGGAGCCCTTTGCACGAGGATCCGTCGCACGAGAACCCCAAAATTCCTTGAGCGAACCCCCCCGAAATCCTCGCGCGGGAACCGCCCCCCTCAGCGCGAGCCCAACCCCACCCCTTGCTCCTCACCCCGGGGGTCTCCGGGTGATCCCGCCCCAGGTCCTCCCCTTTCCCCCTTTTCCCCCAGGACTTGGAAGGTCATAGGGACTGAAGGGGGGGTGCAGGTGCGGGGGTTTTTTTCGGAGGGGTCCCGGCGGCCCCCGGGGCGGGGTCAGTGCTCAGCAGCGGGGCCGCGCCGCTCGCACCCGTTGGCCGAGATGGGGGGGGGGGCGCGGGGGCGGCCCGCGGAGCCCCTGGGCCCCCAAATCACACCCGGGTCTGCTGCTTTAGTCCTGTGCTCCCAGCGCTGATTTTTCTCTTTATTCAGTCTTTTGGTGTATTTTTTTTGCTAAGATTTAATAAACCTTTAAAATTTTACAAAGTGAGCGTCGTTTCTCCAACCCTGCGCTGCCGGGGTAGGAGGTGCAGCTGGAAGGAGGGAGGCGTGTGGAAAGCTGGTTTGAAGGGTCTTCATTTACTTCTCATTATCCTGCTCTGAGTTTTTGGAGTTTTCTACCAGAAATCTCTCCCCTCTTCCACTCATCCACAGGGGATGTGGAGCAGTTTTCCCTGTTTGGGGGAAATTAAAGCCAAGCACAGACGCTCCGAATTAGGGGTAGGAGAAGTGAGGTTCCAGGGCTTCCCGCTGAGCCGGAGCCAGCGAACACGCGGGGCTGGGAAAGGCGTGCCGGGAGCTGCGGAGAACTTTGTTTGTGTTTCCAGGCCAATGGCGGCTCGGGCCCGGGCCCGTTCCAGGGCTGTTCCTCATCTCCGCCTTTGCCCTCACACAGCCCGGGGGGCCCTGAGAGCGCGGGCCGAGGCTGGGCCGTGTGCAGAGCCCGCCCCTCGCTGCCATTGGCTGATTGTGCCAATGTCACTCCTGGTTGTCGCGCGCTGATTGGGCAGAGCAGCAAAGGCGCCATTGTGGCAGCATCTGTGCGGGCCCGGCAGCGGCGGCAGTGGCCGGAGCCCGGGGAGGCAGCGGCGGAGCTCGGAGGCGGCCCCAGCGCAGGTGGGAGCCGCGCTCGGTTGTGCGGGGTCTCGGGGCTCGCTGCGGGCCGAGGGGGCGGCAGGGGGCTCTGGCGGGTTGGTTGTGCCGGTGCCGGCCCGTGTTGGCGCTGGGCTGAGGGCGCTGCGGGAGCGGCTGCCCGCGGTCTCCTTCCCGCTGGGGCCTCGGCAGGAGCCGGTGCCAGAGCAGCGCTGGCTCGTCCCGGTTGCTGTGGGTGGGACAGAGGTGTCTGCCCTGTGCCCGGGGCTGTGCGGGAAAATTCCCGTGGCCAGAGGTTTGTGTGCCCAAAGGAGATGGAGGAGTCCTGTAAAAGTGACTTTATTGATGAACAAAGAGAGAGGCCACGCGGCATTTGCCATGCGGTCTCTAAAACGCAGCCTCCTTTTTATCCTCATTTTCCCGTCTGCATCTCCCTCTCTCTTTCCCCACTGGCTGAGATACTTGGAAGGTTCAGACTTCGTGATCCGCCTACTGCATGTCCTCGTTAATATGCACTCCTACTACGATATTAATCTTACTGCCTTCAATCCCTCCTTTTCTCGTTTTCTCAAGAATTGCCTTTACAAACTTTTAATTTCCATTGACTCAATCTCTTTTCCTGCATCCTCTTTGACGCAAGATGTCTTGCATGGTAAAAAGATGAGAGTTGGTGCAGCACGTCAGAGGAGGAGCAGCATTCGTTTAAGCCATGGTCTGCCAGGGAACCACGAAAACGTGTCCCATTCCCATCCTTTCCCTCTTTGGACTGGTACATGAGCTAATTTCTTATTTCCTTTGTTATCTGTTTCACCACTTTCCGGTTATCATCTGCTTGCAAACAGCAATTTCAATAGTTTAATTTTCCACAAACTCCACCTTTTTCTGTTAATAGATAATCTGATCCCATCCCATGGTGAAATGTCTCGTTCCTCATTTCAGTGGATTGGTCGTCAGGAAGTTCAGGAGCTGGAGCTGTCTGGTTGGTTATTATTTCAAGGACACTTTTTAACCTAATTATGCCACTCAAATTACGGATGGATTTTCTGTCTTCTGATATGAATTCGTTAGGGATCCCAGGGGTTGGTCCATGGTGTTGTAGGATTTGTTCTAGTGGCCGTTCATCTTTTTCCCAATTTTGGGTGCTCCTTCCAGCCAGGGCTGCATCAATTGACCACTTTTATCTTATTAAATCATCAAATGTTTGGATTCCCAAGTGATTTCTCTGGACTAGCAAAAACACCTCAGTGCTCTGGGGAGAGGGATGATTCCCCCCCACACTTTTTTTTCATGAAGTTTTCCCAACATTCTCCATTTGCTGTTTCCCTTTGCAGCTTAACCAATTTCTGTTGCAGTCAGATATCCTCACTATGGGCTCTGCCTTTATCTGTGCAAATTCCATCTGTGCAAGCAGGCAGAGCTTGGGGTGAGGGGCAGAGAGAATCAGCCAAATTCCTCCCCCAGGCAGGAAGATCCTGGGGCATTGTCCACACTTTGCTTCAGGTAATTTGCATTTCTAAAGCTCCCCTCCTGGCTGCCTGGAACCGATGCTTTTCTTCCAGAGCTGCCATTAGGTGATTCACATGTGCACCCCCACAACCTGCTTGTTTTGTTTTGTTTTGCTTTTTTTTCTAAACGATTTTGTATTAACTGGTTATGCATTAAAGTCTCACCATTAATACTCTTCTAGTTTTGCCAAATGCAACCTAAAATGCGCATCCAAAAATCCATTCCGACATTCTGCCATCATTAAGAGCCTCCTGCAAATATGTAGAAAAATATTCCAATGCAATCAAGTTTTTTCTGCTTTTCCTGGGAGTAAAAATTGTCACAACCCTGGCCCAATCCTAACTGATAATATAAATGTAGGATTATTATGAATTTTTTTTCTAAAGGTGTAATCTTGTCAGTTAAACTGCAGGAAAAACAAAACTCTCCAATAATATCTTTGGTGTTAGAGAGTCAAGGTTTTACTTGATTCTGGTCGGGGTGTGCAACAGAAATCATTTCATCCACACATAGCCCGGATGTGCAAAGAAAATCATTTCGTGACACGTGAGTTTTACTAGATTTTCATAAAGTTTTTACAGCCTGAACCCATAGAAATCCACTCGTCTGTTCCTCACTGCTTCAAAGTTGTGTGGTTCTTAGTATTTTGTTTTGTAGCAGACCCGGATTTCTCCTCTTGTGATGTTAATGAGGTCCGAACTCCTGGATTTCCTTCTCAGCCTTTTCCAGACCAGGTGTCTCCATCTATGCTCTATGCCTGGGGCAGTCTGGGGTGGGTGTTCTTTGATATTTGCTGATGTTTCGTTGAGGTTTTGTTGATGGCCACTCTCTCTGTGGGTATCTTTTGGGCTCTTCCCAGTCTGTTGACATATTAAACTCATCCCTATTGACTGGTGTAACACCCACTAAAAAGTTCTTTAAAATTTCTTTCCCCAATGCAAAGGCAAAACAAGCCTGAGTTGAGAAATAACTTTTAAAAATTTAAACTAGGTATATTTTCCAACACTGGAATCCCGGGCAGGCCAGTGTGTGAGTGTAACTGAGAGGCAGAGTGGAATTCTGCCATTGTCTTCCCCAGCAGCTGTGGCAGTGCAGGCACTCTTTTGGTTATCAAAGCTTTAATTTGATCCAAGACTTGACCAACAGGAGATCCTCCTTCCAGCAGTTTTTGGGCCTCAGGTCCCATTAAAGCTGTGGCTGCACAATTCTTCAGACAATGAGGCCACTCTGGCCACTGGGTTAAATATTTTAGCATGAGAATTCCTTTGGCATGGCCCTGTTTAGCATTCTCATACAATTCAAATTCTTTTTCCCTTTGTGGTAGGGCCAGGGCAGGAGGCTCAGTTAATCTGCTTTTTAACACTTGAAAATTCTGCTTTCCTCCTGGTGTCCATCCCTCCAGTTTCTTGACTGGCAAGATAGGAATGTCTTAGGAAGAAATCCCTGGCTCCAAAAGCCCTGCCTTTAGCAGGGACTCAATAAGAGGCTGTAAGCCCTTCCTTCCCTCCCTTGGAATAGGGTATTGCTTTCAGACGCCACTTGTCCTGGTTGCTTCAAAGTACTTTGGAGAGGCTCCATATCTAATTTCCCTATTTTCCTGGAGCTGCCCACACTTCTGGGCTCACTTCAGCATAGGCCTTGCCAGACATTTGACACACAGGCACAACGGAACTAGCCTCTGTATCACCTTTTCCAATATTAATTTGCATTCCAAATTTAGACATCAAAAACCTTCCCAGTAAATTACAATCACAATTAGGAACACATAGGAATTCCTGCATTTCAAACCCAGTCCCCTGGGTGCTGGGGCCCCCTTGGGCCCTGGGGTTCATCCCTCAGGGGCTGTAGAAACTCTGCCATGGCCTTTGCCTTCCCCTTGGCCTTTTCCTCCTCCCTTCTTGCATTCCCCTGCTGTGCCTTTGTGACCAAGTGCTCCAGGGGCTTCTTCTGCCCCTCCTGCAGCCCCCTCAGTGCCTGGGGGTGCTCATCCTCTGACAGCTGCTGAGCTTTCTGCTAAATCATTCCTTTCTGCAGTGACCCAAGGAAAATGCTTAAAAGCGAATCTCGATCCTTGCACGTCCAATCCCCATTTCCAGGCTGTTCCTTTGTCCTGCTACTCCTTGTGCTGTCGCTGCCGTGGCCAGCCCGTATCCCAGAGCCGGTGCCTGTCCTGCCGCAGTGTCCAAACGCGGCCCCCCCGGCGGGCAGGGCCGGCAGCTCCACGGGGCCGGGCAGCGGCCGGGGCGTCCCGCAGCCTCCTGGGGGCCGGGGGCCACTGCCGGGCCTGCAATTGCCGGGGGGTGCTGGGCTCAGGCAGCGCCCGGCGCTGAGCCCCGGCTGCCCCACAGCCCCGGCCCGGCCCCGCAGCTCCCCACAGGCCCCCAGCCCGTGCTCCCGGTGCCGCCCCTCTGCGCCCGCTCCTGCCGCTGCCCAGCACAGAGAAACCCCCTGGAATCCTGACCTCCTTGTGTGCCTGTCCTGGCAACCGGGGATACAAAGGATCTGCATCAGCTGGCAACTTTTGAGGATAAGAGGCTGCTGAAAAACATCCCCATCCTCAGTATTTTTCTCTTCCTCCTCTTTACCATCGTTCATTATTTCTTCCCACATACATTGCTCCTGTTTCTTCTCTCCTGAACCATATTCCTGCACACTCCCCTTCTTCATCCAATCCCTTCCCAGCACACCAACACCATCCATCCACAGTTGTCTAAATCCCTTCTGGACTTCCCTTATTGCCTCCCTGGGTTTCCATGTCCTCGATTACCTCTGTGAGAATGTCCAAACTCTCTCAACATGCTCCCAAGGGACCCTTCAGAGATATTTTGGGATCATCATCCCTTTTGCTGGAATCCCTTCCCGGCTTTCCCTTTCTACCCTCCATGGGTGCCCTGCCATGTTTAGTCCCCGAAGATGCCACTGGAGTCACTGCTGAGATTTTCAGTGCTCTCTGGCTGCCGACTCTTCCCAGCCCCCCTGATCTGTCACTCGTCTGTCTCCTGGCCCCAGCGCCCCCCGGCAGGGGAATTTGGGGAGGTGGGAGGGGGGGAGCGCCAAGGCCGGGCCCCCCCGCGCTGTGGTGGCGGCAGCGGCTGCAGTGGGGAGCGAGTGCGGGCGGGAGCGGCCGAGAGCCCAGCGCTGCCCCAGCCCGAGCTGCCCCAGCTCCATCGCTGCCCCTGCGCTGGGATGCTGTGGGTTTGGGGGGAAGAGGGAGCCGGCAGTGGGTGCTGGGCCTGGGGGCAGCAGGAGAAGGGAAGGAGAAGCAGGGTTGAAGAACCAAGTGGTCAAATACTGTACGTGGAAGGAGAAGGTGGCATTGTGCGGGAGGAGGACGAATAGTAGGAGGAAGAGGAGTGTGAGAAGGAGTAGGGACACAGGAGGAGGAGAAGCAGAATCAGTAAACACCACAAGGTTCCACCTCTTCCTTTATCTGCAGCCTCCCCCAGTCCCAGGAGCGTTGTCTCCCCACATGCAGCAGGTGACTGAAGAGGACCATGCATGATTTTCACAGGGGTGAATCTTGGTGTTTGTGAGCTTTATTGGATTAAATGTTGGTGCTTTGATTTTTTGCAGGGGCTGAATCTTTATATTTTGGAAGGGATTTGGGCTGAAACTTGCTTTTTGGGGAGCTTTTGATCTGTCTTGATGTTTCAATAATTTTTGTGCTGAATCATTGTGTTTTGGGGGTTCTTATAGACACAAGATGCCCAATGACTTCCTGAGTTGCACTTTGGAAGGAGGAACCCTCAGCCCAAGGTGCTCTCTTGTGTTTCCCTCCAAACCAGGATTTGTCATTCCCAAGGAGTGGATGGATGGAGGAGGAGGAAAAGTCCCAGGGATCCCACAGGAAGCGGGGCTGCAAACCCAGCCCAGGGAGCTGCGAGGAAAAGAGACCCTCCCTGAGCCGGGAAGGCTGCTGGAGATCCAGATGGAGCTCAGAGCTGGTGGAGAAGCCTCCTGGAGGGGAGAAGCCCCACAAATGCTCACAATGTGGGAAGGGTTTCAGCTACAGGTCCCAGCTGATCCTACACCAGAGTGCTGCCCGAAACCCCAAGTAAAACACAAACTAACAGTGTCAGTTTATGCGGTGCTTTATTCAGGGCCTGGGGACCTGCGGACTCGCGTCCCAAGTCAGGATCCCACTGGTTCCCTCTTTAGAGGGTTTTTTATACCCTTTTTACAAATGGTTTATGTGCAGAAGTACACATTCTTCTATAGATACATTCACCTTGAAGATAGCATTACATTCACCTTGTAGATAGCATTTTGCGTCATGAATCTTACATGGTTGCTTATCTTAGGACTATAGTGTTCTCCCCCTCAATCTCTCTCTTACGCCACTGCCCACCACCAGTACTTTATTTATGTTTATACTTTAACCTTATCACTAACGATTCTGCATGCTCTCAGCACAGCACATTCCTAAGTTAGTTTCCCAGGGCCTACTCTGGGAACTGCAGTCTTCAAGCCTTAGCATTACTACTACTATTATGGTTTATACACTTTATATTCTAATATTCAGGATTTCTAGTCCATACGGTAACAAGAGGATCCACACTGGGGAAAAGCCCTATGAGTGTGGGGAATGCAGGAAGAGCTTCAGCTCTATTTCTTATCTGATGCAGCACCAGGTGATCCACACAGGGGAACGGCCCTACACCTGCTTGGAATGTCAGGAGAGCTTTGGGTGGAGCTCTGACCTGAGAAGACACCAGCGCATCCACACTGGGGGGAGGCCCTACGAGTGTCCCAAGTGCGGGAAGAGGTTTCATACCAGCTCTGATTGCCTCAAACATGAGCGGATTCACACAGAGGAGAGGCCCTTCCGCTGCCCCGACTGCTGGAAGGGCTTCAAGCAAAATGGCAACCTCACTGTCCACTGGCGCATCCACACTGGGGAGAGGCCCTACGAGTGTCCTGAGTGTGGGAAGAGCTTCTCACGGAGCTCTAACTTGACCCAACACCAACGGAGGCTCCACTAAGGGAAGCCCTGTGAGTGCCCCGAGTGTGGGTCTGGGCTCTGCTCCAGCTCCATCTCCCATGGGAGGATCGGTGTTGGATGATCCCCAGTGACTCCCATTGGGCAGAGCCCTGGTGATCCTTGGTCCCGGTGATCCCTGTTGCGTGGGGGGAAGGAGTTGAAGAGATTTCTCTCTCTTTTCCTTGTGCTGCTGTGATTTGGTTGGTAATAAATTCCCTCGCTGTGCCCAGGCTGGGTCTGTTGTTCCCGTGCCGGTGCTCGGGGCGGGATCTCTCCTGTTCCTTCTCTCAACTCCCGGGCCTCTCCTCAGCCAATCAGAGAATGCGATGAAGAAGATTCAGCCAATCAGAGAGAGCAGCTGTGATGACTCACCGGTTGCCGGGCAGACCCGCAGCACCCAGTGTTCCCCACCTGGGCAGGGTCTGCAGCGGCTGCTGGGACAGGAGCTTTGTGGGCAGAGAAGAGGGGGTAACACTGAGCCGGGGGTCCCCAGGGGGAGCACACAGGCTCTGGAGGAGGGGGCACACGACTCGTTAGGACCCGTTCTCACGTTCTTGCCCAGGTAAAAGCCGAACTCCAGTGCCGGGAAGATGAAGCCCAGCACGGAGCCCCCAATCCCCATCAGCACCTTGGTGTCGATGGTGTCTGGCAACATCTCTGGGGGTTCACAAGGGTCAGAACCCCCCAAAACTGTCACAGATACCCGAAACCCCTCTAAGCACCCTCCCAATTGCCTCAGCCCATGCAGGACCCCTTAAAATCTCCTCCCAGTCACTTTCCAGCACGACCAACCTCATTCCAACCCCTGCTTTTCCATCCCTGATCTTCTTCCATCCCCTTCAGGCTCACTCAAATCCCTCCTAGTTACACCCAGCATCCCCAGACTCCCTCCCAGTGCCTACCAGGACCCCCGGAACCCCATCCCACCCTCCCCAACATCCTTCAGACTCCTTCTCAGCCATTCTAAAACCCCCAGCCTTACTCCCAGGTTAAACCAGGCTACCTCAAACTCTCTCCCTGTTACTCCCAGCACACCTCAATTCCCCTACCCAGCCCCCCCAATACCTTCCTCACTCCCCCTACACTGTGGGGTCCAGGCCGTGCCCCAGTGCCGGCTCAGGGGGTGCTCCAGGCTGACGTGCTCCACCTGGAGCTGGAGCTGACCCCGTGCCGGGGGGTGTTTTCAGCAGCACCAGGAGCTGGTAGAAATCCAGTCCCCGTTGGGGACCAGGTCGGTGGCCACCATGTGCCCCAAGAGCTCCTGCTGGCCCTGGACCAGCTCAGCTGGATGTCGGCAGAGTAGAAATCCATCACGGAGCAGAGCAGGCAGCTGGGGCCGGGCTGGGAGCTCGAGGGCCATGGTGATATGGATACACGGGGGGACACTGGGAGAGAGTGAGGACACACTGGGATCAGCTGGGGGAACTGGGAGAGATGGGGGAGGGCTGGTGTGGCACTGAGAGGGACTGGGATTGAAACTGGAGAGAATGGGGAAACATGGAGAGAGAGTGGAGCGGATTGGGGCAATGGGTGATAGGGTGGTGGTCTGGAACTGGACTGAAAAAGGATTTGGAAAGGACAGGGAATGGACTTGGAATGGAATGACTGTGGACTGAGAGGAATTTGGAGGGACTCTGGTGACACTGGGAGGGACTATGAAGATACTGGCAGGGCCTGGGGAGGCACTAGGAGAGACTGGGATGGACTGGGAGAGACTGGGACGGACTGGAAGAGCCACCATCCCACCACTTCCCGTCCCTCCTGCTCACTCGAGAGCTCCGCGCCCCCAGCCCGGGGGGCTCCCAGTGGCACCAGTAGGGCCCCAGCTGCCCCACACGCCCCATGGCCAGCGCTGGGCAGGGTCTGACACCTCCCCCCTGTTGGAAACCTGGAAACTGAGGGATTTGGGCTTTCTGTGCTGACAGGCACTGACCTCCAGGAAAACACTGCTTTTGACCTGAGGCCGTGAAGAAGCTTTCCAGAATTGAGTGATAGAACGGGGATCACTGGTGTGTAGTTTGAATAGAAGTGTGTAATGTCCCATGGTGGACAATTTAGAGCTTGGGGTTTTAGAATATAGTAATGTATATAAACCAAGATGAATGTTTTAGGGTGGAGTTTTCTTTCTTTTTCACCTTCTTCACGGGTCTAGGTGGTACTTTTGTAATTGGATAGAATATTCCACATTACAGGTCATGGGTGATTGGTTGTTGGGTTAATAGTAAAAAGAATTTATCTGTCTGTTCTTAATTGGACAGATTGGCCCTTAAAAGGCCTTGTAGAGAGAGAGCGAGATACGTCTCCATTTTTAGCCTGTTAGCTAGAAGTGCTGTAGAACTCACTGTAATATAGATAAGAATTAATAAATATCTGAGTCCAAACATGAAATTCCGTCTCTCGAGCATTTAATCCTGACTCTGGAAGAATAAAAGATAAAACGTGATACTCCCCACCCCAAATTCTCCTGGCGGGGGGCGCTGGGAGCGGGGCGCGGGTGGAGTCCAGGTGAGGAGCTCTGGGCGCTCTGGGACTGCCTGAGGAGTCATCAGCGCCGCGCGCTCTGATTGGCTCAATTATTTTGGTGCCTTCTCTGATTGGCTGAGGAGAGGCCCGGGAGTTGACAGGAGGACCAGGAGAGATCCTGCCCCAACTTAGCAGTGGAAGAACATCCAATTAACAAGGCATGCAGATCATTTCCCAGTGGTGCCCACACTCCTGTAGGAACTAAATGCACCGAGGATCTCACGAGGGTCACCAACTCTCTGGCGGCCAAATCCAGCCCTGCGCTCCCTGCGGGTGCGGGCACTCTGGGAAGGGCTCAGCTGCGGGTCAGATGGCCGGAGAGTGGCTTGGTGGTCACCTCGTGTGTGAGGCAGTGATGGGCTGGGGAGATGCGTGGACACTGCACATAATCCCTTCCAAGCTAAAATCATTCCAGGAAGGAGTAACAGCTTCTGACAGAGACCAAGTGTTGCCACCAGGTGCTCCTGCCAACAGCCGCCTGCAGAAAGGAGCACACACACCAACGCACGTGGGCTTTGGCTGTCCTCTGGCAGAGAAGTCCCCAGGGGACACAGGTCTCTGTGGCAGGAGCAGGCACCAGCATTGGCAGGCCTTGGGGGCGGCAGGTCTCCTTTGGCAGGGACTCTGCCACACCTGCTGATTTCACTGTTCCCAGGACTCAGAGCAGCATTCGTGCCCTGGGCCATACGTCCCGTGTCTGTGTCACACTCCCGTGTGTGTGACGGCCACCCAGCACCGGGTCTTGTCCCAAAGAGGCCCCGGCAGCTGCTGTGGAAGGCCCTGGTGCCCTTCCTGCTGCAGCTGCATCGGCAACTGTGGGGGCTCCTTCTGCTGCCCTGAGCAGGCAGAGCAGAGGAGCATCTGCTTGTTGTTTGAGCCATTCCTAAAATTCCTGTTGGGCTGTCCTCGAACCTTGAGGGAACGTCTTCCTTGCAAGCTGGGCCACTTTGGGGGGGGTGTGGGTGCCCCCAGGGCACGTGGAGGTGTGTCCTAGGGCTCTTTGTGACACAGTGCACCGTGGTCACCGTGCAATAGGAAAGGGACAGAGCGTACAAGGGTGACCCTTTGTGACACATTGTGACATAGGTGCTGGCGATGACACGGCCACACCACAGTGCTCGGTGCACTCGTCGAGACAGGACGGAGAGAGCGGTGCTGTGAGGAGCCCCCACACAGCCAGCTTGTTCCTTACTGACCCGGAGCTTTTCCAAAGTGTTTCCTCTGCAGGTGGCCTCGAGGACAGACTGCAGGACACCGTGTCCTGTAGCCTTCCCAAGGCTTCTCTGTTGCAGGTGCCTACAAGGCACAACTGCAGCACTTGCTCATCTGGAGCTTTTCCGAGACATCTCTCCTGCAAGCAGTCCCAACTCCAAACAGTGACATGGAGCAGACGCCACCCAGAGTGTCCAAGCTAGCCTGGGTGAAGGAGGAGGAGGAGGCTGCAGCTCCCTCAGCACAGCAGCCTGAAGAGCTGGAGCAGATCCAGCTGCTGCAGGAGGGTGAGTAGCAGAGCTGGGTCACAGGGCTGGTGCCTGCAGCCAGCTTAGCCCCATCCCATCCCATCCCATCCCATCCCATCCCATCCCATCCCATCCCATCCCATCCCATCCCATCCCATCCCATCCCATCCCATCCCATCCCATTCCATCCCATCCAACATGCCCATGGATAGGACAGAAGAGGAGCTGGGGCTGAACCCCCAGGCAGCCACACCCCATCCCTGGAGCATCCCAGGGCTGTCCCTGCCTGGGAATGCAGGGCTGGCCTGTGTTCTCCGGCCTCTCCCACAGCCCCTCAGCCCTGGCTGCGCTCGCTCTTTGCCAGGTGCCGCCATGGAGCCGACACAAGAGCAGGACCCTGCCCGTGGCCGCTTCCGCAGAACAGCGCAGGTACTGCAGCCATCCCCACCTGGGCTGGGCCTGCTGTCACTGCTCAGCCCAGCACCGTGCTTGGAGCACTCCATGGATTCTCCCTCTCTTCCTGCCCTTCTCCTGCAGATGATCTATGAATTCATCATGTGCATTTGGCGGGAAGAGACCACCGGTGTGGGCAGTGGGCTCTGGGCAAACTTTCACCTCTTCACTGCTGAGACCGGGGCAGCCATGCTGGATTTGCTTGTGGAGAAGGGTGTCTCCAATCCAAAGCAAGTAAGCAGCCTGTGGCCAGGGCTTGATCACCCCAGGAACTGTGTGGCACCTCAAGCCAGCTCTGCTGGGTTCCTTCAGTCTTTGAGGCCCAGACCAATAGGGTAGGAAGGGCAGCACTTCTCAAGGGAAGCTGGGGAACCTGCTGCTCGGGCAGGTATCCAAGTCTCCCCGGGCCTTCTGCAGGTGCCAGCCATGGTGAGGTACATCCACAAGTGGCTCACGGCCAATGAGTCTGCTGGGCACAGGCTGGACAAGGCCCTTCTGGAACTGACCAGGGAATACCCCTGTGATGTGCTGATGACTCTCTTGCGCTGGGCCCCATGGGGTGACAGGTACGGCAGCCCCACCTGCCTTGAGGGTTTAGGGTTCCCCGGCCCGTTACCCTGTAGAGCCTGTCCCTGGTGACTGCCAGACAGGGGGACAGTTCCAGGAGCCTCTGGCTCCTCCGTTTGCCAGTGCTGCCATGTCAGCCCCTGAGCGTGCTGCCACGCTCCCTCCCTGCCCCTCAAGATGCCTGCACCCCCGTGGGCTGGCTGGGTGCTGCCAGCGAGGGCCGGTGGGCAGAGGCAGGGCTGACGGCCAGCGCGGGCCCCTGCAGCAGCCCAGGCCACAGTGCTGTGGTCGAGACCCCCCTGACACAGAGCTCTGACCCCACAGAGCTGCTACGGCCATGTGGGGAGTGATCATGTCCTCCACTGGGACTGCGGAGCCGGCGCTGCAGATACTCCTCAATGTGCTGAACGCCTGGCCAGTGGACAGTGTGTACACCTCCGATGGGGACAGCACAGGAGTCTTTGCCCTGGCTGTGAGTTCCTGCAACTGACCTTGGCTTGCCCCTAGGCCACCTCTCCAGCACCTAGCTCTCTGTCCTCCCCCCAGCTGCATCTCTCTGCCTCAGGCACTGGGCTGAAACCTGCCTTAGGGGCAAGGTTCAGGGGCACCAGGCTGGGTGCCCCCGAGGTGTCTCCCCCGGCCTCTCCCTGGCATGCTCGGGCCCTGCCACACGGATGTCTTGGCACTGAGTGTTGTCTCTGGGTGGTTCATTTTTTGCAGGCAACCGTGACACTGTGGAGGGTCTTCAACCTGACCTGGTGCCCACCTATAGTGCTGGAGTATTTTCCCCGTCTCTTTCTGTGTCTGCTCTTCCAAGTTTACATCAGCGCACTGGATACGCCAGAGGAGGTTGATACCTTCTGGAAGGGGTGCCAGGAGCAACTGGGCCTTGCCACCAACCCCCAAAGGTGCTCCATCCCAGTCCTCCCAGTCTCCCTATCCCTTCCAAGGCAGGAGCCAGGGCTGCCAGCATGACCTGGGCTTTGCTCTGCACACAGGTTTGCGGTGCAGACCCTGAAGGTCCTGCTCTGCCGAGTGCAGTGTGAGCGTGTTGTGGTAGCCATGGAAGGCAAGGTTGGCTGGGACACGCTGCTCTGTACTGACACCCACCACTATGCAGTGGGACTCCTGGCCAGGTGAGACCCCCTTCTCCCTGCTGCCCCCGGCACTTGTGCCCAGGGTGCCCCACACAGTTCCCATAGGCATGGGTGAGAGGGCTTTGTCACAAAGAGACGGACGAGCAGACTGGAATAGGCTGGCAGAGGAGGGTGCCCGGGAACAGCTGCTTCCCAAAGCGCCCACGGGGGGCTTGGGAAAAGACCAGAGCTCCGTGGGTCACTCCTGGGAGAGCTTTGCCCACCCGGCTCAGGGGCAATGATGCCTTTTCCCCCCCACCAGGGAGATGCGCTGTGTCTCCACGATCTGGTGTTGCAGCTTCATCTCCTGTCTCTTGGAGCTCCTCAGCCAAGACATTTCAGACTGGCAGCTGCCCGCCATGGCATTCCTTGTGGAGGTGAACCCCATGGGCAGCACAGCTGAGCTGCCTCCCACCTCTCTGCCCTCTCACAGCTGCAGCTGCCTGGGACGGTGCCCGTGCCCTGTGCTGCTGCCTTGGCTCAGGCCTGTGCAGTTCTGAGCTCCTGCCAGCTGGGCACCCCGGTCACTGCTTTGTGCCTTTCAGGTCCTGGACCTCCTGGACATCAAAGAATGGGGTGACAGCCTCCTGGAGATCATGGCAAGGCGCCTGCAGAGCACGTCCAGGGAGATGCGTCGCCTGGTGCTCAGAGGCCTCGTGCAGCTCAGCAAGGACCCCTCGATGGTGAGAAGACAGCAGCAGCTGAAGCTGTGCTGGCAGCGTGGGGCTGGGGAAAGCAGCCCCTTGGGCTTGGCTGGGCTTTGGGAGCTGTGGCAGCTGCTCCCAGCTCTCCTGCGTTGCTGTTCAGCTGCCCGAGTGCTTCAGGACAGGCCTTCGGCCCCTGGGCTCCACGGCAGCAGCAGCAGCAGCGTGGGCTTGCCCTGCCTTGTCTTCCATGCAGAGCATTAGAATGTACAGCCTGACAGAAAGCCTTGTGGACCTGTTGCGGGATGCAGATGAAGACATCGTTGAGATGACCGTCGCGGTGCTCAGCTTTCTGCTCTCGCACAGACACCTCGCAATACCCAGCCCCATCGCCCTGCGGCTGGCTGGCGCGCTCTGGCCACTGCTGGACAACGTAAGGCTCTGTGCCCCCAGCCACGGCCACTGGGTGCTGCCCCCAAGTGTGGGGCCCCGTGGATTTTTGGGCCTGTGCACAGAGGGGCCTGGAGCAGCTGATGTGGAGGGCTTTTGCTTCCTTTCCAACAGGACAACCGCCATGTGCAGCTGCTCTCCATTCGCCTCTTCCAAGAGGTGATGAGGTTGGTAGCGGCCAAGGGTAAAAAGCCCCTCAAGATGCTTGTGAGCAAGAGCCTGCTGCCACTCTTCTTCAACTGCCACGATGAGAACATGCGTGTGGCAGAGGTGAGGACTCCTGGGCGCTGCTGTCCTCCTGGCAGGGGGCTCAGCTGTCTCCTTGCACCCGGGCACCTCATGGGCTCCAGCCTCCTCCTGGCCTTGGCACAGGGAGGCAGGTCCTGTGCCCTGGGCTGCGGTGCCATCTCTGGGTCTCTGCTGCTCTGCAGGCCTCTTGTGAAACGCTGCTTTCTGCGCTAACCTTCCTGAAGAGGAGGGACCTTGAGCACCTGCTGAGGGCAGATCAGATGTGGAGGTTTGGCGAGTGCTTGGTAAGGACAGCCTGCAAACCCCAGCCCCCGCCTGGAGAAGCCCCCTGCCCACGGTACCCAGTCTGTGGGGCTGGCAGCTGTGGCCCCTGCCCGGTGCTGCACCCAGGGGCACTGGCCTGCGGCCCACACACTGCTCCCTTCCCTGGGCTGCCCACGCGGGCTCTTCTCCAGGCTCCTCTGGCCCCAGGCCAGGAGCTGATGGAGCCCCGAGCCAGCCGGGCTCTGCTGCGGGCCAGCACCGCGGCTTGTCGTGTCCTCTGCCCCTCTCAGTGCTGTGCGAGCAGGGCAGGCCGGGGCCAAGGGACAGAGCCCGCGCCAACCCTTCCCTCCGTGCCCTTCCGTTCTCTCCAGCTGGCAGAGGACAGGAGCCGAGCGGCCGAGCTGCTGCGCCAGGCGCTGCCGTACCTGCGGAGCCCACAGGAGCCCCTGCGAGAGGCGGCCGTCAGGTTTCTTGGTGAGCCACAAGCCCGGCTCCCTCCCCGCCCCGCCGCAGCTCGGCCCCAGCCCCGCCTGCTGCCCCGGCAGCGCCATCCGGGCCGGGGCTCTGGAGCCCCGCCTGCCCTCGGCGCCGCTGCCGCCCTCTCGCAGCCGTGTCCTTGGGCGTCAGGATGCGGCGAGGGCCGGGCCTGAGCCCTGCAGGGGAAGGCGCTGCTGTGGCCACAGGGCTGGCAGCGCCGCTGCGGGGCAGCTGTGCGGCTGGGGCCGTGACAGGCTCTGTGTTGGCAGGGATGGCCGGGCGGTTCCTGAGAGAGCAGCAGCGAGAGTTGCAGCTCATGTGCAGGGGTGAGTGAGGCCAGCGGGCTGTCAGCGGGGGCTGGCGCTGGCAGCTGCGTTCCCTGCCCCGGCTGGGAGGGCTCTGCTCCCTGCGCGCACGAGGGGCGGCGTGGGCAGAGCACAGAGACCTTCCAGGGGCCTGCGGGAGGGACATTCGTGGCCAGCGCCTTCCAGCTGATCCTTGCTGTTTCCTGCTTCCTCCAGGCTATGGCAAGAGCTGCCGTGTGGGATGGATGGGGCAGGAGGGTCTCCCCAGGTCCCTGCAGATGCAGGCTCTGACTGTGGCTCTGTTCCTGTCTCTTCCAGCCCTTCAGGACATGACGGATGACACCAGCCCTGCCATCTCGTGCCTGGCTCTTCAGACTCTGTACATCAACAGAGTTGTACAGAGCATTCCCTCCTCCCGACTCCAGCAAATGCGAGATGGATTCCACCGGCTCTGGAAGTCACGGCCTTCCCTGTGTCGCAGGGGCTGGTTGTCCTGCGTGAGCAGTGTGGAGAACTGATCCGGGAGGCTGCGTCTGCTGGGGCCACCTGAGCCTGCAGGGAACATCTCTGCTCTGCAAGCACTTTGTTTCACCCCATTGTAGGATTAGTAAATTCCTGTTGTCATACACAGAGGTCCAGGAGCTGTCTTTTGGTGCCCAGAGTCTTCAGGCCAATGGGGAAGAGGGCACAAAGGGTGCTTGTGCTCGGCAAGTGGGCCAAGCGTGCGGTGTTGAAGGGAAAGTGGCCAAAAGGCCCTTGGCCTTTGGTGGTTCTGTGGAAGCCTTAAGGCTTCTGACAGAGCGGGCGGGCAGAGGCCGGAGCTGCGGCGGGGATCCCTGAGAGACCGGTCCCTGGAGATGGCCAGCACCCCTCTCCCAGCCTGGAAGCGCCATCTGTGTCCTGCCCGTGTGTTGCTGGCTGGATTGCTGAGGGCTCTGAGGTGCCTCTTGATGCGGCTCCTCTGGAGCTCCTTCAGCAGCCAGGCAGGCCTGGGGGAGGCGTGGAGGGCACGGGACAGTGGGAGGCCATGAAGGGCTGCGGTGCTGCCAAGGCCTGCTCGGAGAAGGCAGTGGGAAGGCGTGAGGGGGATGCGTGTGGCGTTGGGTGGCGGGAGGCTGTGATGGGCCAGGAGGACTTGTGTGGATGGGTTGGTGGGAATCCCTGAGGAACTGGGTGGCAGAGGCCATAAGCAGCCCCCAGACAGCCACCTTCTTGCTGCCAGCCGGCTGCTCTGGCGCTTCCCCGACGCGTCTCTGGTGCCTGTGGCAGAAGCCCTCGAGGCCTGGCCTCAGCAGGATGGTGGGGACAGCCCCGAGGTGGCCAGGCTGCTTTGGCCAGGGACAAGGAGGGACAAGGAGGCCCTGCTGGAGCATGGCCACTTGCCGCTGCAGGCGAGGAGCAGTGGGAAGTGGCAGCGCTGGCGATCAGCCCGGGTCCCCAGAGCTGCCCAGGCCACTGTGTGGCCAAGACTCCCCTGACAATGAGCTCGGGACCCACAGAGCTGCTGCCACCATGGCAAGAACGATGTCTCCTGGAGCTGGCCTGTGGAGCTCCTGCTGTCAACGTGGCTTTGGACACCAGAGAAAAATCACCAGAGTGTGCACAGGAAGAGCAGCACCCAGAAGGCTTGTACCTCCTCAGGAAGACATGCACACCAGCCAGGATGCCAAAAGAGAGAGAGGCTGGAGAACACAGGCCAGCCCTGCATTCCCAGGTAGGGACAGCCCTGGGATGCTCCAGGGATGGGGTGTGGCTGCCTGGGCATTCAGGCCCAGCCCCTCTTCTGTCCTATCCATGGGCATGTTGGATGGGATGGGATGGGATGGGATGGGATGGGATGGGATGGGATGGGATGGGATGGGATGGGATGGGATGGGATGGGATGGGATGGGATGGGATGGGATGGGATCCCTGGGATGGGATCCCTGGGATGGGACGGGATGGGATCCCTGGGATGAGATGGGATGGGATGGGATCCCTGGGATGGGATGGGATCCCTGGGATGGGATGGGATGGGATGGGATGGGATGGGATGGGATGGGATGGGATCCCTGGGATGAGATGGGATGGGATGGTATCCCTGGGATGGGATGGGATCCCTGGGATGGGATCCCTGGGATGGAATGGGATGGGATGGGATGGGATGGGATGGGGTGGGATCCCTGGGATGGGATGGGATGGGATCCCTGGGATGGGATCCCTGGGATGGGATGGGATGGGATGGGATGGGATGGGATGGGATGGGATGGGATGGGATGGGGTGGGATCCCTGGGATGGGATCCCTGGGATGGGATCCCTGGGATGGGATGGGATGGGATGGGATGAGATGGGATGGGATGGGGTGGGATCCCTGGGATGGGATCCCTGGGATGGGATGGGATGGGATGGGATGGGATGGGATGGGATGGGATGGGATGGGGTGGGATCCCTGGGATGGGGTGGGATCCCTGGGATGGGATCCCTAGGATGGGATGGGATGGGATGGGATGGGATGGGATGGGATGGGATGGGGTGGGATCCCTGGGATGGGGTGGGATCCCTGGGATGGGATCCCTGGGATGGGATGGGATCCCTGGGATGGGATGGGATCCCTGGGATGGGATGGGATGGGATGGGATGGGATGGGATGGGATGGGATGGGATGGGATGGGATGGGATGGGGTGGGATCCCTGGGATGGGATGGGATGGGATGGGATGGGATGGGATGGGATGGGATGGGATGGGATGGGATGGGATGGGATGGGATGGGGTGGGATCCCTGGGATGGGATGGGATGGGATCCCTGGGATGGGATGGGATCCCTGGGATGGGATGGGATGGGATGGGATGGGATGGGATCCCTGGGATGGGATGGGATCCCTGGGATGGGATCCCTGGGATGGGATGGGATGGGATGGGATGGGATGGGATGGGATGGGATGGGATGGGATGGGGTGGGATCCCTGGGATGGGGTGGGATCCCTGGGATGGGATCCCTGGGATGGGATGGGATCCCTGGGATGGGATGGGATCCCTGGGATGGGATGGGATGGGATGGGATGGGATGGGGTGGGATCCCTGGGATGGGATGGGATGGGATGGGATGGGATGGGATGGGATCCCTGGGATGGGATCCCTGGGCTGGGATGGGATCCCTGGGCTGGGATGGGATCCCTGGGATGGGATGGGATGGGATGGGATGGGATGGGATGGGATGGGATGGGATGGGATGGGATGGGATGGGATCCCTGGGATGGGATGGGATGAGATGGGATGGGATGGGATCCCTGGGATGGGATGGGATGGGATGGGATCCCTGGGATGGGATCCCTGGGATGGGATGGGATCCCTGGGATGGGATCCCTGGGATGGGATGGAATCCCTGGCATGGGATGGAATCCCTGGCATGGGATGGGATGGGTTGGGATGGGATGGGATCCCTGGGATGGGATGGGATCCCTGGGATGGGATCCCTGTGATGGGATGGAATCCCTGGCATGGGATGGGATGGGTTGGGATGGGATGGGATGGGATCCCTGGGATGGGATGGGATCCCTGGGATGGGATGGGATGGGATGGGATGGGATGGGATGGGATCCCTGGGATGGGATCCCTGGGATGGGATCCCTGGGATGGGATGGAATCCCTGGCATGGGATGGAATCCCTGGCATGGGATGGGATGGGTTGGGATGGGATGGGATGGGATCCCTGGGATGGGATCCCTGGGATGGGATCCCTGGGATGGGGCTAAGCTGGCTGCAGGCACCAGCCCTGTGACCCAGCTCTGCCACTCACCCTCCTGCAGCAGCTGGATCTGCTCCAGATCTTCAGGCTGCTGTGCTGAGGGAGCTGCAGCCTCCTCCTCCTCCTCCTTCACCCAGGCCAGCTTGGGCACTCTGGGTGGCGTCTGCTCCATGTCACTGTTTGGAGTTAGGACTGCTTGCAAGAGAGATGTCTCAGAAAAGCTCCAGATGAGCAAGTGCTGCAGTTGTGCTTTGTAGGCAACAGAGAAGCCTTGGGAAGGCTACAGGACACTGTGTCCTGCAGTCTGTCCTCGAGGCCACCTGCAGAGGAAACGCTTTGGAAAAGCTCCGGGTCAGTAAGGAACAAGCTGGACTGATGTGGGATGATCTATGAATTGGGGGGGATGGGTGTGGGGCTCCCAACTTTGGAAGGAAATTGGGGTATCACCGCTGAACTGGCTGGACATCATGTGTTGGATAAATCTAAATTTTGGTGTTTGTAGTTGAGAGAACCCCAGCTTTTAGGGAGTAGACACTCTTGAATTGGGATACTGTGGGAGAGAAGACCCCAATTTTTGGGGATCAATGTGGGGAAGGCAGTGGGGGGACCCCAATTTTAAGCGAATGACTGTGGGGGAGCCCCCATTTTACCCTGCCCCACACTGGGGCGTCACTCTGGGATTCCCCCTGACCCCCCCCTCTTCCCCAGATGATTTTGGGGCTGCGCCAGGCCAGGGGCTTCACCCGCTGGTTGGGGGTCGAGTGCTCGAGTGCGGATGAGGTGCCGGCGGCTGCTGGGGCTGGGGCTGACATTGTCCTGCTGAACAACCTGCCCCCCCAGGTGAGCCCCAAAATCGGAGGGGGGCCAATAGTGGTGGGACCCCAAGCGTGGGCTGGACCCCAAAAATGGGAGTTTGGATTCTAAAAATGGGGATAAACCCCAAAAATGGGGCACAGATCTCCCTAAAAAGGTGGGTAAAGGCATAGGTTTGACCTCTTCCCCCACCAGGTGAGCTTCCAAAATCTGGCAGGAGCACCCAAGAAAGGGAGGACCCTTCAGGTGTGAGCCTGGACGCCAAAAATGGGGGTCAAGACCCTTTAAAAAGAGAGACAGACCAGTGAAATGGGTTGAACCCAAAAAAGTGGGGGTTAACCACATAGATCTTGGCTCTGTTATCCCCAGCTGAGTCCCCAAAATCGAGGAGAGTGGCAAAAATAGGGTAAGGCTACACCAGTAAAATGGGGATCTGCTGTAAATGTGGGGCAGCCCTAATGATATGAGGGAGAATCCCAATTTCGGGGGAGTCAGAGGGTTGGGTAATCCCAATTTGGGAGGTTTAGGGTGAAGGGACCCTTGACTTGGGGAGTTTAGGTGGGGGGATTGTAATTTAGGGGTCAGTGGGTGGGCAAATGCCTGGATTGGAGGCATTGAATAGGAGGCCACAATTTTGGGGGGTTCTGGGTGGGGGGACAGCCCAAATTTGGGGTTGTTCTGGAGGTCAGTGGTGGGTGGTGCCCCCAGTTGGGCAGATGTTGGGTGGGAATCTATTTTTAGTGAGTTTTTATTGGGTTTAATCAGGATAACACTTGATTTGGAGGGGTTGGGGGTGGACACCCCAGTTTTGGAGCTCAGTGGGTGGAGTGATCCCTGAATTGGTGGTTTCTTGTGGGGGAGCCCACATTGGGCAGATTTGGGGGGGGATTCTGCACTATGTAGCATCCAGTATACATCCATATGTCCAGTGTACCCCCAAATTTTGGGGAGAGGGTTCTCCCTGCTAACAGGGTGTCCCCCCCAGGAGCTGCACTCGGCTGCAGCGCAGGTCAAGGCTGCACATCCTGGAGTGACGGTGGAGGCCAGGGGGGCATCGTTTTGGAGACCCTCCCCCAGTTTTTGGGGCCCCACATCGACGTGGTGTCCATGGGGTGTCTGACCCACAGTGCCCCTGCCCTGGACTTTGCACTGCGGGCGCTGGAACCCTAAAATCCATCCCCCTGACCCTGATAACCCAGCCTAGGACCCCAAAAATCCATCCTAGGACCCTAAAAACCTACTCTGGAACCCCAAAACCCAACCTGAGATGCCCAAATCCATCCTAGGGAGGGTGAAACTCACTGTGAAACTCCAAAATCCACCCTGGGAATCCTCAAACCCCAATGGCCTTCCACTAAGGGGTCTGTGAAATCTGGTGCTCGGACCCACAAAATCTATCTTGCACCTAATCTATGCACAAAATCTATCTTGGAACTGCCTAAATCAACCCTGGGACACCCAAAATTCCACCCTGAGGCCCTCCAGAACCCACCCTGGGACCCCAAATCCCCCCTGAGACTCCACAAAGCCCACCCTGAGGATCCCAAATCTCCATCCTGGGCTACTCACTCACCTAAGGTAGACCCAAAATTCCACCCTGAGGTCTCCCCATCCCCCTTTAATCTTTGTACCCCCAAATAAAGCCCTACCTCACCTCCCCCACTTGTCCCCCCCAGTTTTTTCAGGGGTCCAAACTCCAGGCGGGGGGAGGTTCCAGACCCAGTTTGAGGATTCCAGACCCCAGTTTGAGAGGCCCAGGTGCCAGGGTGGAGAGCTGAGACCTCAGTGTGAGGATCCCAGATCACGCTGGAGGGCTGCAGATTCCAGTTTGGGGGTACCAGATCTCAGTTTAAGAATCCCAGACGCAGTTTAAAGAACCCAGATTACAGTTTGAGGGTCCCTGACCCCAGTTTAGGAGTCCAGGACCTGAATCCCCCATCTGAGGGACCCAAACCCCAGTTTAGGTGTATCAGATCTCAGTGTGAGAGTCCCAGACCCACCAGCAGCACACCTGGCAGCACTGTAACACTGGGAATTAGGATCAGAGGAGAAGTCCTGCTGTAAATCACAAAATCAGGGTCTAATTCCTGGCCTGATCCCACCCACCCCATCACACCTGTGTGCCCACCTGCCCGCAGGTACCTTTGGGATGTCTTAAAAGAAATTTGAAAAGCAATTATTTAAAACTTTAAAAAACTAACTTTATTTACAAAACTATAGTTGGTTTTCCAGCCATAATCCTTAGGACAAAGTGATCTCCAGGCTCAACGACGCCTGTATGACCCTTCAGACTTAAAGTACTGCCCCAGTCTGGGGCTGGGGTTGGATCCAGCCACACCCAGAGCCTTCTCTGAGAAGAACCCTGGGAAGTCAAGGAGTCCTTTCTGCACCTTGTGAATCAGTAGGAGGGTGTCCCTGATCAGTCGTGCCTGAATGTCCCACTCTGGGCACAACAGGCCCCCAGCTCAGCAGTGCCAGCACCACAGAGCTCGCAGGGACTGTCCCGGTGTCCACTGCTCCTTCGGGCTCCTCAGGATCGAGCTGCTCTGAGCTGCCAGACAACGCATGAGTTCACATCCATCTTTCTGCAAGGCCTGAAGTTCTGTGACCAAAACAGAGCCGAGATGAGTTCCCGTGTTTGTAGAGACCCCCCACTCTCCCAACCCTCACTCCCCACTCCCCACTGAAATCCAGAGCAGGCAGCTCCTTGCTCTGGTCCTGGAGATGTCACGTGATGGTCCCTGGGCACAGAGCTCTGTCAGCCCCTGCTGTTCCCCAGCACGATCCCAAACAACCAGGGACCACCAGTAGCCTGGATGTGGCACTGGGCAGGGGCTGGGGGGACAGGGGCTGCCCAAAGAGGGACCCTGGGCTGGGGCTCATGAACCTGATGGTGCAGTCTTGCACAAATTCCTGAGGGTCCCTCAGCTACTGCAGGCTCTGATGAAGGTGCTGCTCAGCCCTCCTGCTGTCCTTTTCCATCTGGAGGGACCATAAAGATGTGGGCATTGTCACACATCTTCCAGGTGACTGGAGCAGCCCCTCCTGGCAGCAGCCCCATTACCAAGAGCCCTCCTCCCTCCCACTGGGTGCAGGAAGGGGAGATGGGACTGGAGGAGAGCCCCTGGGGCTCTGTTCTTGAGCCAGGAACAAGGATGCAGCTCCAGGCTGTGGGGTCTCTTCCCCAGGCCCAGCTGCAGAGCCCACGGCCCAGCACAGTCCCTGGGGCACATCCTCACCAAGCAGTCAGCCATCCTCCAGGTCTGCCCTGTCTTGACCACGTGCTTCAGCTCCTTCCACTTGAGGAGCTCTGCGATAGCAAGGACAGCATTCCTGGAGGCCTGTGGAACAGCAGAAACTGGGAGATGGCTCCAGGGCCTGGGAAAGTTGACCTGGGGTGACTCTGCCTTTAGGGAGCTGCCAAAACATCCGGGAATGGCCCCCAGGTACAGGGATTGAGGCCCAAATCCCTGCTCTCCAACACCTCTGGGGACACACCTGTCCACACCTTGGTGTCCTGACCTGGTGCTGAGCCCTGCTGGAGTGGGCAGGGCAGGTGCTGGCAATGCCAACTTGGCTCTGCAGGGACCCTTCCCTGGGCTGTGCTTGGGGAATGCTGCCCAATGCCTGGAGCCCCAGGGGGGGGGTCAGCCACCCCTCTCCATGTCAGTGCTCAGCCTTGGCAGCAGTGCCTGGCCCACCCTGGGGGTCTCGTCATTCATGGGGAGGATGAGCAGGGCCAGGACACTGCACGCAGTTCTTCATCCACTTCTTCTCCTTCCCCACCCCTGCCCTCAGCAGCCTCTGAAGGAGCGCATGCAGCGCTCCCACACCCAGCTTTCCTCCTGGAAGGAAGGAGGAAAGGTGAGCTTCAGGAGGCAGCAGCTCCCTGCCCATAGTGATGTGAAAAACGAGGTTCACTTTCCTGGTAAATTTTACAAGGTTTAATTAAAAAAAAAAAGAAAAAAAAAAAAAAAGATAAATAGGAGACTAAGACAGTAAAGCAAAGGATTAATGAGGCTGGGTGCTGGGCATTTAGCCAAGGGCACTAACTCAGAAAACACTTCCTTAAATGCATCAACGTGTTGCATATTCATAGACTTTCATTACTCAAATTCATCAACCCCAACCTGCAAATCAACTTTTTTTGTAGCCGTCCTGTCCTACTCCCCATCAATAAATTCCTTCCCTGGAGTTCTGGTTATCTTCATCCAGATAGGATAATCTAATGTCTTGGTTTAATTTGAATTTTTGAATTTCCTGGCCAACGCACCAAATAATGTTATAGTCTTGAGTTGCCAATTTAAATATACTCATTTTCTGTTGTGAGACAGAACCAGGAGCAAAAGAGCAAGTCAGGCCTAAAACTTAAAAGGGTATAAAAAACTTTATTAACTACATAAATAAAAAGAAAGAAAAGCAAATTCAGAATAAGATCTTCAGACCACTCTTTCCTCCTGTTGGGGATTGAATTGTTCCCTTTTCTTTCTGTGGAATTTTCTCCCATTGTTATGCTAAGTACTTGTGGCTACACCTTAGTAGCAATAGTTTTCTCTTGCAGGGGGGTGGGGGGATGGGGGGAGACCAGAAAAGGAAAAGGTGGGAGAGGGGTCTGGGGGGGCACTCTGCTCTCTCACTTCGCCCGTGGAGTGGAAGGGGGATGCCCTGTGCTCCGCTCTGGCATCTCCCCCTGCCATCCCAGCACTGAGATCCACGCTCCCTGCCGTTGGACATCGCTCTGCTGCTCTCCCACCTCACCCTGCTACCTCCGGACACTCTGCTGAGCACCACGCGCGACACCGTGAGGGGGGAGTCACTCCCCATCCCCTCTCACCCTGGGCCGTGGTCGCCATCACCCAGCCCCTCTTCAACTGTGCGGGACCTGCCCTGCCCCCACAGCACCGGTAACAGCACAGGGAGAGAGGGCTTTGGCCAAAGGGACTGGAACTGAGCTATACTGTTCTGTTCTGTTGTCAATTTTTATAGCTGTTGCTGTTTCTGCTATTTTGCCTTGTTAGATATCAGTAAAGAACTGTTATTCCTATCCCCATATCTTCTGCCTGACAGGCTGATTTGAAACTAAAATAATTAGAAGGGAGGGCGTTGCACTCTGCATCTCAGGAAAGGGGTTCTCGCCTTTCCTTAGAAAAATACCTGTCTTTCAAACCAAGACAAGGTGACACTGGCCTGATGCCAGGCACCCACCAGAGCCACTCTGTCCCTGCCCCTCCAGCTGCAAGAGAAGAGAAAGTTTAACCAGGAGCTCCAGGATCAGATTAAGACAGGACGAGCAAACACACCAAACAGCAAAAAAGGCGTCACAGACACAGCCTGGGCACAGCGAGGGAATTTATTACCAACCAAATCATAGCAACAGAAGGAAAACAGAGAGATATCTCTCCAACCACTTTTCCCCACCCAATGGGGATCACCAGGAACACAGATCACCAGGGCTCTGCCCAACGGGGGTCACTGGGGATCATCCAACACCGATGCTCCCATGGGGGATGGAGCTGGAGCAGAACACAAAGCTCTTCCCACGCTCGGGGCACTCACAGGGCTTCCCTTAGTGGTGTCTCCGTTGGTGTCGGGTCAAGTGAGAGCTCTGTGAGAAGCTCTTCCCACACTCAGGACACTCGTAGGGCCTCTCCCCAGTGTGGATGCGCTGGTGGACAGTGAGGTTGCCATTTTGCTTGAAGCCCTTCCCGCAGTCGGGGCAGCGGAAGGGCCTCTCCTCTGTGTGAATTCGCTCATGTTTGAGGCAATCGGAGCTGGTTTGAAACCTCTTCCCACACTTGGGGCACTCGTAGGGCCTCTCCCCAGTGTGGATGCGCTGGTGTTTTTTCAGGTCACAGCTCCATCCAAAGCTCTTCCCACATTCCAAGCAGGTGTAGGGCCGTTCCCCTGTGTGGATCACCTGGTGCCGGAGCAGGTCAGAGATCTCACTGAATCCCTTCCCGCATTTCCCACAGTCGTAGGGCTTCTCCCCAGTGTGGACCCTCTGCTGTTGGATCAGCTTGAAGCTCCGACTGAAACCCTTCCCACATTCCCCACATTTGTAGGGTCGTTCCCCAGTGTGGATCCTCTGGTGTTCGATCAGCCTGCACCTGTAGCTGAAACCCTTCCCACATTCCAAGCACTTGTGGGGCTTCTCCCCTCCAGGAGGCTTCTCCACCAGCTCTGAGCTCTGCCTGCATCTCCGGCCGCCTTCCTGGCTCAGGGAGGGTCTTTCCTCCTTGCAGCTCCCTGGGCTGGTTTTGCAGCCCCTCCTCGTGAGAGATCTCCGGGGCTTTTCTGCCTCCTCCATCCCCACACACCAGGGGAATGAAAATTCCTGGTTTAGAGGGAAATAACAAGAAGAGAGCTCCATAAACTGGGTGTTCCTCCTCGCCAAAGTTCATCTCTGGAAGTCATTGAGCATCTTGTCTCTGTAATAACCTCCCAAACAACAAGATTCCCACCCAAAATCCCCCAAACTTTAAGACAAGGATCAAAACCTCCCCAAATATCAAGATTCAGCCAAAATCCCCTCCAAATTTGTGCTGGGTTGAAAGCAAAACCAGTGACAGACTCCAAGTCAGAAATAGAATTTCATAAGAAAAACATAAGAGAAAAAAAAAATCCATGCAATAGTACAAAAGAAAACAACTGACAGAATCAGAATACAACCTGACACCCCGCTACTTAGGGTGGTGGTAGCAGTCCCGATGAAGTGGTCTTGTTGTAGTAGTGATGTTGTAGAAAGGTCTGGTAGCTCTTGTCCTCTGGAAACCAGTGGGTAAGGACTGCCTTGGTGTTCCAAATCTCAGATTTTATCTAGGTAGGAAAGGCTTGGCTCCTCCCCCTGGCTGGAGCATCTCCCAATGGGTTGATGGAATTTTATCAGTCAGGCACTGGGATTCAATGGCCCATTAACAGAAGATATCTTCCTGGAGGAAGGATGGGTTGTGGAAAAGATAAAGAACACTGCCCCACCTGGTTTTAACAGATGGCCCATTAGCAGAGGATATCACCCACAGAGATAAGGATCACTGCTCCACCTGTTTTTTTCCACCACTCTTTGTTCTTTTGTTTCTTCCTGGGACCTCTGACTGGTTACTTCATGTTTGCTGCTGATTTCTTCTTCCTTTTGAAGATGAAAATGGTAAAAGTGTCTTTCACCTGCCTTGCTGGATATTGTGAAGAGGAACAGTCATCTACTGCAAGTGGAAGTGTCACAGGTGGAGCAGAGTTCTGTGAGTGCTATATCAAACCAGACCTCGTCAGAGCTGCCAGAACAACTGGTCCATGCTGCCCTTCACTGCTCTGCCTGTTCCCCACTGTTTCATGCCAGAGTAATTTAACTGCTGTTAATTGGGTGTGTGTTTCACTCGAGCCAGTCCAGCAGAACCAGCAGAAAGCAGCCCCAGAATGAATGGGGCTCTGCAGAGGAGCCCCAGACTATTCATCAGCCTGCCCGCAGAACTGGCTCCAACTCTGAACCCTTGTGACCACACTCTGAAGAAGACACACTTCTGATTTTTCTGAGGCACTTATGACTGAGGCACTGCACGTGCTTGAGCAGGTAAGAATCCCAAAGTTCTTTCTGTCAGGAAAATTAATCCACAAACACCAGAGGTTCATGTCCAAACAGGAGACAGAGGAATCCTTTTTGCTTCATTCAAATAAAGGGAGAGGCCATGGGACATTCCCCTGGGATCTCTCCAATTTTTGGAGGACGCTGCCTCCTTTTTATCCTATTTTCCCGGCCGCATTTCCCTCTCTCTTTCCCCATTGGCCGAGGTACTTGAGAGGCACAGACTTCCCGGAACGCCTGATACCTGAAATTCCCCTCTAATGTATAACCCTCCCTTTTAATTTTTAATTATTACAGAATTCATAGTTTTCCCCCATTGCTTCTTTCATCTTTCAGTATCCAATTTCATTTATCAGCAGCCCTACAGTTTGTTTGTAAAGGCAAATATCTCTTCCCATTCATCAGTCAGTGGAATCCATTCCATTGTTTCTTTTATCTCTCAGTGCTAGCCTTATCTACAGGCTGATCCACAGCTCATTTGTAAAGACAAATTCAACATTCCTCTCAATCAAAATCCAATTTTTACTGAGCACTACATGTGCCTATATACCAATTACAGAAGGCTGTAATATTTTACTGCAATCACATAAACAAACCTTACATAGACAAACTCTCACATAGACAAACTTTACATTTGGACTTAGTAAAATCTTATTTCCCATAACCCAGACTTGATCCAGTCCTCTTGCAGTCAGATCTCTGTTTGCTCTTGCCAGGCATCCTCGTTGTCAGGCTGCATTTGCTGATTAAATCTGCAGTACTATCAGTCTCATTTGCATTACCCATATCCACATCTCCCCCGTTGCTTTTAACTAAAAATACACTCTTAAGCGATTTGTCGATTAAATTCTTAACACACTGTAAAATACAAGGAATAACTACTACAATGCATAATATGATGCCTAATACATACAAACCTATTTTAACTAAATTCCGAACCCAGCCAGTGATTCCCCAGTGCCCTAAGAGCCAGTTCAGCCAGTCGTACCCATTATCTACCCGAAGTTTATTCACACCTTCTTTCAGGGCTTGAATGCTGGCATAGATGTGCTGGGAGTGGTCAGAAAGGTTAAGGCAACACATCCCATCGAATTCCTCACCCACAGGTCCCTGTGCTAAAAGCAAAAAGTCTATTGCTGCTCTGTTTTGCAGAGTAGCATGTCTAACACAGTCAACCTCAGTTAAAAGTCCTGATCCTGGGTGTCCTCCTTCCATGGTGGTATTACAGGTGGGTCTTCAGATGCTGCAGTTAAAGGCAAATCCTCCAGTGCTGCATTCAGGGGTTCTCGAAATGGCTTCACATTATTTGCAGGGATCCACTTGGAACCATTCTCTGTAAGGACACATGAAAAACCTCGACCCCAGGTGATCAAAGGATAAGGCCCCAATATTTTACTGGATTCTGGATCTTTTATTAAAACAGGGGGCCTTTCCTTATGTTGCAATTGTGAATTACAATTAAAATGTGAACAGTTGGTGGATTGGGGTCCATAAAAGAACAATTCGAAAACTTAAAAACATAAAGAGCTTTCTGCAGTCTCTCGGCAGGGGTGCCATCTCCAGCTCCCACTTTTTGTAGTATAAGAGAGAGCCATGAGCTCATTCAATGCGAGATTGGCCTGTTGGGGAATGAGGGATACCTGTTTTGTGACTAATTCCCCATAGAGCAAAAAAGGCAGCAGCTCGATGGGAAGTATAAGCTGGGCCGTTGTCGGTCTTCACCTCAGAAGGTGCACCAAGAGTTGCAAAAGCAGCAGTAAAGTGTCTCCAGACATCTTTAGCTGTTTCCCCTGAATGGACTGATGCAAAAAGAGCGCCAGAAAAGGCGTCAATAGAGGAATGAATGTATTTTAAACGGCCAAACTCAGCAAAATGGGTAACATCTCTTTGCCAGATTTGAAGGCTTTGAAGCCCTGGGGATTAACACCTCCTGCAATGGAAGGAAAAGAACACCTTTGACAGTCAGGACAAACAGTGATAATTACTGAAGCTTGGGCTTTAGTAATGCCAAAGTTCTGAATCAAAGCAGCAGCCTTCTGGAGAAAAAAAGAATGACTCAATTTAGCTTGGTCCATCTTCTGTACAGAATTTAGTACATGCATTGCTAAAAGATCAGCCTGCGTGTTCCATTCAGCCAAAAATCCAGGAAGGTCTGTGTGTGATCGAATATGCATAACAAAATAAGGAGATGTTCTATTTTCTAAGGAAAAAACAAGAAGCTGTAACCAATAAAAGAGTTCTGAATATTCAACCTCTTTCAAAACTGATGCTTCAGCTGTCATCACAATTCCTGCAACATAAGCTGAATCTGCTACCAAATTAAAGGGATCAGAAAATTTTTTAAAAACTCTGACAACAGCAGCTAGTTCAACAATTTGGGGAGACCCCTCAACTGTGGACACATCTGATTTCCGAGCACCAGGTGAGGGATCTCTTCCATACCATCACTGATTTATGAGAGCAACCAGAACCATCTGTAAGTACTGTTAAAGCTTTAAGTGGGACTTCACTTCTGTTTGGTTTTTCTATCAATTCGAATAAAGGGATTAAAAGCTTATGTTTTGGTGGGTGTATTGAAATTTGCCCTCTGAATTCAGCAAAGGCCATCTGAATAGCCACAGATTCCTGAAATATCCAATCCAAATAAAAGGTGGTAATAGTCATGTAAATAGTGGAAAAATCCACTCCTGCCAGGGAAGTTAGTCTCTGTCAGGCTTTAACAATCAGCTGTGCCATCATTCCATGCTGGGTACTGATGGCTTTGGTTGCTTGCTGTGGCAAAAAAATCCATTCCATGATAAACAAAGGGTCTGGTTCATCGGAGTCCCATTGAAGTATCAAAGCATGAAGCTGTTTAGCTGTGCCAAAATTATGAAAAGAAGTGCACATAGTGCACCTTGCCGTTTTGCTAAGCTCTGCCCTGCAGGGCTTGATGAGTTTGTGAATTGAGTCTTCTAGGTGATAAAAGGTCTGAGTCTCCTTTTAGCAGTTCAAACAAAGGACTCAGCTCTGCATTTGTGTAAGAGCCAGAAATGAGGGATGTGGAGCTCCAGGTGGCTCTTTCAAATGCTGTTTATTGTATCCAGATGAGACAGCAATTGACGGGTCATGGAGCCTTTCCAGGCACAGCTGTAGGTTCGTCTGAAGCATCTCTAGTTCTGGTTACAGTGCATTCTATACGTTTCATTACAGAGCATCTCAATACATGACACCCAATCGATACCTTTACTGTTACCTATAGCCTGTCCTTACTACTAACATAAACATATTCATGTTACTATTGTCCAATCACAAAAGATTACTATGTTACAGTTTAAGCTAGAAGTTCTTTTTCAGTTTTCTTGCAGTGGAAAATTCTGAGATATTTTCTCTACTTGCAACACTGGCTTTCTTGTTTGTCTGTGAAAATCTTTTTGCTTGGTAAAAACTTTTTTCCAAAATCTTTTGTTTGAGGTGGCTTATCCTTTGCTCTAAATCATAAAAGCCCCTTCCAACTCACTTGCTCTTTGCCTTCTAGTCACCCAGTCAGACTGGCTCAGCAATTCTTCTACATCAAAATTTGCTATGATTTGTATTCCTACTTCAGATTCTACATTCAAAGACCTTTCTGTTACACATACATATCTGTGAGACCTTCCTGTCAAATCCTTATCATTTCCAACACCTGTCGCTTCTCACAAGTCCACTATTATATTTTTTAAGACTTCATAAACCTTTAAAATTTTAAAATGAGCGTCGTTTCTCACACCCTGCACTGCCGGGGTAGGAGGTGCAGCTGGAAGGAGGGAGGGTTGAGGGAAAGCTGGTTTGAAGGGTCTCCATTTACTTCTCATTATCCTGCTCTGAGTTTTTGGAGTTTTCTGCCAGAAATCTTTTCCCTTCTCCACTCATCCACAGGGGTTTGCAGCAGTTTTCCCATTTTGGGGAAAATCAAAGCCATGCACCGATGCTCCTAATTAGGGGTAGGAGAAGTGAGGCTCCAGAGCTTCCCGCTGAGCCGGAGGCAGGGAACACGCAGGGCTGGGAAAGGCGTGCCGGGAGCTGCGGAGAACTTTGTTTGTATTTCCAGGCCAATGGCAGCTCGGGCCCGGGCCCGTTCCAGGGCTGTTGCTCATCTCCGCCTTTGCCCTCACACAGCCCGGGGGGCCCTGAGAGCGCGGGCCGAGGCTGGGCCGTGTGCAGAGCCCGGCCCTCGCTGCCATTGGCTGATTGTGCCAATGTCACTCCTGGTTGTCGCGCGCTGATTGGGCAGAGCAGCAAAGGCGCCATTGTGGCAGCGTCTGTGCGGGCCCGGCAGCGGCGGCAGTGGCCGGAGCCCGGGGAGGCGGCGGCGGAGCTCGGAGGCGGCCCCAGCGCAGGTGGGAGCCGCGCTCGGTTCTGCGGGGGCTCGGGGCTCGCTGCGGGCCGAGGGGGCGGCAGGGGGCTCTGACGGGTTGGTTGTGCCGGTGCCGGCCCGTGTTGGCGCTGGGCTGAGGGCGCTGCGGGAGCGGCTGCCCGCGGTCTCCTTCCCGCTGGGGCCTCGGCAGGAGCCGGTGCCGGGGCAGCGCTGGCTCGTCCCGGTTGCTGTGGGTGGGACAGCGGTGTCTGCCCTGTGCCCGGGGCTGTGCGGGAAAATTCCCGTGGCCAGAGGTTTGTGTGCCCAGAGGAGACAGAGGAGTCCTGTAAAAGTGACTTTATTGATGAACAAAGAGAGACGCCATGCGGCATTTGCCATGCGGTCTCTAAAACGCCGCCTCCTTTTTATCCTCATTTTCCTGTCTGCATCTCCCTCTCCCTTTCCCCACTGGCTGTGGTACTTGGAAGATTCAGACTTCCCGATCCGCCGACTGCATGTCCCCCTTAATATGCACCCCTCCTACGATATCCATCTTACCTCTTTGAATCCCTCCTTTTCTCATTTTCTCGAGAATTGCCTTTACAAACTTTTAATTTCCATTGACTCAATTTCTTTTCCTGCATCCTCTTTGGCGCAAGGTGTCTTGCATGGTAAAAAGATGAGAGTTGCTGCAGCACGTCAGAGGAGGAGCAGCATTCGTTTAAGCCATGGTCTGCCAGGGAACCACGAAAACGTGTCCCATTCCCATCCTTTCCCTCTTTGGACTGGTACATGAACTACTTTCTTATTTCCTTTGTTATCTGTTTCACCACTTTTCAGTTATCATCTATTTGCAAACAGCAATTTGAATGATTTAATTTTCCACAAACTCCGCCTCTTTCTGTTAATAGATAATCTGATCCCATCCCATGGTGAAATGTCTCCTTCTTATTTCAGTGGATTGGTCGTCAGGAAGGTCAGGAGCTGGAGTTGTCTGGTTGGTTATTATTTCAAGGACACTTTTAAATCTAATTATGCCACTCAAATTATGGATGGATTTTCTGTGTCCTGATATGAATTCGTTAGGGATCCCAGGGGTTGGTCCATGGTGTTGTAGGATTGGCTCTGGTGTCTGTTCATCTTTTTTGGGTGCTCCCTCCATCCAGGGCTGCATCAATTGACCACTTTTATCTTATTAAATCCTCAAATGTTTGGATTCCAAACTGATTTCTCTGGACTAGCACAAACACCCCAGTGCTCTAATACACTCTATATAACCTAGACAGTGACAGCACATGTTGGAGTGAGGAGAGGGATGATTTCCCCCCCGCTTTTTTAGTAAAGTTTTCCCAACATTCTGCGTTTGCTGTTTCCCTTTGCAGCTTAACCAATTTCTGTTGCAGTCAGATATCCTCACTATGGGCTCTGCCTTTATCTGTGCTAATTCCATCTGTGCAAGCAGGCAGAGCTTGGAGTGAGGGGCAGAGGGAATCAGCGAAATTCCTCCTCCAGGCATGAAGATCATCCTGGTTCATTGTGCACACATTGTCCTAGCAGTGTTAATTTGCATTTCTAAAGCTCCTCTCCTGGCTGCCTGGAGCCAATGCTTCTTTTCCAGAGCAGCCCTTAGGTGATTCACACGTGCACCCCTATAGTCTGCTTTTTTTTTCTTTTCTTGTTTTTGTTAACAATTTTGCATTAACTGTTTATGTGTTTAAGCCCTCACAATCAATACTCCTGTAGTTTGGCAAAATGCATCCAAAAGGTGAGCATAGAGAAACCCATTCTGAAATTCTGCCATCATTAAGAGCCACTCACAAATATATACAAAAATATTCCAGTGCAATCAAGCTTTTTCTACTTCTTCTCCTAAGAGTAAAAATTGCTTGTCACACCCCTGGCCCAAACCTAACTGACAATATAAAAGTAGGATTATTATGAAAAATTTTTCTCATGGTGTAATCTTGTCACTGAAACTGCAGGGACAATAAAAATCTCTCCAACAATATCTTTAGTGTTAGAGAGTTAAGGCAGTAGTTGATTCTGGTCAGGATGTGCAACAGAAGTAATTTCATCCACACATAGCCCGGGTGTGCAGAGAAAATCATTCCATGACATGTGAGTTTTACTAGATTTTCCCTTAACTTTTTACAGTCTGAACCCATATAATTCCATTGGTTTCATGTTCATTACTTCCAAGTTGTGTAGTTCTTAGTATTTGGTTTCCTACTGTACCCCGGTTTCTCCTCCTGTGATGTTAATTAGGTCCACATTCCTGGATATCCTTCTCAGTCTTTTCCAGACCAGTGTCTCCAACTATGCCGTGTCAGTGTCTGGGGTGGGTGTTCCTTGATGTTTGCTGGTGTTTCCTTGATGTTTTGTTGAATGTCGTTCTCTTTGTTGGTATCTTTTGGGCTATTCCCAGTCTGTTGAGATGTTAAACTCATCTCTGTTGAGTGGTGGAGTATCCCTCAAACAATCCCTTTAAAACTCGTTTCCCCAATGCAAAGGCACATGAAGCCTGAGTATAGAAATAGATTTTTAATATTACACTTGGTATATTTTCTGACCATGGAATCCCCGGCAGCCCAGTGTGTGAGTGTAACTGAGGGGCAGAGTGGAATTGTGCCGTTGTCTTCCCCAGCAGCTGTGGCAGTGCAGGCACAGAAAGCAGCGAAGCTCCAGCAGTGGCAGCAAGGATTGGCCCCAGTGTGTGGAGATGCCAAAGGAGGGTGCCCAGGCAGAGGATTTCAGCAGAGGATCTGTGGGCAGGCCCAGGGGTTTGGCCCGATGTGGAGCCCTGGCTGCTGCTGTGTTGCCTTCAGTGCAGGGTCAGTGGTGCCCTCCCATGCTGCTCCTGCAGCCAGGAAGTCCAAATTCCTTTGGCATGGCCCTATTTAACATCCACATCCCATTCCAATTTCTCTTCTGACTCTGGTAGAGCCATGGCAGGGATTCAATCACTTTGTTTTTGCATTTTCTCAAGTTTTGTAGTTTTTCTTATGTCCTTATGTTCTTATACCATAATATTAAGGCTATCTGGGGTTAAAAAGTATTACAATATTTTGTCTGGAACAGAGAATCCTCAATGCAGGTCCTGCAATTCACTCTTAATCCCCTGAATTGTCCCAGCTCCATTTTAGTGCTGGTTAATGTTACTTCTGAGGTTGCCTGGTCCCTCCCTGGGTCAATACACCACAAAACTTCAGTCAAAATATGTCCTGCACATTTAACCTTTTTCGCCAGCATTTGAGTTTTTTTTTCAAATACTAAAAGATGCTTGTTAGCCTGAATATTCAGCCATTTCACCGAGGCTTCTTCTGCCACTTGCTGTCCTTCTGATTGCAGCAAGTCATCCACATCCTGCATTAACCCAATCCCTGGGGGTGGGTTTAATTCTTGTGATATTTTCTGCAAGGTTTGCCTGAATAAGGCTGGTGCTTCCGTGGTGCATCCCTGCAAGAAGCACCGTCCAGGTCTTTCTCATTTTCCCTTCTATCTCTTGTTCCCACTCAAAAGCAAAATACAGTTTACCATCCTGTGTAAGTGGGCATCTCCAGAAAGCATCTTTGCCATCAAGTTCTGAATGGTGGCAGTGTGAGGAGGGAACCTGGTTGAAGATGGTGTAAGGATCAGAGAGCCCCTGGGTGCTGGGGCCCCCTTGGGCCCTGGGGTTCATCCCTCAGGGGCTGTAGAAACTCTGCCATGGCCTTTGCCTTCCCCTTGGCCTTTTCCTCATCCCTTCTTGCATTCCCCTGCTGTGCCTTTGTGACCAACTGCTCCAGGGGCTTCTTCTGCTCCTCCTGCAGTGCCTGGGGGTGCTCATCCTCTGACAGCTGCTGAGCTTTCTGCAAAATCGTTCATTTCTGCAGTGACCCAGAGAAAGTCCTTAAAAGCGAATCTGGATGCTTGAACGTCCAATCCCCATTTCCAGGCTGTTCCTTCCTGCTGCTCCTTGTGCTGTGGCTGCCGTGGCCAGCCCGTATCCCAGAGCCGGTGCCTGTCCTGCCACAGTGTCCAAACGCGGCCCCCCCGGCGGGCAGGGCCGGCAGCTCCACGGGGCCGGGCAGCGGCCGGGGCGTCCCGCAGCCTCCTGGGGGCCGGGGGCCACTGCCGGGCCTGCAATTGCCGGGGGGTGCTGGGCTCAGGCAGCGCCCGGCGCTGTGTGGAATAGGCAGAGCAGTGAAGGGCAGCATGGACCAGTTGTTCTGGCAGCTCTGACGAGGTCTGGTTTGATACAGCACTCACAGAACTCTGCTCCACCTGTGACACTTCCACTTGCAGAAGATGACTGTTCCTCTTGACAATATCCAGCAAGGCAGGTGAAAGACACTTTTACCATTTTCATCTTCAAAAGCAAGAAGAAATCAGCAGCAAACATGAAGTAACCAGTCAGAGGTCCCAGGAAGAAACAAAAGAACAAAGAGTGGTGGAAAAAAACAGGTGGAGCAGTGATCCTTATCTGTGTGGGAGATATCCTCTGCTAATGGGCCATCTGTTAAAACCAGGTGGGGCAGTGTTCTTTATCATTTCCACAACCCATCCTTCCTCCAGGAAGATATCTTCTGTTAATGGGCCATTGAGTCCCAGTGCCTGACTGATAAAATTCCATCAACCCATTGGGAGATGCTCCAGCCAGGAGGAGGAGCCAAGACTTTCCTACCTAGATAAAATCTGAGATTTGGAACACCAAGGCAGCCCTTACCCACTGGTTTCCTGAGGACAAGAGCTACCAGACCTTTCTACAGCATCACTACTACAACAAGACCACGTCATCAGGACTGCTACCACCACCCTAAGTAGCGGGGTGTCAGGTTGTATTCTGATTCTGTCAGTTGTTTTCTTTTGTACTATTGCACGGATTTTTTTTTCTCTTTTGTTTTTCTTATGAAATTCTATTTCTGACTTGGAGTCTGTCACTGGTTTTGCTTTCAACCCAGCACAAATTTGGAGGGGATTTTGGCTGAATCTTGATATTTGGGGAGGTTTTGATCTGTGTCTTAAAGTTTGGAGGATTTTAGGTGGGAATCTTGGTGTTTGGGAGGTTATTACAGATACAATATGCTCAATGAATTCCAGAGATGAACTTGGGCGAGGAGGAACACCCAGTTTATGGAGTTCCTTTCTTGTTATTTCCCGCTAAACCAGGAATTTTCATTCCTCAGGTGTGCGGGGATGGAGGAGGCAGAAAAGCCCCGGAGATCTCTCTCGAGGAGGGGCTGCAAACCCAGCCCAGGGAGCTGCGAGGAGGAAAGACCCTCCCTGAGCCGGGAAGGTGGCCGGAGATCCAGGCAGAGCTCAGAGCTGGTGGAGAAGCCTCATGGAGGGGAGAAGCTGCACAAGTGCTTGGAATGTGGGAAAGGTTTCAGCTACAGCTCTAAGCTGATCCGGCACCAGGTGATCCACACTGGAGAACGGCCATATGAGTGTGGGAAATGTGGGAAGAGCTTCAGGAGTATTTCTCATCTGATGGAGCACCAGGTGATCCACACAGGGGAACGGCCATACACCTGCTTGGAATGCGGGAAGAGCTTTGGATGGAGCTCTACCCTGAGAAGACACCAGCGCATCCACACCGGGGAGAGGCCCTACGAGTGTCCCCAGTGTGGGAAGAGGTTTCAAACCAGCTCCAATCTCCTCCTACATGAGCGGATTCACACAGAGGAGAGGCCCTTCCGCTGCCCCGACTGCAGGAAGGGCTTCAAGCACAACTCCCATCTCATCCTGCACCGGCGCATCCACACTGGGGAGAGGCCCTACGAGTGTCCTGAGTGTGGGAAGAGCTTCTCACGGAGCTCAACCTTGACCCGACACCAACGGAGGCACCACTAAGGGAAGCCCTGTGAGTGCCCCGAGCGTGGGAAGAGCTTCGTGCTCTGCTCCAGCTCCATCCCCCATGGGAGGATTGGTGTTGGATGGTCAAAAAAACCACAAAAATCAAACCAACAAACAAAAAAGTTTAGTTTTCTTCTAAGGGTTTTTTTCTTATAGTTTCTAGTAATAAAATTTCTCTTTATACCTTTTAAAGTAAAACCTGTTTTTTGTCTACTTCTTAATCCTCTCTCACAACAAAAAAACTCAAATTAATAAACCAAAACTACTACATTTAACCTCAGTGATTCCAGGATTTTGATTTCCTATTACCCAAGGGTGTCTTCCGCAGCCAAATGGTGATGAACTCAGGCAAAGACCAAGATTTTGGAGATAGTGGGGTGGAAACTCCTCCAAAAATGATCTTCCCTCCCTCCCAAGCACGTGGATCTTCAGCTTGCACAGACACAGAAATTCTTTTCTTTTGGCCTTGATTTGCTTTTCATTTCTCTTCATCCCTTTCAAACATCCAACACTGGGGTAAAAATAAAGACACTGAACTGAGACATGGGTCGGACACGGAGGGACAATGACATGGTGGGACACGGACCTGGAGAGTGACATGGGGACACATGGACATGGAGGGGGATGTGGCCATTCGTGGGGACATGGGGGGACACAGGCATGGATGGAGATGTGGGGGACAGTGATGGAAACATGGTGGGGACACAGCCATGGGTGAGGACATGGTGGGACATGGCCAGTGACATGTGGGGACACGGCCATGGCCGGTGCCATGGGGGGAACTTGCAGGGGCTGTGGGGGATGCTGGGTTGGAGGGAGTTGAGGGTTCCTGGCAGGGACGTGGGGCTGGCTGAGGCCTTTGGGGACCCCAGGCCGAGCGGCTCCGGCTGCACTGGGAGACCCTGGCAGAGGTTCTGGGGCAGCTGCTCAAGGACCCCCTGCCCTGGAGCCCCAGCCAGGCATTGGGCTCCTGGAAGGGAATGAACGTCCTTGTCCCCAGCAGGACAGATTTCTTATTTCTTGCAGGTGCAAATGGTTCTCTTACCAGAATAGCTTGTTGTGTTAATTGTTTTCATGCTTAAGATTGTTTTCACATGGAAACAATCAAGTAACTTAGCTGCACATAGAAGTGACAGGCTAGCTATTAATTTAGCAGAGAGCAAGACCTGATTTCATGAAGCCTTTCTTTTGTAATTTGTCTACCTGACTGCAACATCTCACCCTTTTTCATTAATTCAAAGAAGGTTCATATGTTCTGATGATAAAATAGCTCTCTCTTGTGAGGGTGTTATCTCATTAAGGTTATTACTGGTTATCTATTAGATATGGGATAAGATACATAAACGACAGATTACAATCAACAAAACTTAGCAAATTCTATCAGGTCATTGACACAGGGTTTCACAGCATGAGAAAACAAAAGAATAATGTCCAATGTCTCCTAGGCAAATGGGAATAAATGACCATTGTTTTAAAGTCCAAATAGTCAATTAGCTTGAAATGTTAATCTTTGACATCACTGAATGTGCTCTTGGATCCTGGAACAGGGAATTACTGAAGAAGGTTAGTAGGAACACCATACCGTGATGATGACCTAAGGCTTTCCTTGGCAATTTGCCTGTAAATTTCCAGACACAGCTATGTCTTGGCAGTCCTACTTCTGATTTTGCTCTGGCCACGAAGGCTGCATGGTGATTAGGTTCTTTTTCTTCTCACTGGGCTTCATTTTCTTGGAGGCAATTGATATTTGGCTGAAAAAACAGGTGACTACTTTGAAGTTGTTGATGATAAAAACACATGCATACCTTCTCCTTAAGTTAATGAATTAATTAGTCTTTGTCATTGTACATTCAATTCCAGAGCCTTACATTAAAAATTTTACTTTTTTTTGTATAAATATCGCAAAATGTTTTTTGTAAATATGTAAATATTTAGGAGCTAACTCCCCCTTCTTTGTTTTAAAAACAGCATGCATGATTCTTGCCATGAAAGGAAGTTCAAAACAAAACAATACATGTAGTAAAACCAAAAACTTACAGTAACTGGGAATAATTCTGATATAACAATCCAAAACATTTCCGATAACAGATATAATTAAAAACACTTGTAAAATTAGATTATTACCAAACATTGAAACATTATACCATCATCCCAGTGTCTCCAACAGCTGATAAACCTGAAATCAGTGAAGAACTGGATAAGCGTCTGTTGGGGGTTGGTTTTTCCTTTCCTCTCTGCCTGTGGAATTTTTTTCCCATTGACACGCTAAGAAGCACTGATGGTTAGGTCCTAGCACCAGGGAGGGCATCCCTGTTTTTTTGGGAGTTTCTCTCGGAGGGTGGGGGGAGGGAATGGGGGAACATGGTGAGATTGGAAGCAGGTAAAGGAGGGCGGGGGGCAGTTGCTGGCTCTCGCTCGCTTTTGGCTCTCGGAGCAGAAAGGTCATTGCTACCCCCCCACCATCCCAACGCCGGGAGCTGCCTCTCTGTTTTGGACCCTGCACCCCTGCTTGGACGCCCTCCCGCTTCAGCTTGCTGTTTTCCCAGCATCCTGCCTCTCCTCCATCCCTTCCCATCTGGAACACAGCTGCCATCACCCCCAGCCCCTGCAGGTGCCGGGATCGTCACATCTGCCCCGTCCACCGGGAACCTGCCAGCGCTCACTGCCAGCGGTGACGGTGACTGCAGCACAGGGGAAAGTGCCTGAGGCCGAGAAGGACTGGAACTGGGTTCCTGTTCTGCTTCTTGTTAATTCCAGAGCTGTTGTTCTGTTTGCCTTCTTAGATATACTGGTAAAGAACTGTCATTCCTATCCCCATATCTTGGTCTGAGAGCCCCTTAATTTCAAAATTGTACTAATTCAGAGGGAGGGATTTGCTTTCTCCATTTCAAGGGAAGGCCCTGCTTTCCCTAGCACACACCTGTCTTTTATTCAAACCAGGATTGATTTTGGCACCCGACGGTGGAACCTGTGGGCATTGAGTGGAAAGGCTGGAACAGGAATAATAGTTCTTGTGTGACCTGATTTTGTGTTTTAGGTGGCACCATGGTGTCCAGCTTACCCTGGCTCGGGCTGCACGTGGTCACAGCTACATCTCTCCCACTTGCAGCCCCTTATCTCAACACGGGTGCTATCACTAAGGGTACTGTGACTATTATAGAATTCATTTTGTGGGTTGGTAAGGTGAGGAATTCATGGATTTTTAACTCTCTCTGGAAGGTAAGTACATGGATTTAGAGCTATCACACTCTATCTGTGTGCTTTTGGGATTACTTCAATAATGGTACTTAATGTGAGGAAGTGAGAGCAGGGGAAATTTTCTCCCAACCCATCACCCAGTTGTTTAGGTCTACCCCACCAGTTTTCAAAGGCTTCAAATCCACTCTAAATGCTAATGATATCATACAGTGGCTGGTGTTGCTAATCTGCCTGTTCTGTTTAACATTCAGAGACAAGGAGACATTGACTTAGATAACAACCCCAGGAAATCGGGATGCTGCTGCAGAGACTGACCCTGTTCCAGAGACTAGGGATGTTTCCACAGAGCCTAACCCTGCCCCAGAGCCTGACCTTGCCCCACAGCCCACTTCAGAAAGAAACCACCCAGAGTGGGTAGGGGTTACAGTGAAGGAGATACATGAGATGAGCCAGATGCTGAAGGAGTACCTTGCTCCAGCTGGTGAGAAACCCTCCTCCTGCCTTAAAGAGGGAGAGTCTGATGGTGCAGCAGTGGGACCCACAGACATTACATCTGTCCAGGTTCCAAATGTACTGCAAGAGCACTTGTAGCCAGCAGCAGTCACCCCTGTGGAAACTAAGAAATCTAGGATGAGAACAAAGCACCTAGTTAATAAGGTGTCTTGGTTTGAAAGACAGGTATGGTCTAAGGAAAGGCAGGAGCCCCTTTTCTGCGATGCAGAGTGCAACCCCCCTCCCTTTTAATTATTTTAGGTCCAATTCAGACACCTTCAGGCAGGAGATATGGGGATAAGAATAACAGTTCTTTACTGGTATTTAACAAAGCAGAAAAACAACAACAGCTATAAAAATTGGCAACAGAAACAGTCTAGCTCCGCTCCAGTCCCTTCTGGCCGCAGGCCGTCTCCCTGTGCTGTTACCGGTGCTGTGGGGGCAGGGCAGGTCCCGCGCAGTTGAAGAGGGCTGGGTGATGGCGGCCGCGGCCCAGGGGAGAGAGGGGATGGGGAAAGTGACTCCCCCCTCACGGTGTTGGTCGTGGTGCTCAGCAGAGTGTCCGGAGGTAGTAGGGTGAGCTAGGAGAGCAGCAGAGCGATGTCCAAAGGCAGGGAGCGTGGATCTCAGTGCTGGGATGGCAGGGGAAGATGCCAGAGCAGAGCCCAGGTTGTCTTCCCACTCCACGAGCCAAGTGAGAGAGAGAGAGAGAGAGAGAGAGCCCCGCTCCAGACCCCCCCCCCCCGTCCCACCTTTCCTTTTCCGGTTCCCCCCCCCTTCCCCCTCCACCCACCCCCCTGCGAGAGAACATTATCTGTCGTTTTAAGGTGTAGCCACAATTACTTAGCATAACAATGGGAGAAAATTCCACTGAAAGAAAAGGGCTTAATTCAACCTCCAACAACCAGTAAGCACTTTGAGCCACTCCCGAGCTCCTGAGGCTCATGGCAGCAGCTCCCTGTATAAACCAGTATGGCCTCATGCACCCAAACCCATTCCCAGTGTGGTCCTGGGGCTCCTAGTGTGGTCCTGGGGCTCCCAGGTTTATACTGGGAGAGCACCAGTATAAACCAGTAAGCACTGCGAGCAACGCCTGAGCCCCTTGAGCTCATGGCAACAGCTCCCAGCATAAACCAGTAAGGCCAGCACAACCTGAAGTCACTCCCAGTAGGTGCCAGGCCCCATCCCAGTATAAATCAGTAAGGCCAGCATCCCCAGAAGTTGATCCCAGTGGAGTGCCAAGCATGCCTAAGCCCCCTCCCAGTATAACCCAGTAAACCCCAGTTTAACCCAGTAAAATCCAGAATATCCCCATATAACCCAATATAAACCACTACAATCCAGTCACTCCCAGGACCACATCCCAGTATAACCCAGTGACCCCCAGCACCCCATCCCAATATAAACCAGTATAAACCAGTATAACTCGAAGTTGGCCAATAGGTCCTCCAAGCTAGCAGGGGGCACTCACACATCCCTGTTCCCTTTCCCAGTATAACCCAGTACAAACCAGTAACACCCTCAGCGCCTCATCCCAGTACAAACCAGTATAACCCAGTACAACCAGTACACACAGTGCTAGATCCTCCCAGACACTCCCACACTCTCTCCCAGTATAACCCAGTACAATCCAGTAACCCCAGCCCCATCCCAGTATGCCCTGGAACCTATCCCAGCACAAACCAGTACAAACCAGTACAAACCAGTACAAGCCACTCACAGTTGCAGGGGTTGGCCACCAGGAGGTGCTCGCACAGTGCCAGGTCCTCCCTGGCCAGCAGGGGGCGCTGCAGCGCGGCCCAGCACCCAGCCCTGGTGGTGCCACACCCTGTAGGATTTGGGGTTCACCCCCAGGCACTGCCCCATGAATGACAGCTCCAACAGCATCCTGAAACCTCTGTAAACCAGGATGGACCAGTATAAGTGGTAAAAAACAGTAAAAAACAGTGAACAATTGTGTAATGGAAACCAGTAGTAACCAGTACAAACCAGTATAGACAAGAAAAAACAGTACAGACTTCTACAAACCAGGAAAATAGGTAAAAACCAGTGAAAACCCTTGTCTGTGTCAGGAGCCAAGCTGGCTGGGCCCGGTAACAAACCTGTGGCCAAAGTCAGTAGAAATGTTACAACCCATTTCAAACACCTTAACACCCATCCCTTCACCCACCAAATGATTTGGAAAGACATGAGCACACATCTTTCCTCTCACATTGATGGTTCCTGTGCTGGTGACAGTCTGTTAAACCCAGCCTTCAGCCTGAGCTCTCTGCTGTTGCAGTTCCATGCACAGAGGTTGTTGTCTCTCAGCCCTTCCATGGGCAGGCCGGTGTTCAGCCATCTCCAGGACAGCAGGGCCCCAGCCCACGTCACTGTGCCCTGGGAAGACAGAAACCATCACTCCAAATGTCCCCTCCTCCTTCTTCCCAGGCATTTGGCCCCGCCAGTGAAGTTTGCTGCTGGTTGTCAGAGGACACTGTGACACTGTGGGGCCTCATGGAACCAAACATTCATTGTGACACCACAGAACCTCACAGAACCAAGAGTCCATGGTGACACAAAGAGTGCTTATGGAACCAAGGGAGTCCAAAAGTCTAAAACAGTTCTTGTGTGGCTCTACCTTGGGGAAGGGGAACCTCCTTGGTGGCACCTTGGGTTGGCAAACAGTAAGGGAAGATGTCTATTTTCAATGGGGAAATTAAGGATTTGTTTTAGATTGCTTAATAAAAATTAGAAAAGGAAAAAAATCCTTTCCAGTGGAAATCGTTCTTCTTGCGGGTGACCAGGTAAAGAGGGCTCACAATCTGGCTGTGCTCAGGAATGTGCATTCTCCAAAAGCCTATGGCACCTAGGAAGGCTTGTGTTTCCTTCTTGCTGGTTGGTGGAGACATTGCAGTGATCTTATTGATGACCTCACTGGGGATCTGGCGCCGTCCATCTTGCCACTTTACTCCCAGGAACTGGATCTCTTGGGCAGGCCCTTTGACTTTGCTCTTTTTAATGGCGAAGCCGGCTCCCTGCACAATCTCAATGATCTTTTCTCCTTTCTGAAATACCTCCATTGCTGTGTCCCCCCACACAATGATGTCATCAATGTACTGCAGATGTTCTGGAGCTCCACCCTTCTCCAGTGTAGCCTGGATCAATCCATGACAGATGGTGGGGCTGTGTTTCCACCCCTGGGGCAGTCGGTTCCACATGTATGGCACACCCCTCCAGGTGAAAGCGAACTGAGGCCTGCACTCTGCTGCCAGAGGAATGGAGAAGAATGCATTGGCGATGTCAATGGTGGCGTACCACTTTGCTGCCTTGGACTCCAGCTCGTATTGCAGTTCCAGCATGTCCAGCATGGCAGTGCTCAGTGGTGGAGTCACCTCATTCAATGCACGATAATCCACTGTCAATCTCCATTCTCCTTCAGATTTACGCACAGGCCAGATGGGGCTGTTGAAGGGTGAGTGGGTTTTGCTGACCACCCCTTGGCTCTCCAGCTCACGGATCATCTTGTGGATGGGGATCACGGCATCTCGATTCGTCCGGTACTGCCGGCGGTGCACTGTTGAGGTAGCAATTGGCACCTGTTGCTCTTTCACTCTGAGGAGTCCCACTGCAGATGGGTTTTCTGATAGCCCAGGCAGGGTGTTCAACTGCTTAATGCCCTCTGCTGCCACAGCAGCTATTCCAAAAGCCCACCTGAGTCCCTTTGGGTCTTTGTAATAGCCATTCCTGAGGAAGTCTATGCCTAGGATACATGGTGCCTCTGGGCCAGTCACAATTGGATGTTTCTGCCACTCTTTCCCAGTCAGGCTCACCTCAGCCTCCAGCAAAGTCAATTCCTGAGATCCCCCTGTAACCCCAGCAATTGAAACAGGTTCCTTCCCGACATGTCCCGATGGTATTAATGTACATTGTGAACCAGTGTCAACCAATGCTCTGTGTTCCTGTGGCTCTGATGTGCCAGGCCATCGGATCCACACCGTCCAAAAGATCCGGTTTTCCCGTGCCTCTCCCTGGCTAGAGGCAGGGCCCCTCTAGCCCTGGTTATTATTTCTCTCCTGGGCATACATACTGGAGGTTCCTTCAAGGGGATCTGACAGATCATCCTCCCTTCTGTAATACCCTGCACCTTGGTCATGGGAGGCTGAGGCTAGCTTCACTTTAGTGGAGTTCCCTCTGTTGGTGTTCCCCTCCCTGAGTTGACACACCTGTGCTGCCAGGACAGAAGTGGGTTTCCCATCCCACCTTCTCATGTCTTCCCTGTGGTCACATAGAAAAAAACACAGGTCAGCACATGGGGTGTACCCTCTCTCCCTAGCTGGGGGGCGTTGGGCTCTACTTTTGGGGTCCATGACTCGCACTGGTGCTGCACTGATCTTCCTCACCTCTTCCCTTATCTTCTTCATCTCCTCCTTAAACTCCTCTCTGAGGTCCTTAGCCACAGCAGAGACATGAGCCTGCATTGGGCCAGCCATCATACTTTGATAATTCGTGAGCCTGTTGGCAACAGAACCCACTGTCACTTGGTTGGTATCAGCATCAATCATTGCAATAAAGGGGGTATATTGAGATGGGCCCAGGTTTGCCAGATTCCACAACATCTGCCCTGTGCACCTGACCTTGTCAGGGTCATTGTCATGCTGTCCATCCCTCCCAAAGAGCACCTCCAGTACTGCCACTTCTCTCAGCTTTTGGATCCCTTCCTCAAGGGTATTCCAACGTGTTCTCTGGTCGTACTCCTGCATTCTTTCCCTGTGGACAAATCTCTCTCTCACACTCATTAAAAGTCGCTCCCAGAGGGAAAGGAGACCTGCCTCCCTTACAAATACTTGGTCCACACCTGAGTCCTGGGTCAAGGCTCCCAAATTCCTTGCCTCAGTACCATCCAGTTGCACACCTGTACCCATAAGGTCCCAGACCCGCAGTAACCAGGTTGTAAAAGCCTCACGGCCCCGTCGTACAATGTCTTTTCGCAGGTTACAGAGACTCTCGTATGACAGGGACTCGGTGATGATCTCAACTTCTGGCTCCCCTGCTGGTTGTGAGGGGCCCCCTTCCTGACCCTTATTATCTAGGTGCCTTGTTTTCATCTTAGACTTCCTAGTTTCCACAGGGGCAACGGCTGCTGGCTGTGAGTGCCCTTGCAGTTCAGCTGGAACCTGGACAGATGTAACATCTGTGGGTCCCACTGCTGCACCATCAGAGTCTCCCTCTTTAAGGCAGGGGGAGGGTTTCTCACCAGCTGGAGCAAGGTACTCCTTCAGCATCTGGCCCATCTCACGTATCTCCTTCACTAGCACCCCCACCCATTCTGGGTGGTTCCTTTCCGAGGTGGGCTGTGGGGGCAGGGTCAAACTCTGGGGTAATATCCCTAGTCTCTGGGACAGGATCAGGCTCTGGGGTAACCTCCCTAGTCTCTGGGACAGGATCAGGCTCTGGGGTAACATCACTAATCCCTGGGGTAGGTATCAGGGTTGTTATCCAAGTCAATCTCCCCTTATCTCTGAATGTTAGATAGAACAGGTTTAACAGGGATATAAGCAACACTAGCCACAATATAATGTCATTAGCATTTAAAGCTGAGTGGAACCCCTTGAAGACTGGTGGGGTGAACTTCAAAAGCCCTGTGATTGGTTGAGAAAAAATTTCATCTGCTGCCACTTCCTCACAGTAAGTACCATTATTGAAGTAGCCCCAGAAACACACACTTAGAGTGTGATAGCTCTGAATCCATGTGGCCATCTTCCAGAGAAAATTAAAAATCCATGAATTCCTCAACGGATCAACCCAGAAAATGAAACAGATAAGAGCCACAGTTTCTGAGACTCATGTTTAAAAAAGGGCTTGCAAATGGGAGAGATATAGCAGTGACCACATGGAGGCCAATCCAGGGTAAGTTGGACAGCATGGTGTCACCTACCACAAGCTTGGGTAATTAAGAACTGTTATGCCCTTTTCTACCCCTCTCTCAATGCCCTCAGGCAATGCCCCACATTCCGGGCGCCAAAATCTGTCTTGGTTTGACAGACAGGTATGGTCTAAGGAAAGGCAGGAGCCCCCTTACCGAGATGCGGAATGCAACCCCCTCCCTTTTAATTATTTTAGGTCCATATCAGAAGCCTTCAGGCAGGAGGTGTGGGGATAAGGGTAACAGTTCTTTACTGATATCCAACAAGGCAGAAAAGACAACAGCAGCTATAAAAATTGACAACAGAACAGTCTAGCTCCGCTCCAGTCCCTTCTGGCCACAGGCCGTCTCCCTGCACTCAGTTACCGGTGCTGTGGGGGCAGGGCAGGTCCCGCGCAGTTGAAGAGGGCTGGGTGATGGCGGCCGCGACCCAGGGGAGAGAGGGATGGGGAAAGTGACTCCCCCCTCACGGTGTTGGTCGTGGTGCTCTGCAGGGTGTCCGGAGATAGTAGGGTGAGCTAGGAGAGCAGCAGAGCGATGTCCAAAGGCAGGGAGCGTGGATCTCAGTGCTGGGATGGCAGGGGAGATGCCAGAGCAGAGCCCAGGTTGTCTTCCCACTCCACGAGCCAAGCGAGAGAGAGTCCCCCCACTCCAGACCCCCCGTCCCACCTTTCCTTTTCCGGTTCCCCCCACTCCCCCTCCACCCACCCCCCTACAAGAGAACATTATCTGTCGTTTTAAGGTGTAGTCACAATTCTTTAGGATAACAATGGGAGAAATTCCACTGAAAGAAAAGGGAACAATTCAATCCCCAACACCATCACAGCTCTTCCCTCAGCTCTGTGTGATGTCCCAGCAGTGTCTGATGAGTCTATCACCCACAAGGGATTTGTGTACAAAATCAATTTTAGACAAAGATGATTCTGTGACAGATATAAACACTGGTCAAGTGTTGTATCAGGATGCTCTGCTTGGAGTGGGGGTTAAACACCTCCAACAATGCCCTGTTTTCAAGGCTGTCACTGGTAGATGGAGGAGTGAAGCTAATTTTGATGTTGAGGAAATGCTGAAACCAACCTGACTCATTTTAACTCCTCCTGTCCTGGCTGATCTCCTTTCTTACTCCTTTCCACCCATTGACTTTTGTCCCCCCCAGCCCCCCCAGTGCAGAGCCTGGCTCTGTGTTCTCCATCAGCTCCTGGCTGGCACTGCCAGGCTGGCATGAGGAGCCCCTCAGCCTTCCCTGCTCCAGGCTGGACAAGCCCAGCTCCCTCAGCCTCTCCTCACAGCCAAAGGGCTCCAGCCCCACCTTGGAGGCCCTTCCCTCACCCTGCTCCAGCTGCCAGACATCTTTCCTGCCCTGGGCAACCCAAACCAGGCCCCAGTGACCTGGATAATCCACATCCTTGATGTCCTGGTCACACAGCCCTGGCCCCTTGTCCCCGTGTCAGGCTCTGGGGTTGATTTGTGGAACATCCTTGGGGGAGGCTGTGGCTCCAGGTGGAGCAGGGGGATCACGGGGGACAGGGGACCCTGCTGGGCATGAACAGCATTGGACTTGTCTGGGGAAAATGTGAGGGGGGGCTGGGGCAGAGGGACCAACCCAGTGACCTCACACAGCCCTGCTGGGATGTCACACAGCCCCTCCTGTGATGTCACAGCCTGCTCTGTGATGTCAGACCTCTGTCCTGTGATGTCACAGTCAGCTCTGTGATGTCACAGGGACAGCCTGTGATGCTCAATGGCCTCACATACCCCACTCTGTGATGTCACAGCCCACTCTGTGACCTCATGTTACCAGATGATAAACTGCCTACCCCAGGTGAGCTAACACAATTCCTGTTCTCCAAAACCACTGGCCTCTGGAACCTGCACAATGCCCGTTGTTGAAGAAGGGGAACTGGAAGTTCCCCAGCCTCAGTGTCCTGCCAGCTCAGCCAGGCCAACTGGAACATTGGGGTCCACGACCACCAGGGACCACCAGAGAGACCCCCAGGACAGAAGAAGCCATGGGTAAAGGGGAGGGGAAATATGTTAATGATTTTGGGGAAATGATTATCATATGTGTGTTTAGTCCAGGACAATCAATGAATAAGTTTGTAAAGTACAGAATATAAACAGAAATTTCCTGTACTTGGCTTTGGGAGGAGCTCTCCCCTGTGAATCCAGCCACAAAAAGAATGCTGCTTTTTAATGCTGCGTTGGTGTAAAGGAGTTTTTATTAACTGTATTTTTGGTAACACTCCCACTGCCCAGGAAAGCTCTGTCTCCTGCTGTTCATAAACAGAGAAGGGTTGGTGGGAGATGTGGTGCTCAGAGGCTGTTTGGGGTACAGTGACCATGAAATTATTGAGTTTTTAAATATTCTGTGAAAGAAGGAGGGGCATCAACAAAATTTCTACACTGCCCTTACAGAGAGCAGAATTCAGCCTATTCAGGATACAGATTTGGACATAACTGAATGTTTTAAGGGAAACAGTCCTTAAAAGCAAAGCATTCCAAGAAGGATGGAGACAATTCAAGAAAGAAATCATGAATGAGCAGGAGGAGCCTGTCCCAGTGTGCCAGAAGTGAGCTAGAGAGGAAAATGATTTGCCTGGCTGGGTATGGAGCTTTTTCCAGGCACTCAGAGAGAAAAGAGGGTGCATCACCTTTGGACAGAGGTGCAGGAAACTCAGGAAGTGTTTAAGGATGTTGTTAGGTCATGCAGAAAGAAAATGAGAGAAGTGAAAACTCAATTAGGACATAACCTGGCCACTTCTGTGAAAAATAATAGAAAATATTTATATAAATAAGTTATTAGCAAACCATGGGACAAGGAGAATCTCAGCTCTTTATTGGATGCTGTGGGGAATAGAGAAACTGAAGATGAGAATAAGGCTGAGCTGCTTAACCCATTCTTTGCCACAGTTTCCAAATAATAGACAGGATGTCCTCAGGACGAGTCTTCTCCTGAGCTGGGAGATGGGGACAGGGAGCAGAACAGACCCCCTGTAATCCAGGAGGAAGCAGCTGGGGACCTGCTGAGCCACTCAGATGCTCACTGGTGTCTCTTGGACCAGATGGGATCCATCCTAGGGGGATGAGGGAGCTGCTGGATGAGCTCCCCAAGCTGCTCTCCATCATTTCTCATCAGTGCTGGCTCAGCAGGGAGGTGCCAGAGGACTGGAGGTGCCAATGGGAGCCCATGCCCAAGAAGGGCTGGAAGGAGGATGTGGGGAAGTGCAGGCCTGTCAGCCTGACCTGGGTGCCTGGTGAGGTGATGGAACAGATCACCTTGAGTGCCATCACAGGGCACCTACAGGATGGCTGAGGGATCAGAGGCAGCCAGCGTGGATTTCAATATCTGCATTGATGATCTGGATGAGGGCATTGAGTGCAGCATCAGCAAATGTGCAGATGGCACCAAGCTGGGTGTGAGTGTGGATGTGCTGGAAGGTAGGAGGGCTCTGCAGAGGGACCTGGACAGGCTGGATCCAGGGCCCAAATCCAACAAGGTGAGGTTTAACAAGACCAAGTGCTGTGTCCTCCATTTGGCCACAACCACCCCTGCAGTGTTCCAGGCTGTGGACAGAGTGGCTGGACAGCAGCCAGGCAGAAAGGGACCTGGGGACACTGATGGACAGCAGGCTGGACATGAGCCAGCAGTGTGCCCAGGTGGCCAAGAAGGACAATGGGACCTGGCCTGGATCAGGAATGGTGTGGCCAGCAGGAGCAGGGCAGTGATTCTTCCCCTGTGCTCAGCACTGGTTGGGCAGCACCTCGAGTGCTGTGTCCAGTTCTGGGTCCCCAATTTAGGAAGGACATGGAGGGTCTGGAGCATGTCCAGAGAAGGGCAACAAGGCTGGTGAGGGGTCTGGAACACAAGTGCTGTGAGGACTGGCTGAGGGAGCTGGGTATGTTTATCCTGGAGAAGAGGAGACTCAGGGAAGACAAGGTGATGTCAGGGCACAGATTGGACTTGATGATCTCCAGGGTCTTTTCCAGCTTTGCTGATTCTGTGATTCTCTGAAACCACCCTTGGAGCAATTGCAGGATGAGCCCTGGGCCTCCTCTTCACAAGGTCCAGCAGCCCAGGTCCCTCAGCTTCTCCACACAGCCCCAAAGCCCATCCTGTCAGTCCTGCAGAGCCTCTCCAGCCCCTCCTCATTGCCCACAACAGGGAGCCCCACACCCAGACACAGCAGCCCAGATGTGCCCCCCTGGCCTGTGGTGCCTCTGGCAAGGGAGCAGCACGAGGCCCTGCAGGACCCTGTAGACAATTCCTGAAGCACTTGGAGGATGATCCTGCTCCCCAAGGGATGTTCCCATGGTGCCAACGCAGGAACTGAAATGGGGAGCGAGGCCAGAGAGGAAAAGGCAAACAGGGATGGGCTGTTTGAAGGAGAAGGACAGGGATGGGCAATAGGAATAAATCTGGATCAAGAAAGAGGAAAGAAAGCAAAGGTGAAGCAAAGAAAATGCTCAGGAGAGTTTGGGGGTGGCTGCCAGGCAGCCCTGGCTCTGAGCAACAACACCTGCAGTGGGACAGGAAACTCACAGCTGATGGGAACAAACTTTTGGGCTGACTTCAGAGGCCACAACAAAGCTGAGTGGTTTCCCTGCCGTCCCCCAGCCCTTGCTGGCCCCAGGGGCTGATGGCATTTGTGCTCCCTCAGCTCCATGTCCCCACAGCAGCACCATGGGGGTGCTGAGCCTGCTGTGTGCAATGCAAACAGGGGCTCCTGAGCCAGTGCTGCCGTGTGTGTGCCTGCAAGGATGCGGCTCCTGTGTGAGCTGGGGGAGAGGCCAGGGCTGCAGAGGGGGGATGTTGTTGGCAGGTGCATGAGGATGCTCTGGGACGCTGCCCTGGGGTGTCCAGCGCAGTGGGGATGGATCAGCCCCTGCTCTGCTGCTCCTTGCCAGGGTGTCCCCCTTGCAGGGACCTTGCAGAGCACCAGCCATGCTGTTTGCCCCCAGCCTGCCCACGGCCAGCCTGGGGCTGCTCCTGGGGCTTTTCTGTGCTCAGCATTGGGCTGTCCAAGTGTTGTGGAGAGAGCGTGGCCAAGGAGCCTGGAGCCCCCAGGCCCTGCCCTGAGGTGTCAGCGCTGCCCCAGCAGTGCCCATGGCCTGTCCCTGCTGCAGCCCTGGCACTGCCACCCCCAGGGCTGTGCTCGGCCCACAGAGCACTCAAGCCCTGCAACAACACGAGGGCCAGGAGGGCAGCGGGGCAGTGGCACAGGAGAAGCACTGGCAGCACCAAGTGCTGCTGCTGCTGGGCACAGCTGCTGTGCCAGCACTGATCTGCCCCAGCTCTGAACACAGACATTGCTGCTGCAGCTCCAGAGAAGGGAACAAATGGGACATCTCTGGAGAAAACTTTGCTGGGTAGAGATTCTTTAGTTAATCTAAAGCCACCAAGAGCACAGCACCTTATTTACAGTCTGTGGCCACAGGGAAGGTGGAGAGACTGAAAATGAGAAACAGCATGAACAATGAAATTTCCTTATGGATTATAGTAAAAAGGTAAAACAAAGACAACAACCTCCAAAATGAAACCAACAAGAATTTTCAAGCGTGGCTTTTATTACAAATGATTTGCAGAATTTGATCAGCAGTTTACAGTTTCTTAAATCCTCCAGTCATCAGTGTCAACACTGCAGCCTTGAGCTCCTGGTTCCTCAGGCTGTAGATGAGGGGATTCAGGGCTGGAGGCACCACTGAGTACAGAATCGACAGTGCCAGATCCAGGGATGGGGAGGAGATGGAAGGAGGCTTCAGGTTGGCAAATGAGGCAGTGCAGAGAAACAGAGACACCACGGCCAGGTGAGGGAGGCAGGTGGAAAAGGCTTTGTGCCGTCCCTGCTCAGAGGGGATCCTCAGCACAGCCCTGAAGATCTGCACATAGGAGAAAACTATGAACATGAAACAGCCAAATACCAAACAGGCACTGACAGCAAGGAGCCCAATTTCCCTGAGATAGGATTTGGAGCAGGAGAGCTTGAGGATCTGTGGGATTTCACAGAAGAACTGGCCCAGGGCATTGCCCTTGCACAGGGACAAGGAAAATGTATTGGCTGTGTGCACCAGTGAATAGAGAAAGGCACTGGCCCAGGCAGCTGCTGCCATGTGGGCACAAGCTCTGCTGCCCAGGAGGGTCCCGTAGTGCAGGGGTTTGCAGATGGACACGTAGCGGTCGTAGCTCATGATGGTCAGCAGGGAAAACTCTGCTGAGATGAAGAAGACAAAGAAAAAGAGCTGAGCAGCACATCCTTCATAGGAGATGTTGCTGGTGTTCCAGAGGGAATTGTGCATGGCTTTGGGGACAGTGGTGCAGATGGAGCCCAGGTCGCTGAGGGCCAGGTTGAGCAGGAAGAAGAACATGGGGGTGTGCAGGTGGTGGCCGCAGGCTACGGCGCTGATGATGAGGCCGGTGGCCAGGAGGGCAGCCAGGGAGATGGCCAGGAAGAGGCAGAAGTGCAGGAGCTGCAGCTGCCGCGTGTCTGCCAATGGCAGCAGGAGGAAGTGGCTGATGGAGCTGCTGTTGGACATTTCCTGTGTCTTGCCATAGGGATCTGTAAGAAAAGTAATCATGGAATAGTTCAGTTTGGAGAGGATTTTAAATATCCCAGCCCAGCTTGGTGGCACTTTCCCCCCACTGCCTGCCCAGGGCTCTGCTGCCTGGAGCTGTCCCTGCCAGCAGCTGCTTCCCTGTGCCCAGGGCTGGGCCCTGCCAGTGCTGCCAGAGCCCAGCCCAGCCCTGGGGGCTCAGCTCTGCCCTGCAGACCCCTCCCAGCACAGGGCACTGCCCAGGACCAGCTCTGCCTCTGCAGGCTCTGATGGCAATGTCATAGCTATCCTGAGGAGTCTGGAAAAGTGACACTGATGCTGCCTGTGAGGGACCCTGTGCTGATTTCTGTCAGTGCCTGCTTTATTAAAATCCAAGAAAAAATATTTTTTCCAAACTGAATTTAGAGATTAATATCTATATGCAATTTCCCTTCTATGCAATGCAGAGCAGTAGATTATAAAATCAGGATTTTCCTTTTTATGCAGGCCCTGCCTCACTGTGCTCCTTGTGTAATCTACCTAGAAACATTCTGGAGTTAAATGTTATGCTGGAGCAGTTCTGAACTATGAAGCATCCTCACCACACAAGGACAACCCTTCCAAGCCTTACCAGCTGTCTCCTTCCACCCAGACCTTGTCCCCCAGTGCTGGGAGCAGCTCCCAGGGCTGGCTGAGAGCTGTCCCTGGCAGGCAGCAGAGTCCCTGCCCCAGCACAGTGCCCTGGGCTGCAGGACCCTGCTCTGCACCACAGCCCTGGGCACCCCTGGCTGCTCTACACAAGAGATCATCAGAGAATGTACTCACACAGTCTGCAGGCATTGGGATGTTCCAGCTTTAGGAGATCACTGCAGGAGCTGCAGCTGCATTGTCCTGCAGCCAGAGGTTTCCTGTGTCAAGGGCTGGGAGTGATTTTGCCCCAGGCACTTCTGAGCATCTTCCCAGCCCTGACTGATTGAAGCTCTCTGTGCCTCTGTGCTGTGCCTGGGGTGGCTGCAGGCAGTGCCCCAGCCCTGCTGGGCTGGGAGAAGAGCTGCTCATCAAGGGAAATGTGTTTTTGAAGCTCTTCTTGGTTACCAGGATCACCTTCTTTGCCAGGAGCCCAGCCCAGCTCATCAGCACAGACACAGCACAAGGACCTTAATGACCCTCTTGGGGATTGGGGCTGAGTCTCTGAGCATCAGTCCCTGAGTGGGAGCTGAAGGAACCTCTCAAGAACTCCAAGTCACAATCAATCTCCAAAGTTTCCTAAAGTTTTAATGGGTCCCACTGAGGGACACGACTGAGAAAATGTCCCCAGCTTCCAGTTAGAGCAGGAAATTGGAGTCAGTGATGACAGGTGGGGACAAAGAGAAGCCAAGTCTTGGTGCCCTGGGGTACAGCAGGGTCTGTGCCACCAAGGGCTGGGAGGAGACACCTTGTCCTGAGCCACTGGGGCCTCCTGGCACAGCCCCAGCAAGGCTGGCCACTGGCACCCCTTGTCCTGCCCTCAGCATCCCCCCACATCCCAGTGGCCTCAGGGATCTGCTGGGATGAGTCCCTGGGGAGCCTTGGTCAGGAATGGCCCTGGGGGATCCTTCATGCTCCCAGGGACTGCAGGTTTTTCCAAGGACTTTGGGTTTTGCTTTTGCCTTGGAGTCTGTGAGAGCTTTCTGCAATCATGGCCTCCAATTATCTGCTTTAATTAGTCTCTTGAGAGGCTTTGTCAGTAACAACACTCATTGGGACTGATCAATGCTTCAAGATACTTCCGTTTTTTAAGGTACTTTCCTTTTTCCTTTCCTCTCTGAGAAGTTTTTGGGCAATCATTACGTAGAGAATTCTCTCCTCCAAGGAGTCCATGAGGAGCCTGTGTTGGGGATGGTCCTCAGTGGGACCCATTAATGCTTTGAGACACTTTGGGTTTTCTTCTGCCTTGGACTCCTGGAAAGGTTTGCGCAATCTCCTCTCAGGCCCCAGGTTCAAGGGCTCAGCACCAAATGCACCATGGAGCTGTCAAGCTCGTCCTGACAAACCATGGCTCTGCCTTGATTTCCCTCTGGGCTGGTGCCATTCATTAGGAAGATTTTCAAATCCAGTTATGGAGAAATATTTCCAATATTGTAAGAAATATACATTCCTATTTTGAAGACTGTATTTCATTGCTATTCTCTTTAGAGCAGAGGTGATTCCAGCATTCTGTGGTTGATATTGATGCAGGGTCTCTCCTCAGGTCTGGCCTGCTCACAGAAGCTGTGCCTTGAGGTCTGACCCAGTGTGGACAACCTTGCTGCACATTCCCCAACTCCATCCTGTCTGTCCTCACTCGCCTGGGACCTGCTTTACTTGAAGAACTGGCTACACACAGGCCAAAAGGAGTGTTCCCCCCACCTTTTATTTTTCTGTTTTGAAGCAATCTACAACTCCGTAATGTCCCCATTGAAAACAGACACCTTCTATTAGTGTGTGCTAAAGCCAAAGTGCCACCAAGCAGCTTCCCCTTCCCCAAGGCAGAACCCTGCAAAAAATATTTCACTCCTTTGGACTCCTTGGTTCCCTGCGGCCTTGCAGTGTCACAAAGGCCCCTTGGTTCTGCACTGTCACAATGGAGATTTGGGTCCATGGGGCCCCACAGTGTCACAATGCTCTTTTGGGTTCCATGAGGCCATGTTCTATCACAATGGACTTTTGGCTCCTCGAGGTTCCATACTCTCAACAATGGTCTCTGTAGTTCCAGAGTGTCACAATGGACTCTTGGTTCCAGGTGGCCCCACAGTGTCACTGTGGTCTCCTTGGTTCCACAAGGCCGTGCAGTGTCACAATGGCTCACAGGTTCCATGAGGCCCCACAATGTCACAGTGGAGCCTTGGTCCCATGAGTTTCCCCAGTGTCACAATGGTTCCTTGGCTCCACGTGGCCCAGGTGTCTCACAATGGACTCTTGGTTCCGTGGGGCCCCGCAGTGTCACAGGGGTTTCCTTGGTTCTGTCGGGTCACAATGGACACTGCAGCGCCCCCTGCTGGCCGGGAGGACCTGGCCCTGTGCGAGCACCTCCTGGTGGCCGACCCCTGCAACTGTGAGTGGCTTGTACTGGTTTGTATTGGTTTGTGCTGGGATGGGGTGCTGGGGTGTTACTGGTTTGTACTGGGTTCCACTGGGAAAGGGAGCAGGGGTGTATGAGTGCCCCCTGCTGGCTGGGAGGACCTACTGGCCAACTGTGCGTTATATTGGTTATACTGGTTTGTACTGGGATGGGGTGCTGGGGGTGACTGGATTGTAGTGGTTTGTACCGGGTTATACAGGGATATTCTTGATTTTACAGGTTAAACTGGGGTGTACTGGATTATACTGGGAGGGGTCTTGGGGATGCTTGGCACTCCACTGGGAGCAAATTCTGGGGATGCTGGCTTTGCTGATTTATACTGGGATGGAACTTGGGACCTACTGGGAGTGACTTCAGGTTGTGCTTACTGGTTTCCACTGGGAGCTGCTGCAATGGGCTCAGGGGCTCAGGGGTGGCTCCCAGTGCTTACTGGGTTATACTGGTGCCCTCCCAGTATAAACCTGGGAGCCCCAGGACCACACTGAGAATGAGTTTGGGTGCATGAGGCCTTACTGATTTATACTGGGAGCTGCTGCTACAGGTCTCAGGAGCTCAGGAGTGGCTCCAAGTGCTTACTGGTTTATACTGGTGCCTTCCCAGTCCACACCTGGGAACACTGGTAGGCACTTGTGGCCAGGCAGGACCTCAATGCCGAGCTGGCCTTCACCAGGGCCTTGCTGAGCCACAGTTTCTCCAACTCCTCGGCCTGGCAACACTGCCTGTGGCTGCTGCTGGCCACCAGGAACTATGGCAAGGGCACTGCCCCCTGGAAGGCTGAAGGAAGGTGAGGGATTCCCCAAAAAAATCTCCCCCCAATTTTGCAGGATCTCCAAAATTTTCCAGCCCCTCCCTCACCTAAAATGGGAGCTGGTGTGTTCTGTTGTGTTGAATGGGTAGAACTGGTGTTCCTAAATGCCCAGTGACTTCAATGGGTAGACCTGAACTCCTGGATACCTGGGTGCCCCCACTGAGATACTGGGGTTCCCCCACTGCTCCCCTGAGATTTTGGGGTGCCCCCTTTGCCCACCCCAGAGCAGCAGCTGTTGCAGAACACTGTCTTCACCAACCCCATGCACCAAAGCACCTGACTGTACCTGCACTGCATCCTCTCCTGAGGTAACTCAGGGCTCCCTCTCACCCCTGATGTCCTCACCTGGAGTTCTGGGTACCCCCTGAATGTTGGGGTACTCCCCTACAGCCCCTCGGCTGCCAAGGGTCATCTGTGTCCACGTTGACTGAGAGGACGGTGGCCATCATTTTCTCCTGGCCTGTCAGAGTAAGTCAGGCCACTTGGGTGCCCCAAAAATCACCTGGGTACCCCCAGAAATCACCTGGATACACCTGGGTACCCCTTGCACACCTGGATTACCAAAAACCCCTGGGCCCCCCAAAACTAGTGTCTCAAGCATCCTCATTGCTTTGACTGGGTAGACCTGGTGGCCCTAAACCTTATTACCTTTAAAGGGTAGACCTGCTGTCCCTAAAATCTTACTGATTCAATGGGTTAACTCTGGAGGCCTGTTTATCTCCATTTATCTCTATGAATCCCTCCCAGTGGTCCCACTTTTTTCAGTGCTCTTAGTAACCCCAGTGTCCCCCCTCAGCCCTTCCCAGTGCTCCCAGTTTAAACAGTAACTCTTCCCAATCAAGCCCTCTAAATGGGTAGATCTGGTGTCCCTAAAACCCCTAGTGACTTCACTGGGGTAGACCTGGTGTCCTTCAATCCCCTTTGACTTCAGTGGGCAGAGCTGATGTCTCAGCTCCAGCATAGACAGCAGATGAAGGATCAGGAATTCGGTATTGGCCTCCAGGAATTCATCCAGGACGTCCAGAGCATTGGCACTGCAATCCTGGAGTGGAAATTCCCAGAATTCAACCTAAGATTTTCCCCAAATTTACCTAAATTTCCCCATTTTAGGACCAAATTTCACCAAAATCCCCATTGACTGCAATGGATAAACCTGCTGTCCTGAAATCCATATTGACTTTAATGGGATACACCTGGTGTCCATAAGCCCCTATTGATTTCATTAGTCATGTCTGATGTCAAAAAATGTGTTTCAGGAGATTGATATTGCAAGAGATGGGGCAACTGAGAGATGTTGTAAAAGATGGTTTATGGCCTCATGGTGTCAGTCTCATAGAAGGGTGAGACATTAAAGTTGTTACATCCAACACCATAATATCAGAACCTGCCTCATTCTTAGTTACAATGCTTTATGTTCATTTTTTAGCCAATCAAATACTTCTGTGAAGTTTGCCAGCATCCTTTTACACCAATCATTAATTGCTTTCCTTCGCATGGCTTTGCAGTAATGTGTCATTTTTCAACCAATCCTAGAACACTGCACCAACCAACATTGATACATCTTAAACTTCTAATTAACTTTATAACAGGTTCTATGGCTAAACTTTGCAATCTTTTACTATCTTACTTAACATACTGCTTTGCTTACGTAATGCATATTTCTATTTGCTTAAAACATAGATCTAGTTATACTAAAACTTATATTCTTGTTTTAGATCAATTTTACTTTTAATGTTCTGATTGTCCAAGACTTCTCCAAGGTCTTAGGTCAAGCCTTGGATCCATCTCAATCTCTGAGCCTGTATGCACAAGGCCCTGAGAGCTCTCTGTGCCTGCATTTCCCACACCACCTGTCATCTCTGCCTCCAATTTCCTGCTCACACTGGAACCTGGGGACACTTTCTCAGTCGTGTCCTTCAGTGGGACCCATGAACAGCATCAGACACTTTGGATTTTAATTATAAGTTACTTTTTGTGATATTTCTTAGCAAACAATGGTCCTGCCTAGATTTCCCTCTGGTCGAGTCCAGTTAATTCAGAAGTTTTTCAACTCCAGTTATGGAGAAATAAGACAAAGAGCTTCTAAGAAATATCCATTCCAATTTTCAAGACTGCATTTTATTACTGTTCTGTTTAGAGCAGAGGTGATTGCAGCATTCTGTGATTGATATTTGTGAGAGATGGATTTGTAAAGGATTCTCAAAGCCTGGCTGAAAGCTCACACAGTCTTGTACATCTGGATGCAAACTCTGAGATAAGGTGTGCTGACTCAGAATGGCCCTGGAATAGAGAAGACATTGTAGAGAGAGATTGAACTAGAAACAAGTTTCAAAAAATGGCCTTGCAAAAAGACCAGATATTTTTGAGAATTAGAACTGTGAAAGATGAATTTTGGCAAGACTATGTGGAATAAAATACAAGGTGATTGGTGTTAGAATTATTAGCAGTATTGTGTGGCAAATGCTAATAGGCTGAAAACCATTTATAAAATATTGTAACCAGGAAATAACTTGACTTCTGATGGAATGGCATTGAGTTTTGCATCTCTTATTTTTCACCATTCAATGAGACTGATAATGGAATAACATCTTTAAAAAAATGCGCCTCTCTGTTGCCCCTTTTCTGTAAAGCTGGGATTTCCCAACAGTGCTGAGTCCCTGGACATCACTCCCTGAGAGGGAGCTGAAGCAAAACTTCTCAAGAACTCAAAATTAAATTGAAATTCCAAAGTTTATAGAAGTTGTAATGGTTCCCACTGAGGGATAGGACTCAGAAAGTGTCCCCAGATTCCAGTAAAAGGAAAACACTGGAGGCACTGATGACAGGTGTGTACAAAGAAGGGAAAGGTGTCTCTGATGCTGAGCACACCTGGATGTGTTTCAGGAATGCCAAGGGCCAAGGGCTGAGCCCCAGCCCCTGGCAAGGCAGATCCTGTCCCTCCCTCATTGCTCAGGGCTCTTCCCGGGCCACTGGGCTCTGGCCATGTGCAATGCCAAGGGCAGCACCATGGGGCGGCCCCTGCCAGGCTGCTGAGCAGGGACAAGGAGGCAATGAGGCCCCAGCACAGCAAGGCTCACTTGTCCCCTGCTGGCCTCAGGCCCAGGGCCAGCCTGCATGGCCCAAGTGCTGCAGGAGTTGGCTGTGTCAGGGCCTTTCAGCTGCTGCCCATCCCTGTGGCCTCTGCAGCCCAGGCTGTCCTACGGTGTCCATGCCCTGCGCCTCTGTCCCTGCAGGCTGTCGTCATCCCCCGGCTGCCCCACCTCGCTGGCCCCTTCCTTTGCTGACAGCTCTGCCTCCTGCCTGCCTCTGCCTGCACACACAGAGCCTTGGGCTGCTCCAGACTCCTTCTGGGGGATGTGTTGCACCTCAGCCCTGCCCTGGGAGGGAAATTCCTTTCTCCTTGGGTCCATTCTGAATCTCTCCACCTACACTTGGTGTCATTATTTCTATCTCAGGCAAATTTCCACTCTGAAAAAGAGATCCAATATATTTGAATCCACATTTGTAATCCTAACAGTCTATTCTTGTTCTGTCCTCAGTCTCCATTCAAGTGAGCCAAAGACTTCCTAGCTCCCATAGAGTGATCCTTTTCTTGGGGCCTCTAAACCATGTCCTGGGAGATCTCTGCGTCCTCCCAAAGTTCTTCAGCCTTGACGATTTTGTGATTTAAGTCCAGGCATGGTTGAGTAACCTTTTTCCTTAAGGTTTTATTGCCAGAATAATAGAGAATATCTTTAAAATTAATGAGGGCAGATTTAGATTTTCCATACCGATTAAATATTTATGATGAGGGTGGCAGGACACTGGCACAGGTTATTGCCCTCTGAATAGAAACCCCATTCCTGGAAGTGTCCAAGGTCAGGGGCTTTGTATTACCTGAATGAGTGAAAGTGTCCCTGGGTAATGGACAGGGAGTTGGACCAGAGACTCTTTTTGGTCTCTTCTCACTCAAACCATTTGACAATTTTTTTATTCTTATATCCCCCCACTGCTTCTCCACAGGGTACAGCCACGGGGCGGCTGGTCCCTTCTTCCCAGGGAGCAGTGACAGAACAACAGGATACAGCCCTAAGCTGTTCCAAGGGAGGTTTAGGCTGGACGTTAGGAAATATTCTTCACAAAAAGGGTGATTGAGCATTGGAATGGGCTGCCCATGGAGGCGGGTGAGTCACTATCCTTGGAAGTGTTTCAGGAATGACTGGATGTGACACTGAGTGCCACGGTCTGGGTGACACGATGGTGCTGGGTCACAGGTTGGGCTTGATGCTCTCCAAGGTCTTTTCCAGTCTGGGTGATTCTGTGATGATTGTGACACTGCAGGGCTCTGAGGCAGCAAGGTCCCATTGTGACACTGTGGGGCTAAATGGAACCAAGGTCCATTGATGACTCTGGGTCATTGTGGAACCAAGGAGGCCACAGTGACACAGTGGGCTTTGTTGAACCAAGGGGCCATTGTTACACTTTGGGGACTTGTGGAACTAAGGGAACAATTTTGACACCTAGCTGTCCTGTGAAATGAAGGGCCCACTGTGATACTGCAGGGCCTCATGTACTTAGACATCACTGTGACACTGACACTGCAGGGTGTCATGGAACCAAGAATCCATTGTGACACTGCAGGATCTTGTGTCACCAGGGCTCCATTGTGGCACTGTAAAGAGTCCGTTGTGGTCTTCTGGAGCCTTTTGGAATTCGAGGGCACCTGTGACTCTGTGAGGCCTCATGAAATCAAGAATACAGTTTTGACACTTTTTGGCCTCGTGGAAACATGAAGTCCATTGTGACACTGTGGAACCTGATGGAACAATGGGGCCATGGTGACACTGCAGGGCCCCATGGTACCAAGGGGTCAGTGTTACTCTTTGGGGCCTTGTGGAACCACGGAGACCACTTTGACACTGCTGGACCTCACAACAGAGCCCCAGTTTTTCAAAGGCACTTGAGTGCCAGCCCTCAGGAAGCCACGGCCAGCCAGATCTGTCTCTCCTGGCTGATTTCATCTGGGAATTATCTTTGCATATATGGAAATTTGGAGGACGAATACCAATTTTGGCACTGGACACCTGGAGGAGTTCTTTCCCATAGGAAGGAAAGCACAGAGCCCCAGTGGTTAAGAGGCAGATGAGAAGTGGCCCTGGACATACCAAGATCAGCTGGACTTGCCAGGTGGCCCCCAGGAGGCCCAGTCAGCCAGACCTGTTCCATGTTCCCTTGGTTCCATGGGGCCCTGCAGTGTGACAATGTTCTCTTTGCTTCTGAAGGGTCACAATGGCCCCATGCTGCCACGAAACCTTGCAATGTCACTGTGGGTTCTTGGTTCCACAAAGCCTTGAAGTGTCACAATGGCCCCTTGGCTTCATGTGCACTCGCTGTGTCACAATGGCTCCTCTGTTACACTACGGGCTCCACAAGGTCACCATAAACCCTTGGTTCCTTGGGGCCCTCAGGTGTCACAATGGTCTCCTTAGTTCCATGAGAAACCACAGTGTCACCATGGTGTTCTTGGACTCACATTGTCACAACTGACCCATGGTTCCATGAGGTTCCACAGTGTCACCATGGTGGCTGCCAGAGGCTGGATGAGATCGATGTCCCAGACACCTCAGGGTGCTCGGAATGCCCGTGTGGGGCCAGGGCCGGGTCAGGCCTGGGATTGTGGTGGGACAGAGCCCCGCCCCCAGCCATGGCCTGGCACAGCTGCCAATCACAGAGCAGGGGCAATGCTAACCCAGCTCTGATTGGCCGAGCTGTCAATCAATCACACAGCAGGGGCAATGCTAACCCAGCTCTGATTGGCCGAGCTGTCAATCAATCACACAGTAGAGGTGATTTTATCCCAGCCCAGATTCTCTTTCTATCGACCTTCTCTCCTGCTGTTCTTCTCTATTTCTTCTCCTTCTAATCTGCTTACCTGGAAGATTTTTGGATACCTTAGAATCTTAATGGTTAAAGGTTTCTAGGTTAAATGACATGAATGATGTTAATGATATGATAAAACACTTATTTTGAATTTGATCTTCTATTAAACCATTTGCCAATGTTCCTTGATTGTCTATATTTTGCCAGTAAAATTTTGTGTCATTTGGACCTCTTAGGTCAGTTGGTTGGAGCATGGTGCTGGTATCACTGAGCTTGAGGGTTCATTCCCTGTGTGGGCCATTCACTCAAGAGCTGGACTTAATGATCCTTGTGGGTCCCTTCCTACCAAGAATCTTCTGTGCATCTGGCCATGTTGAGAATATCTGTCTTGGGTATCTCCTGTGCATCAAAGTCGAGTAAAGGAACCTTTGGTCACCCCCATCATTTCAGTGTTCTGGGGTGTTCCAGCCCTGCAGGCTCAACATGGCCTCTTGTTTCCATCAGGCCCTGCTGTGTCACACTGGCCCTTGGTTCCATGAGCATCTGGAGTGTCACACAGCTTGATGACATTTGTCCTTGCTGCCCCTGCTATCCCACTGCCCCAGCAACAGCCCCGAGCCACCCGTGAGGGACAGGCCTTGCTGGGCCAGGCCTGGGCTCAGGCCTTGGCCTTTCTGCTTCCTCCAGCCAGCCCAGGCCTTGCTCAGCATTGCAGTTCCCTGCTCACAGCCTCGGGCTCCTGCAATCCTGCCCTCAAGGATCTGCTCTCACCAGTCCCTGGGGAGCCTTTGGCACTCCCTGCCCTCAGTGGGGCCACTGATGCTCCAAGGGACTTGGAGTTTTGCTTCTGCCTCCTTGAGCAGCTTCTTCAACCTTCTCTCAGTGCCTGAGGGTCCTGGACTCAGCTCCAAATCCACCCTGGGACTGATTAAAATACAGAAAGCCTTGAGGAGCTCTTTGTCTTACTTCAGGGCTTGTGCAGTTGATTGTAGTCAGTTTGGAGTTCTGTTAAACAGGAAGTTTTCAAAGTGAGCCTCATCAGTTTTTTTTCTTTAATCAAGTGAGTATTTTGTTTTAAATTACAGTTCAGAGAAGAGCTGATAGAAGAATTTCCCAAGTGATATTGATGCTGAATGTCTCCTTAGGAGGTCTGGGCATGCAGAAGAATGAGCCCCTTGCAGGCTGACCCTGTTTGGACAACCTGCTCCTCACCCCCAGCCTCACCATGTCTGACATCGCCCACCTGGGACTGACATCCCTGTGCCCTGCAGCAGAACCTTGTCCCCTGAGCTCTGCAGCTGGCTGTCCCAGCCCATTGCACCATGTCCCACCTGCTCTCCTCAGGGCTCTGCCTGCACACAGGCCCAGGAGAAATTTTCCTGTTTGTGAGGAAAGAATGGAAAAACCTGAGCAGTTTTCCTAAACAACAAACCCCACTGAGGAACCACGTGCTCAGTCCAGGCTGTCTGGAATGATGTCACCTTCCTACGAGGGACAGTGTGACCAGCAATGATCTCTGTAAGCAGAATTCTGAGTCTTTCAGCTGAGTTCTCTGTCCCTGTCCTTCCCCTGGGTCTTTGGTGTAGATGGAAGCTGCTGGTGCCACCCTCACCTTTAATCTCACTTTTGAATGCAGACCGATGTTCCCAGGTGTGTTAAGCAGGATTTGCTCAATATTTGTGCAAAACTTTTGTGTTCTGTTGGAGCGAAGGGGCCATTTTGACACTGAGGGGGTGACATGGAAGCAAGGAGTCAGTTGTGACACTGGGGTCCCATGGAACCAGGGGCCATTTTTGCTCTGCAGAAGCAACACAGCTGCTGGACCTTTCCTGATTTCTGGAATCAGGACTTGATACTGAAATTGTAGAGAGTCTTTCATTGGCAGCTGGGACACCTGGGGGGATATTTCCTCCAAACCACGTGTGCCTGGTCAAGACAGGTTCCAGGTATAAATACACACTGATCCCACAAGCCCACACCTCCCTGCCCACCCATCTCCACCTTCTCTCCCTTTGTATTATAATTAGCTGCCACCCCTCCTGGTGGTTGTGTTTGGTGGTTTTCGGATGAAGGCTGTATGTCTTCCTCAGTAATCGCTGTTTGAGCTCTGCTTTTGGGCAGGTGCAGTGGAGGTTTGGCTCTCCCTCAGGTCAGCTTGTCCCACTCAAAACCACCCGTCTGGTCCTGGCTGGTTTCTGGAGCCACAGGTTTCAGTTTTGTTGGGTTTGTACAATAGCCACGTCTTGCTTTCCTGAGTTTTTGCAATATCTTAATGCTTTTTTCCTGGTAACTAAGTTCTTACATGGTTTGTTACATATGGTTAAGCTATGTGTTCTGTTTCCCCTCCACTTGCTCAAACATATTAAATGCTTTTAAAATTCTGAATTTTCAAAACCATAGATGTTCCCAATCTCATTTCCCTCCTTTTCTTCTAAATGATGCAAATTCTTTTGCTTTCTAAGATACTTATCATACTCTCTATGACTGTTTTTACCTAATTGATTCAATAACAGGATAGGCATTGTAGCCATTCTTTGTGACTGTTTCAAATTCCAGAAAATCATAACCAAGAACAAAACTTAAACTCATCAGAACTAACAAAACTACTATCAGATGACACAATCAGTGTAGAAACCCTGCTGCAATAGGAGACCACCCAAAAAATACATCCCACCAGTGGTGAGATGTGTCTCCCTCCAACCTTCTATGGTCTCCTTATAGTCTGTCTCATGGTCTATTGTGATCAAGATCTTCTTTCCCATACTTGTAATTTCTTTAAGAATTTCCTGAATATCTCTGTGTTTTAGTAGCTCTATAACTAGAGTGAGATTCATTCTTCTGGGCACAGACAATACATCCTGCACAGTTGTCTTGTTTGCCTTTATATACTGATGTGATACAACAGGTGCCCAATAGGAGAAATTGCACCCCTCAATTTTGACCAAGTTACAAATGCACAAATCAGTTTATGGTTCCTTTACAATGAGCTCATCCACTATTCTGCTGGGGCATGCTGTTCTGAGGCATACACAACCCTGATCTATATATACCAGCAAGGTTGTCTGGTTGACTGAATGGATTCTGAAGAGACAGATGCTTTGTTGTGTATCCAGGCAGATATCTCGGTCATGGTTGACATTTCCTTCACATACAAACCTCAGTTGTTTTCTTGTGGCACATAGCTCTATGTTAATAATCTGCCACTTCCCTTTAACCTCTTGTGCCCATGTTCTGTGTTCAGATAGATGTGGCACAGTTCCCTCATGGTTTAATTCTAAAAGCCTTGGTTTCACATCCCTCTGTTTTAAGCCTGAATTCAGAACAGTTAGTGAGGCATGTGTCACAACATTCAGTACCAATTTGAATGGGTTTTAGAAGTCCCTGATGGAATCCTTCCTGAACAAATGCAAATTTGCATCCCCAGACATCTTTCCCTGTCCAGACAGTTGTGTTTGATATTTGTAACACCTGCCACAGAGACTTAGGAGAGTCAAAGTCAGAAGCTTTCCCCTGACACACATAAATGCCAGTCCCATTGTATATAGGAGGTCTTGCACACATGTCTGCCATAGCCATGGCTGTGATCATCAGAGCCACAGCTTTCCAGGCTGCACCTGCCTGATTCTCCATGGTGACTGTGAAGCCTTTTTAATTCCAGTGTGATGTCTCTGTGCTGCTTGTTCTCTGATCTTGATGGCAGTGAAGGAGGTGAGGAGCACCTGGTATGGTCCTTCCTACTGTGGTTCCAAAGTCTTTTCTGTGAGAGACTTCACATACACACAATCTCCAGGTTGTACATTATGTACTGGTCCATCCAATCCCCTACACCAGCTTCTTTCTACATGTGTCCTGATATTCCTGAGTTGTTTCCCTAGGGCCACCATGTATTCTGCTATAGTTTCTTCCCCTATTTGTGCTGATGTTCCCTTCTGTATTGCATAAGGTCGCCCATACAGGATCTCAAAACGACGCAGCCTTTCCTTTGCCCTTGGTTTAGTTGGGATGTGTAAAAGGGCTAAAGGAAGGGATTGAGGCCAAGGCAGATTGACCTCCTGTCCTAATTTAACAATTTGCTGTTTGATTAAATGATTCATCTTCTCCACTTGCCCACTTGACTGGGGATGATATGGGGTATGTAATTGCCAATCTATACCTAAACTATTACTAACCTGATATACCACCTTTGCAATAAAATAGAGCTCTCTATGTGAAGAAATGGCAGCTGGAACCCCAAATCATGATACTATCTCTTTGACTAATGCCTTGACCACTTTTCTGGCCTTAGCAGTTGTAGCAGGGAAAGCCTTAGGCCATCCTGAAAAGGTATCAGTTAATACCAGTAAATACCAAAACCCCCCTTTTCTTGGGAGTTCTGTGAAGTCTCTTTACCATAATTGGTCAGGTACATTTCCCTTCTCAATTTCGCCCATTTCTGGCTTTGTTTTTAGGATTAGTCTGGAGGCAGAGATCACACTGTGGAGTTACCTGCTTCACTGTAGTGTATCAATTTCTAGCCATGATGTTGTGATTTAAGTGTTCATACACCGTCTCTGGTCCCCAGTGTCTTTTCCTATGCTCCTCCCTTATTACAAACCATATTAGATGGCCAGGTATGATTACCCTTCCTTCTGGGGTAGGGGCCCACCCCTCTTTACTGTATGTCCTATCCAAATTTGTAATTAGCTTCAGATCAGGGTTTGAACAAGCAACTCGTAATTACAGATCCAAAGGCGACACTGCTCAGTCATTCTGAGGAAAGTTCTCAATTCTTTCACAGTCTGTGGTTTTGGTATTTGGCATAGAGCCTCTTTTCAGGCTTGCCCCACAATTCTTTGCCCTACATTAATTTCATACCCCAAGTAAGTGACTTCCTGCTGCATTACCTGGGCTTCCTTCTTAGACACTCGGTGCCCTTGGAGCCCCAAAGAGTTTTAGAGTCTCACCGTCCAAGGCATGCAAGTGTCTTCTGTCTCAGTGGTGATCAGGATGTCATCTCTGTATTGTAGCAGTCTTCCCTTCCCGGGTGGGGTTTCCCAAGCCTCGAGATCCTTGGCGAGTTGGTTGCCAAATATGGTGGGGAAATTCTTGAATCCTTGAGGCAGTACAGTCCATGTGAGCTGGGTCCTTTGTCCACTTTCCCATTCCAAGGCAAATATCTTTTGGCTGGCTTCATGGAGAGGGAGGCAAAAGAAAGCATCTTTCAAATCTAAACCAGTAAACCAGGTTAGTTAAGGTGTCAATACTGTTAACAAAGTGTATGGGTTTGCTACTACAGGACATAAATCCTCTGCTATTCTATTGACTGCTCTTAAATCCTGGACTACTCTGTACGTTCCATCAGGTTCCTGAACTGGTAATATGGGAGTGTTCAAATCAGATTCACATTCCCTTAACAGACCCCATTGCAAGAATTTTTCCATTACCAGCTGGATTCCTTCCCTACATTCTCTTTTTAAGGGATATTGTTTTATCCTTACTGGTCACTGTCCCTCTTTAAGCTTTACCTCTACTGGTGATGCATTCTTAGCTCTTCCTGGCTTCTCAGTGGCCCACACACCAGGGTACACCTGGTTGATGATATCTTCACTGATTTTAACTTCTATGGGAACCTCATTATTTGAATATATTCTTGAGTATCCACCTCCAGAGTAATCTCCCCTTTTTCAAATCTGATTGTTGCATTCAATTGTTCAAGCAAATCTCTTCCAAGAAGTGCACGTGGTGAATTAGGCATAAGGTATAAGAACTTATGCAAGCCTACTAGTTTTCCCAATTTATATTTTAGTGGTCTACAAAAATAAGCCTTTTCAGCTTGGCCAGTGGCCCCATTAACCATAATGTAATCTTCTTCCACCTGAGTTAAAGCTGTGTTTAAAATTGAACACATTGCCCCTGTATCAATTAAAAATTTTATTTGCTTTTGATCTTTTCCTTCCCCTGGCTTCATTATAACCAAGGGATCAGCTAGGGAAGATCCCCCTGGTTCCTGTCAGTCTTCATTTACATTTGCCACTACCCGTGCCCCTTTGTTTCCCTTTCCTCAGCGTTCTGGGCATTCATTTTTTCAGTGGCCTAATTGCTCACAAAGAGCACATTCTTTTATTCCTAGGCCCGGAGGGGGAAGCCCCTTTTTAAAATTTTCATCTTCCTTTGTAACTACTGCCATCACCCTTCCTTATTTCCCCTTAATCCCTTCTTCTCGATTGCTAAACACCCTCCAGGCTTCATCCAATAATATTTCTAAGTTTCTTCCTTCAGTGGGTCTGAATTTCTGAAGTTTGCATCTTATATCACCTGTGGATTGACCTAAAAATAATGACACTAACTGCTGTATCCCGATATCTGATCTGGGTCCAAAGGTGTGCTACGACGCATTGTGTCTCAGCCTGTCTAAGAACTCAGGTGGTGACTCAAAGGGACCTTGTTTAATAGCATATAAAGCTGAGCAGTTAATAGATTTGGGGATGGCTTTCTCTATTCCCTTTGCAATCCACTCCTGATATTCTTGTACCTTCTGTTTTCCTGCCATTCTATTCACATCCCACTTTGGGTCCTGGGGGGGGAAAGAATTCCTTTACATCCTCTCCCATGTCTTACAGTGCTCCTGGGCCAAATCCCAGGGTACCTTTGGGATCAGCTGTTTCTCTGGTTCTGTCATTGCATGGAACAGTAACTGTATAGCATTCCAATCCGGGTTATGTGATTTCACTATTAACCAAAAGTGTTCAGCTATACTTAGAGGGTCCTTTCTGTAATCCTTTACATTCCTTTTCCAAATTTCCAAATCATTGGTGTTGAAGGGAACCTTTAGTAGCATCATTGTTCCATCTGGTCCCACTTCTTCTCTAAGAGGTGCCTGCAAAGGTGCTGGTTGTTCCTTAGCTTTGCCCTTGTATGGGAGGATGCTGGACTTCCCAGGGGTGTTGGAGTTTGATCTGGTGCCCTTCCTGGGCTCCCACCCAACTCTAGTGATGGAGGAGGGGAGATCATCCAGATCAGAGTCTTCTTCCTTATATACCTTGTCATTTTTAGTGCACTTCTGACCAAGACTGCAGGCTGAGCAGCATCATTTTAATATATGTGAGACCCTTCTGTTTTCTCTTTCCATTGCTAGGATCAGTGGGTCTTGTGGAGGGTTAATACCACAATCCCTTTGCCATTCTGGGTGGTTCTGTGAGGTGAAAAACATCTGCATATGGTGCCTCATCCCATTTTCCTTCCCACCTTAAAAACAACATTAACTTCAACATGGTGTTACAGTCTCATGTTCCATTTAATGGCCACTTTGCCCCATCTTCTGATTTCTAGAGAGGCCACCATTGATTCGAGTATTTGATGAAAACCCTTTTGCTCTCCTTTTCTCCTGTCCCCACAACTTCCTTCCAGTGGGTTAGTATACATCCTAAAGGGCTCCTCCTGGGCACCTCTTTATTTTGCTGGGTCCCCATGATTTCTCTCCTTATTTCTCTTATCTCCTCTCCCAAACTTCTGCTGGCAATATTCTTTCACTTCCTCCCAGTGGTCATCGAAAACATGCCAATCCTTGGGAACTGAAAGACTCTTTGCACAGATCAAATTCACAATCTCACACTCAACCTATATTAATTCCTGAATATGATTCCATGGGTCCGGGGTACACCTGGGGCATGTAGGCGTCCACCTCCTAGATCTGCAGTGCCACTTCCTTTTGCACCAATGACACTGTAGGAGGTCCCAGGCTGGATGCCACCTTGGTGTCCAAATTGCTGGTCCACACGCAAAGCAAGGAATTGGTCTAACCCTTCTAGGTTCCCTTTCGATTAGAGGTTGCTCCCAATCCAAACCCAGATAACTATCTATGGAATCTGAGAATATTCCTCCCAATTGTACCTGCTCTACTCCCCTGTCCTCCCTTACCAACCGTACAAGTTTCCCTTGATCCCTCAAGAAATCCGGGGGCTCAATTTGGAGCCACCTAGAAAGGGCTTCCTCCTTGCTTGGTCGAGCGCTCCGCACTCACTCCCAGCTTCCACCACCTTTTCATCTCTGACAGTTTCCAAAAAAAATCACTGACCTGTCATTGACAGTTACAGACACAAGAGGGCATCATTACATCAGAAACAATAAAATCTCACGCCTCAGAAAAGAACAGAAATCTTAACTTGTTGCAATGACAGTTAATAACACAAGAGGGCAGTGTTACACCAGATATTGCACAGGTCCACTACAGAAAACAGAGCAGACATTCCCCAAAATCCAAACTCTCCACCACCAAAATGAGAGTGATGCAAACACAAAACACCAACCACCATATAAAATACTTCCTTCCACCACCCTACAACAAACAACAAGCACAATTTACCCAAAATATTTATGGCAGTTACAGTTATAGCAGTGAGTTATGCTGTTAATAATATTGATAACACTGTAGGTCCTGTTCAAGTTACCCCCAAACTTGCTCGTGGCCACCCTAAGTGGTCAACAGAAACCCCTTTGCCAGCTTCCAAATACCTTCCCCAAACCTGTCAGCTCTGTGTGTCGGATGTCTCTGACACACTGTTAGCCATGTGCAGGCATCCCTAGCGTCTTACAGGCTCACCTTACCTTGGGCTTCCCCCAAAACATTTTGGTCAAACGTTCCTCTAGGCCATATAGGAGGTTGGTAGCTCGTCCCCACAGAGAGTGACCGGGGAGCAGAGGTCAGCTCCAGAAAAAGTCCAGGGTGCACTGGGATGTCGATGTCCCCTGTGCTCCAGCAGACAGACGAAGACCTTCTGGCTGGCTCAACAACTGATTTCGAGAATCAGCACTTGACACTGCAATTGTAGAGAGTGTTTCATTGGCAGCACATGGGGGACACATGGGGGGATATTTCTTCCAAACCACGTGTACCTGGTCAAGACAGGTTCCAGGTATAAATACACATTGATCCCACAACCCCACACCTCCCTGCCCACCCATCTCCACCTTCTCTCCCTTTTTATTATAATTAGCTGCCACCCCTCCTGGTGGTTGTATTTGGTGGTTTTTGGGATGAAGGCCATATGTCTTCCTCAGTAATCACTGTTTGACCTCTGCTTTTCAGAAGGTGCAGTGGAGGTTTGGCTCTCCCTCAGGTCAGCTTGTCCCACTCAAAACCACCTGGCTGGTCCTGGCTGGTTTCTGGAGCCACAGGTTTCTTTTGTACGATAGCCAGGTCTTGCTTTGCTGAGTTTTTGCAATATATGTTATCTTAAAGCTTTTTCCTGGCAAATAAGTTCCTATATGGTTTGTTACACACTACTTCTGCTATGTGTTCAAATTCCCCTCTACCTGCTTAAGCATGTCATAGACTTCTAAAGTTCTGAATTTTCAAAACCATTGATGTTCCCCATCTCACTAGATCACCCTGGGAGCCTCTAGACCACACTGGGAGCAGGTTTGGGCGCATCAACCCTTACTGGTTTATACTGGGAGCTGCTGCCACAGGTCTCAGGGGCTCAGGAGTGGCTCCCAGTGCTTACTGGCTTATACTGGTGCCCTCCCACTATAAACCTGGGAGCCCTTAGACTACACGGAGGATGGGTTTGGGTGCATGAGGCCTTACTGCTTTATACTGGGAGCTGCCATCATGGGCCTCAGAAGCTCGGGGGTGGCTCCCAGTGCTTACTGGTTTATACTGGTGCCCTCTCAGTCTATGCCTAGGAACACCAGTGGGTGCTGGCGGGCAGGCAGGACCCTGAGGCCAAGCTATCCTTTGCTGGGGCACTGCTGAGCTGCGACTTCTCCAACTTCTCGGCCTGGCACCACTGCCTGCAGCTGCCAGGGACTCCAGAAAGGGCGAGGCTGGGGCACAACCCCACGAAAGGCTGTAGGAATGTGAGCAATTCCCCAGTAGAATTCCCACAATTTCACAGGATCCCCAAAATTTTCCAGCCCCTCCCTCACCTAAAGTGGGAGGTGATGCGTTCTGTTGGGTTGAATGAGTAGAACTGGTGTCTCTAAATCCCCTTTGACTTTAATGGGTACACCTGAACTCTGGTACACTTGAGTATTCAGATATTGGGGTGTCCCCCACTGCCCCCTGGAGATTTTGGGGTGACCCCTTTGCCCCCTCCCAGAGCTAGAGCTGGTGCAGAACACTGACTTCAGCAACCCCACGGATCAAAGCACCTGGGTGTACCTGCACTGCATCCTCTCCTGAGGTAACTCAGGGCTTCCTCCCACCCTTGAGGCCCTCACCTGGAGTTTTGGGGTACCCTCTGAATGTTGAGGTGCCCCCCAAGAGCCCTTCGGATGCCAAGGGTCATCTGTGTCCAAGTTGACTGGGAGGACAGTGGCCATCCTCTTCTCCTGACCCATCCAGGTGAGTTGGGACACTTGGGTGCTCCAAAAATAACCTGGAGATCCCCCAAAATTATCTGGGTACACCTGTGTACTCCCCCAAATCACCTGGATTACCCCAAAAATCACCTGGATACACCTGGGAACACCTTGAACACCTAAATCACCTAAATCCCCTGAGGGCCCCCAAAACTGGTATCCCAAAAATCTTCATTGCTTTGACTGGGTGGACCTGGTGTCCCTGAATCCTCACTGACTTTAAAGGGTACATGTTGAGTCTTGTTTATACCCATTTATCTCTGTGAATCTCTCCCAGTGGTCCCACTTATGCCCCAGTGCTCCCAGTAACCCCAGTGTCCCCCCTTAGCCCTTCCCAGTGCTCCCAGTTGATCCACTAACCCTTCCCAATCAAGCCCTATTAATGGGTAGTCCTGGTATCCCTCAATCCCCTTGGACTTCAATGGGTAGACCCAATGTCTGAAAATTTTTGGTGCCAAAAATCCCAACTTTGGTCTCAAAATTCCCAGATTTGGGGCTGAAAACAAAGATTTTGGGCTTAAGTGGAGGCACAGCTCCAGCACAGGCTGAAGGTGTGGGATCAAGAATTTGTGATTAGCTCCCAGGAATTATGCCAGGACTTCCAGAGTGTCAGCACCATGATCCTGAGATGGAAATCCCGGAATTCAGCCCAGTATTTCCCCCAAATGTCCCCATTTCAACACCAAATTTCTGCAAAATCCCCATTGACTTTAATGGGCAGACCTGGTTTCCCTAAATCCCTATTGATTTCAAAAGGTAGACCTGATCTTCCTAAATCCCCTTTGATTTTTTAAAATAGGTCGACTTGCTATTCCTACATTGCCATTGATTTCAAAGGGTAGACCTGATGTCCATAAGATCTCTCTTGGGAGATGAATATTACAAGAGATAGAACAACTGAGAGACATTGTCAAAGATGGTTTATTGCTTTATTTCATCAGTCTCATAGAAGGGTGAGACATTCAAGGTGTTACATCCAGTGCCATATCAGAAGCTTCCTCATTCTTAGTTACAAATGCCTTACGTTAGTTTTTTAGCCAATCAAAAACTTTTCTGAACTTTGTTAGTGTCTTTTTTTACCAATCATTAATTGCTTTACTTCCCATGGCTTTGGTGCAATGCATCATATTTCAGTATATCATATAACACTGCACAAACCTACATTGATACATCTTAACATCTAATGAACTTTATAACAAGTTATTTTTGCTAAACTTTAAAATCTTTTAGTATCTTACTTAACATACTGCTTTGCTTGCATAATCCATATTTCTGTTTTCTTGAAACATATTTTTACTTAAACTAAAAATTTATATTCTTGTTTTATGTCTGTTTCACTTTCATGCTCTAATTCTCTAAGCCTTCTCCAAGGTCTTAGGTCAAACCTTGTATCCATCTCCATCTCTGAGCCTGTATGCCCAAGGCCCTGAGAGCTCTCCGTGCCTGCATTTCCCACACTGCAGTATCCCAATGGACCCTTGGTTCCATGGGGACTCACAATGGCAGAAGGGTCTCCTTGGTTCCACAAGGTCCTGCAGAGCCCCTTGATTCAAAGAGGCCTCAAAGTGTCATCATGGCCTCCAGGATTCCATGAGGCCCCACAGTGTCATAATGGACTTTTGGTTCCATGGAGTCCAGCACTGTTCCATGAATCTTTGGTTCCATGGGGCTCTGCAGGGTCACAATGGACTCCTTGGTTCAATGGTGCCACACAGTGACACAATCACCCCTTGGCCCCACAAGTCCCCACAGTGTCACAATGGTTCCTGGCTTCCATGAGGCCTTGCAGTGTCACAATGGACTCCTTGGTTCCATGGGTCCGCAAAGTGTCACAGTGGCCCCTTGGTTCAGTGAGGCCTGTGATGCCTTAAGATTTTAGCCTTTATATTTTTCAAATCCTGTACTGCATTAGTGCATAACTCTAAACTCTAGATAATGTGTTAGTTAATTTTCTTCACATTTAGGTCAGACAAAACAATTCCTCTAGGCCTGAAACTCAAGGATACCCTACAGCCTCAGGCTCTGAAAAGTATAAACAAAAGTGAACTGGGGGGGGTGAGCTGGCAGAATATGACTTCATTACTTGAGCTGTAATTGGAGGTTTAACCCTTGATATGCAAATGAACTAAGCTTATATGTGTCTAGAACACTTGTGACCACTGTCCACATTTGGTGTAGCCTCTGGGCCACTATTGACTGGCCAAGGTGAATCTATTGAAGGTCTTTATTGAGATAATGAGCCCTATTGAGGTGACGTTAGGTCATAGGTTGGGCTTGATGATCTCAAACATCTTTTCCAACCTCATTAATTCTGTGATTCTGTTTCATAATAGTCTCCATTGTTCCATGAGGTCCTGCAATGTCATAATAGGCCTTTGGTTCCATGAGTTCCCACAATGCAAGAATGGACCCTTGGTTCCATGAGGTTCCCCAGTGTCACAATGGCCCCTTGGTCACAATGGACTTCTAGTTCCATGAGCTTTCATACTCTCAGCAACAGTTCTGCACTGACACAAGGGACCATATATTCCATGTGCCCCCATTCTGTCAAAATGGATTTTGGTTCCATGAGCTTCCACAGTGTCAAAAGGCCCCTTTGTACCTTCAGGTTCCATAGTGTCACAGTTGACTCCTTGGTTCTGTGAGGCCCTGCTGTCATCAAATCTCAAAAATATCAGAATAAGACAAATTTAACACTAATTTGGTTCTAAAGAGGGCATCATTTCTTTCAGACCTCAGTTCCAATGTGGGATAACTCCAAAACATATGTGGACACATGATTCTACAAGTGTGTTGCTTATATTCAGCAACTACATGTGTATAACAACTTAACCATTTCCATAAAACCCACCCAGGGTTACCAGGTTCAGTCCTTGCTATTTCTATCACTGCACCCTTGAGCTAGATGTCTTCTCTTCCAACCACCCTTGCAGGGAAAGCAGCCCCTCAATACCTTGTTTCTCTTCTAAATTGCACAGGCACAGTAAAAATTGAATTAACTATTTTGGTGTCAAGGCCAGGGCTCTGTGTGTGCAGGCAGAGGCAGGCAGGAGGCAGAGCTGTCAGCAAAGGAAGGGGCCAGCGAGGTGGGGCAGCCGGGGGATGACGACAGCCTGCAGGGACAGAGGCGCAGGGCATGGACACCGTAGGACAGCCTGGGCTGCAGAGGCCACAGGGATGGGCAGCAGCTGAAAGGCCCTGACAGAGCCAACTCCTGCAGCACTTGGGCCATGCAGGCTGGCCCTGGGCCTGAGGCCAGCAGGGGACAAGTGAGCCTTGCTGTGCTGGGGCCTCATTGCCTCCTTGTCCCTGCTCAGCAGCCTGGCAGGGGCCGCCCCATGGTGCTGCCCTTGGCATTGCACATGGCCAGAGCCCAGTGGCCCGGGAAGAGCCCTGAGCAATGAGGGAGGGACAGGATCTGCCTTGCCAGGGGCTGGGGCTCAGCCCTTGGCCCTTGGCATTCCTGAAACACATCCAGGTGTGCTCAGCATCAGAGACACCTTTCCCTTGTTTGTCCCCACCTGTCATCAGTGCCTCCAGTGTTCTGCTCTAACTGGAACTTGGGGACATTTTCTGAGTCATATCCCTCTATTAAAACTTCTATAAACTTTGGAGTTTCAATTTAATTTTGATTTCTTGAGAAGTTTTCCTTCAGCTTCCTCTCAGGGACTGATGTCCAGGGGCTCAGCACTGTTGGAAATTCCCAGCTCCACAGAGATGGGAAACTAAGAGGGGTTTTAAAAATATTTTATTCCATTATCAGTCTCCTTGAAGGGTGAAACATAAGAGATTTAAAACTCAATTCCATTCCATCTGAAGTCAAGTTATTTCCTGGTTACAATATTTTAATAATGTTTTTCAGTCTATTACCTTTTGCCACACAATGGTGGAAATAATTCTAACACAAATCACCTATTATTCTACCCCATTGTCACAATGCATCTTTCACAGTTCTAATTCTCAAAAATATCTGGTATTTTTGCAAGGCCATTGTTTGAAACTTGTTTCTAGTTCAATCTCTCTCTCAGCAATGTCTTCTCTATTCCAGGGCCTTTCTGAGTCAACACACCTTATCTCAGAGTTTGCATCCAGATGTACAAGACTGTGTGAGCTTTCAGTCAGGCTTTGAGAATCCTTTACAAATCCATTTCTCACAAATATCAATCACAGAATGCTGCAATCACCTCTGCTCTAAAGACCACGGTAATAAAATACAACCTTGAAAATTGGAATGGATATTTCTAAGAAGGTCTTTGTCTTATTTCTCCATAACTGGAGTTGAAAAACTTCTGAATTAACTGGACTTGACCAGAGGGAAATCTAGGCAGGACCATTGTTTGCTAAGAAATATCACAAAAAGTAACTTATAATTAAAATCCAAAGTTTCTAATGCTGTTCATGGGTCCCACTGAGGGACACAACTGAGAAAGTGTCCCCAGGTTCCAGTGTGAGCAGGAAATTGGAGGCAGAGATGACAGGTGGTGTGGGAAATGCAGGCACAGAGAGCTCTCAGGGCCTTGCTCATACAGTCTCAGAGATTGAGATGGATCCAAGGTTTGACCTAAGACCTTGGAGAAGTCTTGGACAATCAGAACATTAAAAGTAAAATTGATCTAAAACAAGAATATAAGTTTTAGTATAACTAGATCTATGTTTTAAGCAAACAGAAATATGCATTACGTAAGCAAAGCAGTATGTTAAGTAAGATAGTAAAAGATTGTAAAGTTTAGCCATAGAACCTGTTATAAAGTTAATTAGAAGTTTAAGATGTATCAATGTAGGTTGGTGCAGTGTTCTAGGATTGGTTGAAAAATGACACATTACTGCAAAGCCATGCGAAGGAAAGCAATTAATGATTGGTGTAAAAGGATGCTGGCAAACTTCACAGAAGTATTTGATTGGCTAAAAAATGAACATAAAGCATTGTAACTAAGAATGAGGCAGCTTCTGATATTATGGTGTTGGATGTAACAACTTTAATGTCTCACCCTTCTATGAGACTGACACCATGAGGCCATAAACCATCTTTTACAACATCTCTCAGTTGCCCCATCTCTTGCAATATCAATCTCCTGAAACACATTTTTTGACATCAGACATGACTAATGAAATCAATAGGGGCTTATGGACACCAGGTGTATCCCATTAAAGTCAATATGGATTTCAGGACAGCAGGTTTATCCATTGCAGTCAATGGGGATTTTGGTGAAATTTGGTCCTAAAATGGGGAAATTTAGGTAAATTTGGGGAAAATCTTAGGTTGAATTCTGGGAATTTCCACTCCAGGATTGCAGTGCCAATGGTCTGGACGTCCTGGATGAATTCCTGGAGGCCAATACCGAATTCCTGATCCTTCATCTGCTGTCTATGCTGGAGCTGAGACATCAGCTCTGCCCACTGAAGTCAAAGGGGATTGAAGGACACCAGGTCTACCCCAGTGAAGTCACTAGGGGTTTTAGGGACACCAGATCTACCCATTTAGAGGGCTTGATTGGGAAGAGTTACTGTTTAAACTGGGAGCACTGGGAAGGGCTGAGGGGGGACACTGGGGTTACTAAGAGCACTGAAAAAAGTCGGACCACTGGGAGGGATTCATAGAGATAAATGGAGATAAACAGGACTCCAGAGTTAACCCATTGAATCAGTAAGATTTTAGGGACAGCAGGTCTACTCTTTAAAGGCAATAAGGTTTAGGGCCACCAGGTCTACCCAGTCAAAGCAATGAGGATGCTTGAGACACTGGTTTTGGGGGGCCCAGGGGTTTTTGGTAATCCAGGTGTGCAAGGGGTACCCAGGTGTATCCAAGTGATTTCTGGGGGTACCCAGGTGATTTTTGGGGCACCCAAGTGGCCTGACTCACTCTGACAGGCCAGGAGAAAATGATGGCCACCGTCCTCTCAGTCAACGTGGACACAGATGACCCTTGGCAGCCGAGGGGCTGTTGGGGAGCACCCCAACATTCAGGGGGTACCCAAAACTCCAGGTGAGGACATCAGGGGTGAGAGGGAGCCCTGAGTTACCTCAGGAGAGGATGCAGTGCAGGTACAGTCAGGTGCTTTGGTGCATGGGGTTGGTGAAGACAGTGTTCTGCAACAGCTGCTGCTCTGGGGTGGGCAAAGGGGGCACCCCAAAATCTCAGGGGAGCAGTGGGGGAACCCCAGTATCTCAGTGGGGGCACCCAGGTATCCAGGAGTTCAGGTCTACCCATTGAAGTCACTGGGCATTTAGGAACACCAGTTCTACCCATTCAACACAACAGAACCCACCAGCTCCCATTTTAGGTGAGGGAGGGGCTGGAAAATTTTGGAGATCCTGCAAAATTGGGGGGAGATTTTTTGGGGAATCCCTCACCTTCCTTCAGCCTTCCAGGGGGCAGTGCCCTTGCCATAGTTCCTGGTGGCCAGCAGCAGCCACAGGCAGTGTTGCCAGGCCGAGGAGTTGGAGAAACTGTGGCTCAGCAAGGCCCTGGTGAAGGCCAGCTCGGCCTTGAGGTCCTGCCTGGCCACAAGTGCCTACCAGTGTTCCCAGGTGTGGACTGGGAAGGCACCAGTATAAACCAGTAAGCACTTGGAGCCACTCCTGAGCTCCTGAGACCTGTAGCAGCAGCTCCCAGTATAAACCAGTAAGGCCTCATGCACCCAAACCCATTCCCAGTGTGGTCCTGGGGCTCCCAGGTTTATACTGGGAGGGCACCAGTATAACCCAGTAAGCACTTGGAGCCTCTCCTGAGCTCCTGAGGCCTGTGGCAGCAGCTCCCAGTATAAATCAGTAAGGCCTCATGCACCCAAACCCATTCCCAGTGTGGTCCTGGGGCTCCCAGGTTTATACTGGGAGGGCACCAGTATAACCCAGTAAGCACTGGGAGCCACCCCTGAGCCCCTGAGCCCATTGCAGCAGCTCCCAGTGGAAACCAGTAAGCACAACCTGAAGTCACTCCCAGTAGGTCCCAAGTTCCATCCCAGTATAAATCAGCAAAGCCAGCATCCCCAGAAGCTGCTCCCAGTGGAGTGCCAAGCATCCCCAAGACCCCTCCCAGTATAATCCAGTACACCCCAGTTTAACCTGTAAAATCAAGAATATCCCTGTATAACCCGGTACAAACCACTACAATCCAGTCACCCCCAGCACCCCATCCCAGTACAAAACAGTATAACCCAGTATAAGGCACAGTTGGCCAGTAGGTCGTCCCAGCCAGCAGGGGGCACTCATACAGCCCTGCTCCCTTTCCCAGTGGAACCCAGTACAAACCAGTAACACCCCAGCACCCCATCCCAGCACCCCATCCCAGCACAAACCAGTACAAACCAGCACAAGCCACTCACAGTTGCAGGGGTCGGCCACCAGGAGGTGCTCGCACAGTGCCAGGTCCTCCCGGCCAGCAGGGGGCGCTGCAGTGTCCATTGTGACCCTACAGAACCAAGGAAACCCCTGTGACACTGCGGGGCCCCACGGAACCAAGAGTCCATTGTGAGACACCTGGGCCACGTGGAGCCAAGGAACCATTGTGACACTGGGGAAACTCATGGGACCAAGGGTCCACTGTGACATTGTGGGGCCTCATGGAACCTGTGAGCCATTGTGACACTGCACGGCCTTGTGGAACCAAGGAGACCACGGTGACACTGTGGGGCCACCTGGAACCAAGAGTCCATTGTGACACTCTGGAACTACAGAGACCATTGTTGAGAGATTGGAACCTCGAGGAGCCAAAAGTCCATTGTGATAGAACATGGCCTCATGGAACCCAAAAGAGCATTGTGACACTGTGGGAAACCATGGACCCAAATCTCCATTGTGACAGTGCAGAACCAAGGGGCCTTTGTGACACTGCAAGGCCTCAGGGAACCAAGGAGTCCAAAGGTCTCAAACATTTCTTGCAGGGTTCTGCCTTGGGGAAGGGGAAGCTGCTTGGTGGCACCTTGGCTTTAGCACACACTAATAGAAGGTGTCTGTTTTCAATGGGGACATTAAGGAGTTGTAGATTGCTTCAAAACAGAAAAAAAAAGGGGGGGGGGAGGGAACACTCCTTTTGGCCTGTGTGCAGCCAGTTCTTCAAGTAAAGCAGGTCCCAGGTGAATGAGGACAGACAGGATGGGGTTGGGGAATGTGCAGCAAGGTTGTCCACACTGGGTCAGACCTCAAGGCACAGCTTCTGTGAGCAGGCCAGAGCTGAGGAGAGACCCTGCATCAATATCAACCACAGAATGCTGTAATCACCTCTGCTCTAAAGAGAATAGCAATGAAATACAGTCTTCAAAATAGGAATGTGTATTTCTTAGAATCACTTGGAAATATTTCTCCATAACTGGATTTGAAAATCTTCCTAATGAATGAACTTCACCAGAGAGAAATCAAGGCAGAGCCATGGTTTGTCAGGATTTGCTTGATCCCAATCAGCCCCGTGGTGCATTTGGTGCTAAGCCCTTGAACCTCAGGGCCTGAGAGGAGATTGCACAAACCTTTCCAGGAGTCCAAGGCAGAAGAACAACCCAAAGTGTCTCAAAGCATTAATGGGTCTCACTGAAGTCCATCCCCAACACAGGCTCCTCATGAACTCCTTGGAGGAAAGAACTGGATGCCACAATCGCTCAAAACCCTCTCAGAGAGTCAGAGAGGAAAGGGAAATCCAAACTACCTTTAAAACCTTGAGTATCTCAATGTATTATTGAGACCCACTGAGTGTCAATATAAAGCTCTCAAGGGACTAATTAAAGTAGATAATTGGGGCCATGATTGCATAAACTACTAGAAGAGTTGGTGTCAAAAGGGAACCTCCAAGTACCTTAAAAAACTGAAGTATCTTGAAGCATTAATCAGCCCCACTTAGTGTTGTTAGTGACAAAGACTCTCAAGAGACTAATTAAAGCAGATAATTGGAGGCCATGATTGCACAAAGCTCTCACAGAATCCAAGGCAAAAGCAAAACCCAAAGTCCTCTGAAAAACCTGCAGTCCCTGGGAGCATGAAGGAGCCCCCAGGGCCATTCCTGACCAAGGCTCCCCAGGGACTCGTCCCAGCACATCCCTGAGGCCACTGGGATGTGGGGGGATGCTGAGGGCAGGACAAGGGGTGACAGTGGCCAGCCTTGCTGGGGCTGTGCCAGGAGGCCCCAGTGGCTCAGGACAAGGTGTCTCCTGCCAGCCCTTGGTGGCACAGACCCTGCTGTGCCCCAGGGCACCGAGATTTGCCTTCTCTTTGTGCCCACTTGTCACCAATGACTCCAATTTCCTGCTCTGACTGGAACCTGGGGACACTTTCTCAGTTGTATCCCACAGTGGGACCCATTAAAACTTCAGGAAATTTTGGAGTTTGATTGTGACTTGGAGTTCTAGAGAGGTTTCTTCAGCTCCCTCTCAGGGACTGATGCTCAGAGACTCAGCCCCAATCCCCAAGAGGGTCATTAAAGTCCTTGTGCTGTGTCTGTGCTGATGAGCTGGGCCAGGCTCCTGGCACAGAAGGCAATCCTGGGAACCAAGAAGAGCTTCAAAAACACATTTCTCTTGATGAGCAGCTCCTGTGCACAGCTCAGCAGGGCTGGGGCACTGCCTGCAGCCACCCCGGGCACAGCACAGAGGCACAGAGAGCTTCAATCAGTCAGGGCTGGGAAGATGCTCAGAAGTGCCTGGGGCAGAATCACTCCCAGCCCTTGACACAGGAAGCCTCTGGCTGCAGGACAATGCAGCTGCAGCTCCTGCAGTGATCTCCTAAAGCTGGAACATCTCAATGCCTGCAGACTGTGTGAGTACATTCTCTGATGATCTCTTGTGCAGAGCAGCCAGGGGTGCCCAGGGCTTTGGTGCAGAGCATGGTCCTGCAGCCCAGGGCGCTGTGCTGGGGCAGGGACTCTGCTGCCTGCCAGGGACAGCTCTCAGCCAGCCCTGGGAGCTGCTCCCAGCACTGGGGGACAAGGTCTGGGTGGAAGGAGACAGCTGGTGAGGCTTGGAAGGGTTGTCCTTGCGTGGTGAGGATGCTGCATAGTTCAGAACTGCTCCCAGCATAACATTTAACTCCAGAATGTTTCTAGGTAGATTACACAGGGAGCACAGTGAGGCAGGGCCTGCCTAAATAGGAAAATCCTGATTTTATAATCTACTGCTCTGGGTTGCTTAGATGGGAAATTGCATATAGATATTAATCTCTAAGTTCAGTTTGGAAAAAATATAATTTTTTTTTTCTCGAATCTTAATAAAGAAGGCACTGACAGAAATCAGTACAGGGTCCCTCACAGGCAGCATCAGTGTTGCTTTTCCAAACTCAGGGTTGCTGTGATGTTGCCATCAGAGCCTGCAGAGATAGAGCTGGCCTGGGCAGTGCCCTGTGCTGGGAGGGGTGTGCAGGGCAGAGCTGAGCCCCCAGAGCTGGGCTGGCCTCTGGCAGCACTGGCAGGGCCCAGCCCTGGGCACAGGGAGCAGCTGCTGGCAGGGACAGCTCCAGGCAGCAGAGCCCTGGGCAGGCAGTGGGGGGAAAGTGCCACCAAGCTGGGCTGGGATATTTCAAGTCCTCTCCAAACTGAACTATTCCATGATTATTTATTTTACAGATTCCCATGCCAAGACACAACAAATGTCCAACAGCAGCTCCATCAGCCACTTCCTCCTGCTGCCATTGGCAGACACGCGGCAGCTGCAGCTCCTGCACTTCTGCCTCTTCCTGGCCATCTCCCTGGCTGCCCTCCTGGCCAACGGCCTCATCATCAGCGCCGTAGCCTGCGGCCACCACCTGCACACCCCCATGTTCTTCTTCCTGCTCAACCTGGCCCTCACTGATCTGGGCTCCATCTGCACCACTGTCCCCAAAGCCATGCACAATTCCCTCTGGGACACCAGAAACATCTCCTACTCAGGATGTGCTGCTCAGCTCTTTTTCTTTCTGTTCTTCATGTCAGCAGAGTTTTCCCTCCTGACCATCATGTGCTACGACCGCTACGTGTCCATCTGCAAACCCCTGCACTACGGGACCCTCCTGGGCAGCAGAGCTTGTGCCCACATGGCAGCAGCTGCCTGGGCCAGTGCCTTTCTCAATGCTCTGCTGCACACAGCCAATACATTTTCCCTGCCCCTGTGCCATGGCAATGCCCTGGGCCAGTTCTTCTGTGAAATCCCCCAGATCCTCAAGCTCTCCTGCTCACACTCCTACCTCAGGGAAGTAGGACTTCTAGCCGTCAGTGGCTGTTTAACTTCTGGATGTTTTCTGTTCATAGTTTTCTCCTATGTGCAGATCTTCAGGGCTGTGCTGAGGATTCCCTCTGAGCAGGGACGGTACAAAGCCTTTTCCACCTGCCTCCCTCACCTGGCTGTGGTCTCCCTGTTTATCAGCACTGGGACATTTGCCTACCTGAAGCCACCCTCTATCTCCTCCCCATCCCTGGATCGGGCGGTGTCAGTTCTGTACTCAGTGGTGCCTCCAGTCCTGAATCCCCTCATCTATAGCCTGAGGAACCAGGAGCTCAAGGCTGCAGTGTGGACACTGATCTCTGGATGGTTTAAGAAACATTAAACCTGTTGCCAATTTCTGCAAGTCACTTGTAATATGAGTCGTTTTTGATAGTTCTTAATTTTTGATTGTAGGGAGTTTTTACCTCTGTTTTAGTCTAACAATCTTGTCCACAAAATAAGCGCATTATTTATGACATTTCTCATTTTTTTGTCTTTCCACCATGTCTGTGGCCCCAGACTCTGTCAATAGGGGTTGTGTTCGTTCTCTGCGGCTTTAAACGAACTAAAGGATATCCCAACAAAGTTTGCACTGGAGATCCCCCTTCTCTGGAGCTTCCTTCGGCTTCCTTCTCTGGAGCTGCAGCAGCAATGTCTGTGTGCAGAGTTGGGGGCAGGTCAGGGGTGGCACAGCAGCTGTGCTCCTGCTGGCCACACCATTCCTGATCCAGGCCAGGAGCCATTGGCCTTCTTGGTCACCTGGCCACACTGCTGGCTCATGTCCAGCCTGCTGTCCATCAGTGTCCCCAGGTCCGTTTCTGACTGGCTGCTGTCCAGCCACTCTGTCCCAGCCTGTAGCACTGCAGGGGTTGTTGTGGCCAAAATGCAGGACCTGGCACTTGGTCTTTTCAAATCTCTCCTTGTTAGATTTTGGCCCTGAATCCAGCCTGTCCAGGTCCCTGTGCAGAGCCCTTCTACTCTCCAGCGCATCCACACTCACAGCCAGCTTGGTGTCATCTGCACATTTGCTGATGGGGTACTCAATTCCCTCATCCAGATCACCAATCAAGATGTTAAACAGGACTGGGCCCACACTGATCCCTATGGGACACCACTGCACACACGCTGGATGTGGCACTGTTCCCCACCACTCTCTGGGCCCGAACATCCAGCCAGTTCTTAGCCCACAGAAGGGTGAACTGGTCCAAGCCACAGGCTTCAGCTTTTCCAGTAAATGCTCTGGGACATGGTGTCAAAGGCTGAAATTCTGGTAGACAACATCCACAGCCCTCCCAGAATCCAGCAGCCCTGGCAGAAAACTCTTGGTGGGCAGGAGCTGGGCAGGAGGCAGCCGAGTGCCCTGGCAGCAAGGCAGGGCAGGAGCACCCTGGGCTGTGTGACCAGGACATCAAGGACGTGGATTATCCAGGTCACTGGGGCCTGGTTTGGGTTGCCCAGGGCAAGAAAGATGTCTGGCAGCTGGAGCAGGGTGAGGGAAGGGCCTCCAAGGTGGGGCTGGAGCCCTTTGGCTGTGAGGAGAGGCTGAGGGAGCTGGGTTTGTCCAGCCTGGAGCAGGGAAGGCTGAGGGGCTCCTCATGGCAGCCTGGCAGTGCCAGCCAGGAGCTGATGGAGAACACAGAGCCGGGCTCTGCACTGGGAGGGGGGCCTGGGGGAAGACAAAACACAATGGCTGGAAGGCTGGAAGGGATCTCAGCAAGTCTGCAGCCCAACCTGTCAGAAACTGGGCCAGTCCAAGTTGTTCAAGGCTTGATGTGGTCTGAATGTGAAAATCCCGAAGGACAGGGATGGGGCAGCATCTCAGAACCTGTCTGAGCCTGTGAGAACAAAGTTTTTCCACATGTCCTGTCTGATCTCCCCTCATTCCCCTTCCACCCTCAGCTCCCTGATGATCCCAGGACGATGCTGCTCCTGATTTTGGAATGGGCCTGAGCAGATGTTTATGGGACAGGAGCCCTCTGGGGCTGTAGGGGACCTGCAGCTTGTGAGGTGCACGAGCACATCGCATTAGCTGGGGCATTTGAGTACTTTACGAAATCTCAAAAATTTCCCAGCAGGAGAGAACAGAAATTTCCTGGGTGTGTACTGATGGCAGGACAAGAAATACTGATCTTCCCCTGTGCCTGTGTTACCACTACACTGTCTATTATTTCATGTCCCTCTTCATTTGGGTGTTTTCACCTCTCCTGTTTAAATGGCCATGTCTAAGGACATTTCTTCCCTCCCAGCTCCTATGGCCTTGCCATTGCTCCCAGATTTCCTCCTTCAGTTGTTCTCTGGTCATTCCACATTAGTCAACATCTTAATTGTGTCTACATCTATCATAGAATCACCCTTTCTAATGTCTGTGTCTAAAACTGTTCCTGTATGGAAATACCTTGTTCATGGTGGATACATCAGATATTGCTTTGACATGGCACAGAGTGAGGAAAGAATTTGGAAGTTTATTGAATTTTATCATGGGTAATTTTTTTTATGTTGGCCAAGAAGAGAAACCTTCTGTGCCTCTGAGTCTCACCAGTTGCTGACCCCCAAAGGACACAAACCTGATGAGTTGTGGTTCCCACTGCAGTGCTGGCACTTGCACCTCCCTCCATCCCCACAGCAGAGCTGCCTTGTCCCAGAAAGTCCCTGGCAATGCAGGGATGAAGGAAACAGGACAGGCTGTGGGGATCAGGGGCAGGCACAGGCAGGGATTTGGGGTGGTTGTGAGCCCAGGACAGGAGCCAGCCCTTGGCCTTGGTGAACCTCATCCAATTGTCCTGGGCCCATGGCTCCAGCCTGTCCAGATCCCTCTGCAGAGCTTCCTGCCCTGCAGCACAGCCACACTCCCACCCAGCTTGGCCTCATCTGGACACTGACTCAGGGTGCCCTCCATGGCCTCGTCCAGATCTGCAATAAAGAGATTTCACTGCCCTGGCCCCAGTCCTGAGCCCTGGGGACACCCCTGGATGTGGCTCCATTGCCCAGCACTCCTTGGACTTTTGATTTTTATGGAGCTGTGCCTGCCTTTGGTTTTGTTTGCTGACAATAAATGAACATCCCTCTGTGTCTGGGGCAGCTCCTTCTCCAAGGAAAGCAGGTGGGAGTTGGAGCCAAGGAGCTGAAAGCTGCAGGCACAGCCTGGAGTGGAGGGAGCTCAGATTTGCACAAGGCTGCTCTGAGTGCCAGGGGTAGGATGAGGGAATTGATGGGGTGAGGGTAGGGACAAAGTCTGATTGATTGTCAGCCATAAAAGGTCTTGATTTTCATATCTATTCAGTCTGCATTAGGAGGTTCTCAGGATCAATATCAACTGGAGATTACTGATATTAATCTATAAAAAGGAAAACAAAACTAAATGTGACAAAAATAGACCCTGAATTAAACAAAACATGGTATATTCTCTTTGAATACATTTCTGAAATCTGTATTATTAACCACAGAAGAATTAAAGACTTAAAATTAAATTATTCCCAGGGGCTTGCTTTGTTAGGGTGTTTTGAAATATTAAGGAGCCTTTGTCACTGAATTCCTGAACTGAAGAGCTGAACAAGTCTCTGGAGAACTAAAAGTCATTAGAGAACCTCCAAGTTGCTGAGGATCCGTCCTCAGCAGAACAGGAATGAACAGATTCCAGGGGTTTCCAGGCTGCTCAAGAGCTGTGAGCTCACGTGCAGGCACAGGGGCTCCATGGAGAAATCTGAGGGGTCTCTGGGCTCCTGAAGATCTGTTTGGTCACACTCAGTCACAGGGGCTCCATGGGGACATCCCAGGGCTCCTTAATCTTCCTAAGGCTCATGAGGTGACAGTCACAGGGCTCCAGAGTGACAACAGAGGTGTCTCTGCCCTGCCAAGGAGCCAATTTGTCACAGGCAGTGGCAGGAGTGCAGTGGGGACATCCCTGTGGTCCTAAAGAACAGTGAGGGCACAGACACTCCCAGGGGTTCCAGGGTGACACCCCAGGAGTCCCCAGGCTGCCAAAGAGCCGGGATGTCACAGACACTCACAGGGGCTCCTGTCAGGGGCACAGTGGGAGCTTCACACAAAGTTCATTAGAGAAGATCCTGTTGGGTCACAAGGTGCAGAAAGGACCCCCAACACCCCAATTACACCCCCAAGCTCGCCCAAACCAGGACCCCCAGGCTTTCTAAACTCATTCTGTGAGAGGAGCCCGGGAGTGCCTGGATCCAATCCCAGCCCCAGACTTTTTCAAGGATTTATGTGTAAAGGATTATACAGGTGGAATTTAACCTTTGTACATCTTTGTCCCTCAACATTAAGAATGGCAAACCAGAAGTATTTATATACATAGAGATATGAGTGATTATGATCATGATTAGACATAAAGATCTTAATCAGAATAATTTACTCCACAGTACAGGAGCTGTAACATCTATTTTAATGTAGTGCTCTAGGAATTATAGCACTTGTAGCAATTGTATCAAAGCAGAACTAAGTAGAGATGGGTGTCACTCCCCCAGACCAGCGACCCTGGGCTCAGGGTTCTTTAGCTCAGCCTCAAGCAGTGACCCTGAGGGGTGTCTCCACTCCAGGGAGGAATCTGCGCACCCACCCAAGAAGGGGAATGTCAGGAGATGCTGCCACTAAAATTTGGGATGGGGCTTTTCCAGTCTGAAGTGCTGCCCTGTCAGTCAGATGTGCCCAGGCTGTGCCAGCTCAGCAGCTCTGCACAAGTTCTCAGTGGTGTCACTTGGTTGTTCCTTTCTCTGGGGATTTTACCAGCTCTGCCACAGCTCCAGCTCCCTCTCAGGATGTTGAACTTTGGGATGGAGGAGTCAGGCTGGTTTCAGCATTATTCACCCCAAAAGCAGCGTGACTCTCCCTCTTCATTTCCCGCTGGGGCTTTGCAAACAGGGCCTTGCTGGAGTTGTTTGAGCCCATTCCAGGCACAGCCTCCTGCTCCAGCAGGAATTGCCTTTCCTGTGCCATGGCCAGCCCAGGTCCTGCTGCAGGAAAAGCCCCAGGCCAGCCCCAGCACAGGGAAGGGCTCGGGCACAAGAGCAGAGAGCCGTGGTGGGAGCTGTGCCAGGCAGAGCCTGAGGCACCAAAGGCACCTTGGCAGCAGCAGCTCCCTGCAGGCCATGGCCAGAAGCCTCCTGGGCAAGCCGGCCTGGTGGCCACCACTGCAGAGCTGCTGGCTCAGGGGGGATTTCTGGCTGGGCTCTGCCCCAGCCCACAGAGTGTGACCTCAGCCCTGCCTCTGGCACAGCCCTTGTGCATGGGCCCTGCAAAGCCCAAAGGTCACCTGTGCCACCCTGGTGCCCATCCCTGCCTCTGGCACTGTCAGTTCTGTACTCGGTGCCTCCAGCCCTGCACCCCTCATCTACAGCCTGAGGGACCAGGAGCTTGAGGATGCCCTGAGGAATATGACCAGTCTGTGCTTTTCAGAAACAATGAAGTGCCTGTTTGTTCTGCATAGCATTCAGTATGGAACTCATTACAGACTGCCCACACTGCTTTGTGCCATGTGTCTTTTTTGTTATTCTATTTTTCCACTTGTTTTTCTTATTTTTAAACTTCTGATTATATTTTCCACCAAGGGATGCCATTAGTCACAGTATTGCTCCATCAGTATCTACCGTGCTTGTGTTCAGCAAAGACAGGAAGGAGCCTGGGGCAGAGGGGCAGTGTGCAGGGGGCACACAGCAGTGTCCTGGAACAGCCAGAGCTCCTGGGATGGACCTGAGGAGCAGCAGAGCACAGCCTGGGCTGTGTCTTTGTTCTGGGCACAGCCTGGGAAGGTGCCCCAGGGCAATTGTCCCACACCAGCCCCAGCAAACACCACACCCAGCACTGGCCTCTCCCCCAGCTGCAGGAGGTTGTTTGTCCCTGCATGGAGAGACACCAAGTGACCAGGCCAGCAGGCCATGTTTGGTGTGCACTGAGGAGATTTCAGCAGTGCATCGTGTGTGTGGGGGGAGATGAACCCGAGTGAGCACAAACAGCATCATTAGCACATGGGGGTGGCACAGTTCTGGTGGCACAAACAGTGCCTTGAGGCCACTACACTCTGGGAAACCACCTGAATTCATTACTGGGCTGTGGTTAGGATTGCATAGAGAGAAACATTCTGGCAGGGAGTTTCCAGGAAAAAATGCTCAGGACAGCCATGGACTGCACAGAGAGACCTTTGGAGTTCTCTGGTCTGTGGGGAGAAATCAGAGCTGCCTCCCTTCTGAACCATCCCAAGGACCTGGACAGGGCTGTGCTGTGCTTTGGCACTGACCTGGAACTGAGGGATGTGGAAAAGGCCTTTGGTGTCAGGGATGCTGACAAGGCTGGGCAGTGTCACTGTGAGACCTCTCTCAAACCCCTTGGAAAGGGCAGAGCCATCCCAGAGGGTCCTGGGCACCTGGGAAGGGCAGACATGGAACCAGTCTGCAAACAGGGCAGGGAGGGGCACTGGGACAGTCACAGACTGGTCAGGCTCAGCAGGGAAGGGCATGTGGTAAATCCTCCTGCAGCCATTCCAGGCACTGGCAGCACAAGGCAGGGATTGCAGAATCCCTGTGAAAGGGAAAGTCTGTGTGCCCAGACTTTAGCCAGGCCTGGGACATGGTCTGCTGGGCTCTCCTCAGAGCCAGATTGGAGAGAGCTGGACTGCAGGAGTGGAACATGGAGCGGAGAGGGGAGGGTGGGAATTTGGCACAGAGTCCTTTTGGCAGCCACTCCTTGGTGACATCCCTCAGTGACCAGCCCTTGACCACCAGTGTGGAACATTTCTATTATTGCTACAATGGCATGAAATGCACTTTCAATTCCTTTATGGATGCTGCCAAATTGTAGGGAGTCTGTGACCAAACACATCTAGTTAATGGTGACTGCAGGACATAATTAGGCAAGATGACTGAGTTAGGTAAATTTTTCTTGCCTTCAGATCCCAGGCGAGCCACAAGAAAAGGCAGAAAACACTTATGCATCAGAAGAAAGGCAGTTCAAATGGGAAGAACCCAAACCCAACCAAAAAAATAACAAAGCAAGGCTCACTCACAACACAAAACCCCCTAAACAAAGCAACCACAAAAAGCAAAGGCCACACACAGAAGAAAAGTAAATCCAAAAGAAATCTCCAATGAGCAGAAAGTGGAGTAGATTCTATGTGTTGGTGCTGTTTTGAAAGGCAAACATCTTAAAAAAGAAATTAATCCCGTACCCCCTTGCCCTCCGCTTCTCTCAGTTTATTGCTGATCGTGGTATAACATGGAATGGAACATCCCTTGGGCCAGTCCAGCCCAGCTGTCCCATCCCTGTTCCCACAGGAACACTTGCCCACCCCAAGCCCATGGCTTGGAGGGGGTTGCAGGCACACCTCATGTGGGGCGAGCACTGTGACAAGGACAGGAGAACAGAACAACATTTACACTTATCAAGGGCAGAGAGCAGAACAGCACAGCCTTGGAGAAACGGACAAAGGATGTAGCTGAGGCAAACAGAAGTCACACAAAATGCAAGGAGGATGCCAGCTCAGCTCTGCAGGGCTGACAAAGCAGAAGTTATACAAAACAATAATATTGCCCTTACTCAAAAGTGGGGGTTGAGGAGAAGGCCCCTGAAAAGGGCATTGGATGTTGAAGACTGACCCCAAAGAACCATATAAGGACTTGTGATAAGGAATGCGACTATGTTCAGTAAATTCAAAGAAAGTGGGGATAGCTAAAGAGTATGTAACCAGTGTGTGTGATAAAAACTCTGTTCATTTGATGCTCAGTGCACTTGAATGGAGGAAGGTTTGCCAAAGTGACCACCATGATGTGATAAAGAATATCTGCTTTCAGATACTCCAAACTGTGTTCAAAAGTTTTTATCCTGTGGGTTTCAGTATCAGTGGTGTCCCTGACTCCATAATGCCCCTTGCACAGTTTCACAATGGCTCCTTGGTTCCATGAGGCCCTGCTGTATAACAATGCTGTTGAAGTCAGTAAGTCAGGAGTTTCTCTGAATCCTTCAGGGAGATATCAGAATGCAGGGATTGAGTTGAAACTTTTAGATGGATTGAAGGATATTAGGTCTCTCACCTATAAGGCAGAGGTGAAGATTTAGGTTGTAACATGAGAGAGAGAAAATAAGTAAGTAAATGGAATAAGTTTAAGTGCTTTTAGTAAGCAAAAAGTCATAGATGCCTGAGAAGTAGTACATGTTCTAGTGAAGATTGAAAAACATACTAGTGTTTCCTTAGAGGCTCCAGGAACCTGGCTTCAGACATAATAGAGTTAAGAATATTGCTTACATTTTTCAGTTAGAACAAGATAGGCCATGAACGTAGTCTATACGTAGCCTGGCATGCTAAGAAACCAGAATTCTAATAGGTTAAGAAGCAGTGGTCCCAGTTTGTGTCTTAGCTAGTTGGAAAGTTTCTATAAAAGAACATGCATCAGGGAGAGCTGGTGCTCTATGCCATGTGCATTTTGCCATTGCATTTTGCCACTGCAGTTTTGCCATTGCTTTATAGCATTGCTTTGCTTTGTTTTTGCTTTTGAGACTGATGTGCTTCTGCAATAAACAACTTCATAGCAACTATTAGCTGCTTCGCTTTTTACACAAAAAGAGAATAAGCCCAACAGTGTGGGTGCCCAAGAGGTATCCAGAGGTCTCCCCAAAACCTCACAGGACCCTGCTGTATCACCGTAAACCCTCAGTGCCATGAGGTTCTGGAGTGTCACAATGATCTCCCTGGTTCAATGAGGTCCTGGAGTGTCACAATGGCTGCTTGGTTCCACGAGCTTCCATAGTGCCAACAATGATCTCCTTGTTTCTGCAGTGTCATAGTGGACCCTTGGTTCCAGAATGTTCCTAAATGTCACTGGTCTCTAATGCCAGCCAGGGGTTTTACACACAGAAACATAAACTGCTGTGGAACGTGTCTTGAGCTGCTTTATTATTATTTTTTCCTCCCAAGCATCAGTCTCATTATAAGGTTGGGACAGAGGGAAGATGCCAGCAGCTCACATCCTCAGCAACAGCCCGAGAACGTGATGTTACAACGCAGTTTGAAAGGTTTTTGACCAATCACAACAGCAAAAATATATTGACAGTAGTTCTATTCAACCACTATAAGTACACATATACCTTTGGTTAAAACAATGCTTGCTTATTTTGAATACAATACCTACTTGTAAGCCTTAAAATACAATGCACAGAGCTCCATTATTAGGCTTAGACCTTCCTAATATCTTGCTAGATAGACTTTTCTGCAGCTTAGAGAGTTATTCTCGCCACGTGTTAATACACAGACCATTGTTCTATTTGTCCTTGCTTTCTACATTTCATGTAACTTTTCTGCTGACATGCCTTAAGCTTTCCACTTAGCTCTAATTGCAGTTTGCTGTCTCTGAGGCCTGCTTTTTTCAGCATTCCCAAAATCCTCTGATTTTAAAGATTCCCACAGTCTCCTTGGTTCCATGTGGCCCTGCTGTGTCACCACAGCCCCTTGGTTCCAGGTGTTTCTGGGCTGTCAACAATGGTTCCTTTGTTCCAATGAGGCGCCGCTGTGTCACACTGGACCCTGGGTTCCATGAAGTTCTTCAGTGTCACAGTGGCCCCATGGATCCATGAGGTCCCACAGTGTCACCATGGTCTCCTTGGATCTGCATTGTCATCAGGGACCATTGGTTCCATGTGGCCCGGCTGTGTCACAGTGATGTGGATTCCGTAATTGCCTTCAGTGTCACAATGGAGCCTTGTTTCTGTGAGGCTCTGAACTGTCACAATTGTCTCCTTGGTTCCATCAGCCCCTGCTGTGTCACAAGGGTCTCCTTGGTTCCCTGAGCACACCAAAGCTTTGCATAAACATTGAGCAGCACCTGCTTAACACACCTGGGAACATCTGTCTGCATTCAAACGTGGGGTTAAAGGTGAGAATGGCACCAGCAGCTTCCATCTGCAACAGAGATCCAGGGAAAGAACAGAGACAGAGAATTCAGCTGAAAGACTCAGAGAATTCTGCTTACAAAGATCATTGTTGCTCACACTGGCCCTTGTAGAAATGTGACATCATTCCAGGCAGCCTGGACTGAGCATGTGGTTCCTCAGTGGGGTTTGTTGTTCAAGAAACCTGCTCAGGCTTTTCCATTCTGTCCTCACAAACAGGAAAACTTCTCCTGGGCCTGTGTGCAGGCAGAGCCCTGAGGAGAGCAGGTGGGACATGGTGCAATGGGCAGGGACACCCAGCTGCAGAGCTCAGGGGACAAGGTTCTGCTGCAGGGCACAGGGATGTCAGTCCCAGGTGGGCGATGTCAGACATGGTGAGGCTGGGGGTGAGGAGCAAGTTGTCCAAACAGGGTCAGCCTGGAAGGGGCTCATTCTTCTGTGTGCCCAGACCTCCTAAGGAGACATTCAGCATCAAGATCATTTGGGGAATGCTTCTATCCCCTCTTCACTGAACTCGAATATAGAAATATGCTTGATTAAAACATCAAAGAAAAAGTCATGAGGTACACTTTGAAATCTTCCTTCTTAACAGAGCTCCAAAATTTTCTCCAATGAGCTGCACAAGCCCTCGTAACTTGAAGACAGTTGGAAGAAGACTGAGAGCCCTTGAGGGCTTTCTGTATTTTAATGAACCCTGTGGTGAATTGGGCCTGAGTCCAGGACCCTCAGGCACTGAGAAAAGGTTGAAGAAGCTGCTCAAGAAGCCAAACTCCAAGTCCCTTGGAGTATCAGTGGCCCCACTGAGGGCAGGGAGTGCCAAAGGCTCCCCAGGGACTGGTGAGAGCAGATCCTTGAGGGCAGGATTGCAGGAGCCCGAGGCTGTGAGCAAGGAACTGCAATGCTGAGCAAGGCCTGGGCTGGTTGGAGGAAGCAGAAAGGCCAAGGCCTGAGCCCAGGCCTGGGCCAGCAGGGCCTGTCCCTCACGGGTGGCTCGGGGCTGTTGCTGGGGCAGTGGGATGGCAGGGGCAGCAAGGACAAATGTCATCAAGCTGTGTGACACTCCAGATGCTCATGGAACCAAGGGCCAGTGTGACACAGCAGGGCCTGATGGAAACAAGAGGCCATGGTGAGCCTGCAGGGCTGGAACATCCCAGAACACTGAAATGCTGAGGGTGACCAAAGGTTTCTTTAGTCAAGTTTGGTGCACAGGAGAAACCTCAGCCGGGTATTCTCAACATGGGCAGATGCACAGAAGATTCTTGGTAGGAATGGACCCACAATGATCATCAAGTCCAGCTCTTGAGTGAATGGCCCACACAGGGATTGAACCCACAACCTCAGTGATACCAGCACCATGCTCTAACCAATTGAGTTAAGAGGTCCAAATGACACAAAATTTTACTGGCAAAATATAGACAATCAAGGAAAATTGGCAAAGGGTTTAATAAAAGATCCAATTCGAAATAAATGTCTCATCATATAATGAACTTCATTCATGTCATTTAACCTAGAAACCTTTAACCATTAAGATGCTAAGTAAGGTATCCAAAAATCTTCCAGGTAAGCAGGATTAGAAGGAGAAGAAATAGAGAAGAACAGCAGTAGAGAAGGTCGATAGAAAGAGAATCTGACCTCGGATAAGATCACCCCTATTGTGTGATTGACAGCTCAGCCAATCAGAGCTGGGTTAACACCGCCCCTGCTGTGTGATTGATTGACAGCTCAGCCAATCAGAGCTGGGTTAGCATTGCAACTGCTGTGTGATTGATGGACAGCTCAGCCAATCAGAGCTGGGTTAGCATTGCCCCTCCTGTGTGATTGACAGCTCGGCCAATCAGAGCTGGGTTAGCATTGCCCCTGCTCTGTGATTGGCAGCTGTGCCAGGCCATGGCTGGGGGCGGGGCTCTGTCCCACCACAATCCCAGGCCAGACCCGGCCCTGGCCCCACACGGGCATTCCGAGCATCCCGAGGTGCCTGGGACATCGATCTCATCCAGCCTCTGACAGCCACCATGGTGACACTGCGGAACCTCCTGGAACCAAGGGTCAGTTGTGACACTGTGGGGCCTCATGGAACTGAGGAGTCCATTGTGACTGACGAGTAAGTTGTCTTTAAAGATCATTCAATGAACTGAAAGTATGGGTGTTAATATCTTTGAAATGGGTCTTAATTTCTCTACTAACTACAAGCAACAGGTTTATTACAGAGCCCAGTCAGCTTGGCTCCTGAAACAGACAAGGGTCTGCATGAGCTTGAGTTTATGAACTTTGGGGTAAAATGACAGGTTCAAGAGGGGATATGGGGTGGGCAATTTGGGAAGGCTGTACCTTCCTAGTACCTCAGCCAATGGGGAAAGGAAGAGGGCAATGTGCACCTGGGAGTTTAGGATAAAGGAGGCTGCTGCGTCCAGAACCTCAAGAGTGAAAACTGCATGAGCGTGTGCCCTGGTGGACTCTTTCCCTTTACTGAAATAAAGTTGCAGACTCCCCTGTCTCCTTAATGGACACTGGCTTTTCATAGCGTGATTTTCTGTATGTGACACTGTGGAATGAGATGGAACCAAGGAGCCATTGTGACACATCAAGGCCTCAGTGGAACAAAGGAACCATTGCTGACAGTACAGAACCAAGGGGCTGTTGTGACAATACAGGTCCAAGGACACCATGGTGACACCATGGAACCTCATGGAAACAAAGAGACCATTGTGACGTTCTGGTGCCTCATGGAATCAGGGGGTGAAATCCCTTGTGAAACTCAGGACCCAAATGGAACCAAGGGTCAGTGATGAAGCTGTGGGGCCCAGAGAACCAAGGAGCCATTGTGACACAGTGGGGCCACATGGAGCCCAGGGGCCATGGTGACACTGCAAGAACTTATGGATCAACGGGCCATTGTGACACTACAGAAGCAAGGAGAATATTGTGACAAGGAGAATATTGTGACAATACAGGGACTCATGGAATCAGGGAGAATATTGTGACACTGTGAGGCCCCATGGAACCAAGAGAACATTGAACAGGTCAGGCTGGGTGGGCCTCTCGGGGGCCACCTGACAGGTCTGGCTGACCTTCGCATGTCGAGGACCACTGCTCATCTGCCCCTGAAACACTGGGGCTCTGTGCTTTCCTTCCTGTGGAAAAGAACCATCCTTCTCCAGGTGCCTGTGGCCAAAATTGGGAGTCTCCCTCCAGAATTCCCTATATCCAAGGATTGTTCCCAGACAAAAGCTGCCATGACTGACAAGTCAGGCAGGCCTTGGTTTCCTGAGGGCTGGCTCTCATCTGCCTTTGAAACACTGGGGCTCTGTGCTTTCCTTCCTAGGGAAAAAAATGTCCCTTTTATCAGTGCAGATACGGCCAAAATTTGGATTCCATCTCTGAAATTCCCCATATCAAAGGATTGCTTTCAGACAAAAACTGTCAGAACAGAAAGGTCTGCCTGGCCTTGGCCTCTGATGGTCACCTTTCATCTGCCCCTGAAACACTGGTATTCCGTGCTTCCCTGGAAAAGAACTGTCCTTTTCCTCCAGATGCCCATTTCTGAAATTGGTATTCCACCTCTAAAATTCCCTATATCTGGGGATTACTCCCACAAAACAATCTGCAAATACAATCAAGTCTGTCTGTCCTTGGCCTCTGGTGACTGCCCCCCATCTGCCCCTGCAGCACTGGGGCTCGGTTGTTTTCTTCCTATGGAGACCATTGTGACACTGTGGGGCCCCTCAGAACCAAAGGGCCATTGTGACCCTGCAGGGCCTCATTGTGACACTGCAGAAGCAAGGAGAACATTGTGACGCTACAAGGTCCCATGGAACCAAGGGGACATGGAACAGATCTGGCTGGCTTGGCCTCCTGGGGGCCACCTCTCAGGTCTGGCTGTTGCTGGCATGTTGAGGGCTGCTGCTCATCAGCCCCTGGAGAACTGGGGCTCTGTGCTTTCCTTCCCATGGAAAAGAACCATCCCTCTTTCCAAGTGCCCAAGG